>NC_083324.2:97897401-98232663 GCF_963455315.2 Globicephala melas | reverse complement strand
GGAGGGAAGAAGAAAGATTTCTTATATATCATGAGGGACTCTGATGTTAACCAGAGGGTGGCCTTGAGCAGTGCTGTGAAGAGGTGACATCCCCCCAGGTGCACAAGCCTGTTTTAGGGGGATTTGCCAGTGGTGGCAGTCGTGGCTCTGAAGGAAGTTCAGGCATTAAAGCAAGGAAGAGGGTGAGCATTCCAGGGCAAGGTAACAGCATGTGCTGGAGATGCTGGGTAAGGAGGGAGCAGGGTTGCTATAGAAACAGAGAGAGGGCTGGGGGCAGCAGGGGCTTGGAACGGGAGAGAGGAAATCAGGGGCAAGGCCTTATGGACGCATTCAGGGCCCCCCAAAGGGCTTTGGATCTGAGAGGGGGTAGGGAGGATCCTGGGAGACCCTGAGGCTTCCCGTCCCGGGTGGCAGCGGACGGACATGGGTGGGATGAGCGATCCTCACACAGTCACATGGAAAGCGCTTGGTAATGGACAGACTATTTTAAGAGACTTCATCTCTGACTCCCTGCTGGGGAGTCTACAATCTTAAGTTCAAAAGCTCAAACAAAGGAAAGACCAGCTTTTTGAGCAGGAAGTGACAACACAGGGCTGTGGCTTTTTAACACAATTAAATCCTACGTGAGTAGAGGCCACAGCCATGGAAAGCACTGTTTTGCCTGAAAAGTACAAAGTGATTTTTCCCGCTTTATTCAACAATAACCTTACAACTGGAGCTGACACATTCAAGCTTCAAAGCAAAAGCAAAGAGCTAAGTTTGTGAGTATTAAGTGACTTGCTGCGAAACGGTCTGACCTTTGTTTCAGTGGCATCCGGTGGACACAGGAAAGGGGATGCTCATTAGACCCCTTCGGGGGCTGGTCATCTCACAGGCCACCTTCTGTGGCCTCTCTCTTCTGAGCTTTCAAGGTCCTGTTTTCCATCGTGACTTCACATTTCTAGTGGGAAGATATTTCTTCTAATGAGAAGGTGTTTACGTCCCAGGAAGGTCCATCCCTTTAGTCCCTTGCCAGGGGGTGTAGGGCCTGAATTTGGCTGAAGTGAAAAGTCTGCAAACTAGATTACTGAGAAACTCTTGAGCCTGGCACTCAGGGCATCTCCCCGTATATGGTTTCCTCTAAAAATGAAAGTAGTAATTAAAAAAAGTTTACCATTTATTAATTATTATTGACTTTTTCAAAGGTAAAGAAACTTACATTCAGAGAGGTTATGTGACTTGCCAATGCCACACAGTAGAGGCAAGATTTCAGTCCAGGCCTATCTGACTACAAAACCTGCTCCCTCTGCACGACTCCAACTTGCCCTCCTCCCCCATAGCTGCAATTCTTCTCTGAGGGAAGCCAAGGTCCAGCCCACTCCTGGAAGCTTCGCAGGTCATGTCTCATCAACTTCCAAGTAGTGGGGATAAGTTGCTTCAATATCACTTATAGGGGAAGATAAGCAAGCATAAAGGCACAGGGGAGAAAAGATAATTTTCTCAGGGGTCAAGAACTTGGGTTCTGGGATCCAACCATCTGACTTTCAACTTGACACTAATACATGTGTGATCTTGGACTAGTTACTAACTATGCCTCTTTTTTCTCATCCGGAGGACAAGGATTAACATAATACAAGCCCAGAATCCCTTAACTAAAACCTGTGGGAACAGATGTATTTTAAAGTTTAGAATTTCTTGATTTTAGAAAGGCAAGAGGATTTAGACTTCATAACACCCCCAGTGGGGTCGGGTGCAGGACCCATCACCCACTAAACAGTCACTTTAATATTTCTGCAGTGAAACAAATTAATATTCATATAGTGAGATAAATTAAGACTGTAAATTAAACCTATTAAACTGATGACATTTTATAGTCTCATCAATTTAGATCAGATTTTCTACCAAAAGGGTTCCAAAAACATATATATTCTTTCCTTTTTCAAGACCTGGGGATTTCAGAGTTGTGGATGGGAGAATCACGATAATGCACCTACCTTGAAAGGCTGTTGTGAGGATTAAAGAAGTGAGGAAGTATGTGTATTAAAGTGTTCAGAAGAGTGCCCTGCATATAACGGGTCCAACACACTTGGTTGCTCTTACATATTCCAGAGGAGAAAACACACAGGCCACTTCAAAGATTATTATTTGTATGTCAAAATTACTGCTGGATAATAGGGAATAAAAAGGGAACAGAAAGCTCTCCGTTGTACCTCTTCGGAAGAATCCTAGGTGGATCCAGCAGCCACTGCAGGAGAGAGAAATGAAGAAAATCTCCAGGGGTCTGATGCAGAGAACAGGTAAGTTCATTTATTCCAGCTACCACCTGCCAATCCAGCAAAATGTGCTCTCGGATAATGTGGCTTTTCTGTGACAGGTACCAATGCCCCCATGACTGGAAGTTTTGGAACCAACCGGAATTGGTGGCGATATTGAAGCCCAGGCATAGGGCGCCAGCTGCCACAATGAATCAGGAATCTTCTTTATACCACGGAAGAGAGATCCGTCCATTCGTTACCACACTCCTGGTTCCCTCCCGAATGCTTTTCCTTCAGCTTATTAAAATCACTTTGATCTTATCCGAATGAAATCTTGAGAGCACTCTCAACTTGAGCAGAGGTTTAGCTACAAGTTGCTGGTTTGTCCCATGCTGTAGAGGATTTTTAGGCAACGTGTGTCAGTCCTTTCAGACTAGACCTTTCCTCCCTGAATCTCGGAGCAGTTTCTTCTGCCCTCATCAGATACTGCAGTTTGCTCTTTTCATCATTGGGAAATTGATCAGATGGACCTACAGAGCCCACCTCCTCCTTGGTCCAGCACAGGTGTTCCTCAAACAAGCAAAATTCATTTCTGTTTGTAGTTTGTCATAGGACTTATAGATCCGTTTAGAAACCAAGTACTTTGCATGTAGTGTCTCCAGGATAATTAAACATGAACAAATGTTGCTTAAACATTAGTAATGATAATAAACGGGGCAATAATAAGGAAATTGGGGAGCGATATTTCAGATAGGCCTGCTACAGTTTGTCTGTTGGAGCAATTATCAAAGAGCCCTGGTGAGCTTCCAAGCTGGGGTATTTTTTTTTTTAATTTAGTGCATATATGCAATAAGTTGAAAATGTTTTGGAAAGCTCGGTCCAATTTTCTATGGAAAACCCAAGCAATCTTTCAAGAAGCAAAGTCTCTTTAATAAACAATGATACTAAATAAATCTGTTGACTGTTGTCTCCCCCCACTAGGAAGCGCCCTCTATGATAACCAAGACTTTGTTTTCTGTTTTCCTGGCACTCGCGATCGTAGCTGCCATGCTGCAGTGCTTCATAAATATTTGCTGAACAAACGAGCGAATGAATCTGAAGCAAGTAGATGAATAGATGCATTTTCCCCTGTTTTCTGTAGAAAGCAGACTGTTTCTATGCTTTTCTATCAGATACAGACATATACTCCATGATATCAAGACTCCAAGGGGTTTTAGCAGAATCTCACACTTTCCTTGGGATGAATGTCCCGGAAGCCTGGGAGACCGTGGAAAGACTCTACTGAAAAGCCTAGCTGGCCGGTACCAACCCTACAAGATGCTCGTGTAGTCCACATAACAAACAGTAGGTGTGAAAATAAAAAGCAAAACCTCAGCTGTTAGCCCTGGAGGGGGTTGGGGGGTGGCGCTAAATGGTGTTACACAGGAAGTAGCACAGCTTCCTGACTTCTACACACGAGGGGAACGGTTTTTCGGTGGCACTCAATCTGGAAGACAAAAGTGAGAAGAGATCACACCTGTCTCTTCTCTCTGCAACGTGGCAGAAACCCAGGGACAGGCCACAGAGAAAGGGAGCAAAGCGGCAGTGCTGTATGAAGGGAAAATGTCACCTAAATATTGGAAGGGCATTAAAGGAGAGCAGCCACCGTTGAACGCAAAAGACGGTGAAGACACATTTGCCTCTATTAGCGAGAGTCCTCTGTCAGCAGGGTTGTATAGTCAGGGCTGTCGGCCAGCCGCTGGCACGCGAAAGGTGGATAGAATTGGTCTGAAGCCCCTGTCGTGCACTGCGAAAGTGCGGAGCCCACCCCGGGACTGAACCACTTTCCAAAGGGAGCTGTACATCCTGGGGAAACACAAGCTGAGGCCAACGTGAAACCCTGTCCTCTTCTCAGTACACACACACGCACACACACGCACACGCATGCACATGCACGCACACACATGCACACAGGTGTGTACACGCGCATTCCTGGAGTGTTTAAGTCTCCACTGAACCTGTGAGAGTCACAGGATGGAGAGGGCATCACACAGCATCTCCACAGCAAGCAATTTAGAATCTGTCTGTCCTTAGATGACCTTGGGCTCTCCCAGCTGCTTCCTCCTAACCGGCAGCAGCGGACTTTCAGCGGCTCACGTCTCCCTCCTTCCCTCCACTCCTTTGTCTCTCCTTTCCCTCGCTCTCTGCAGCATAATCCAGTAACCTGGTGTAATATATTTTTTTTTGCATAGTTCTTTTTTTTTAACATCTTTATTGGAGTATAATTGCTTTACAATAGTGTGTTAGTTTCTGCTGTATAACAAAGTGAATCAGTTATACATATACATATGTTCCCATATCTCCTCCCTCTTGCGCCTCCCTCCCTCCCACCCTCCCTATCCCACCCCTCTAGGTGGTCACAAAGCACCGAGCTGATCTCCCTGTGCTGTGCAGCTGCTTCCCACTAGCTATCTATTTTACGTTTGGTAGTGTATATATGTCCATGCCACTCTCTCACTTTGTCACAGCTTACCCTTCCCCCTCCCCATATCCTCAAGTCCATGCTCTAGTAGGTCTGTGTCTTTATTCCCGTCTTACCCCTAGGTTCTTCATGACCTTTTTTTTTTTCTTTCTTAGATTCCATATATACCTGTAATCTTATCTTCTCCTGTGGAGGAGCTTCACCCTCACTTCCTCATGTCGCTGGACTCTTACCCTCAGCCTCCCTTTTATTCTTAAAGCCTCTCCTTAAACATCAGAGTTTTCTTAAGAACACTGTCAGTGACAGCCAGCCTGACGAGAACGTTTCCACCTGGCAAGAAAAGAAAGGCGGCATCCCCAAGCGAACCTCTGTGGAAAGAAAGCAGCTTGAGACACAGAGGAAGAGGATTATTTAAAAGAGTAGAAGAGAAATCTGAACGGGACAGAACAGCACAGCTTCTTCAGCAGGACATGCTCAGGGGCTGGAAGTCTACACCAGAGCCTGATGGTATATTCAGTTCCATTTACACAGATGTAACCATATTTTAAATAACCATCATAAACTGATCCTAATTTTATTTTAGAGTTAGGGAACAAGACCTTCTCAGCTAACTCTTTTACTGTCTTCATGAAGCTCCTAATTAAAGAACTCCTCAAGACACTATGTGCTGATTGAGCTAGGCGAGCCGTATCTGATGATTTCAGGTCAATCGCGGCTCTCAGTAGCAGAACTCCTTAGAGAAAGTGGCTTATTCCTATTCCTATACAGATGTGCTACATGTTCTACAAAATGTTGCCTGTCGTTTAGCAGAAGAACATTTTATTAAGAACTTAGATGAGGGGCCTATTCCGGGGCTTCCCTGGTGGCGCAGTGGTTGAGAGTCCGCCTGCCGATGCAGGGGACGCGGGTTCGTGCCCCGGTCCGGGAGGATCCCACATGCCGCGGAGCGGCTGGGCCCGTGAGCCATGGCCGCTGAGCCTGCGCGTCTGGAGCCTGTGCTCCGCAACGGGAGAGGCCACAGCAGTGAGAGGCCCGCGTACCGCAAAAAAAAAAAAAAAAAAAGAACTTAGATGATTTTTTAAAAATTGTACACTCTGCAGCAGACCAAATCCCATCATCTAGAGCAGAGGTTCTCAAACCTGGGCCCCCAGCCCAGCAGCAGTGGCCTCACCTGGGAACTTGTTAGAAATCAGGTTCTCAGGCCAGACCCCAGACTTCTTAGACTGTGTAATCTGTGTGAATGAGCCTTCCAGGCGATGGTGATGCCCTTTCAAGTCTGAGAACCACTCCTCCAGAGCTACCGCGTCACCAGAGTCCATATTTCTAGACGTCAGTGCAACCCCTGAATTATGATTCTTTTCATGGCTAGGTCCTTTGATTTACAAAAATCTATCGCCCGGCCCTAAAAGGAGGATCTCGTTTCCCTCTTGGGGCCGCTCGTGGTCTCTGCCTGGGTTTCTGCTCCCTGCCCCGCGCTCCGAGGTCCTTCAGCTGGTGGGCGGTGCTGCCTGCGGGGTCGAGGGGCGTGGCCTCAACTGCCCCCCTGGCTGACTGTTCACAGCTGTCTCAACAAGGCGCTCTCAGAAGTCCCTCGGGAAAGCCAGGCTCCACCTTGCTGTCCTGGAATCAGCGGCGCTCTCAGGCTTCCTCTGGAGCCCACGGCCCTCCCCATAAGTTCTCACCCCCTGAGCTCCTGTTCTCAGCCCATCCGCCCTCCCACCCACACAGACTAGATGGGGCTACCTTGTCTCTTCTTACAGCAACTTACCCGCCTCTCGGGCGGGGCTCTAATTTCCCCTTGAGTCTCACAAAAGCCAGGGGTCCTTCAGCTGGAGCGTGTGTCAGACCCACGTGATGGGCTCATTAAAGCACATCTGCAGCTCCACCCCAGAGTTCGTGCTCCAGTGGGTCTTGAGTGGAGCCCAAGAACTTGCATTTCTAACAAACTCTTGGTGGAATTGATACTTGTGGTCCAGGAACCGCACTTTGAGAATCGCTATTAAAAGCCAATGTCACTGAACTTAAAAAAATCAATCCCCAGGTGACTATGCCCTGCTCTCTCCCTAGAAATCCGAAGTGTCCATCAAGTAAGTCAACTTATTTGTTTGTCTTCACGGATAATTAAATTCCGCTTATTACAAAAACAAGTTTGGAAAGGCCTTTAATTCTTATTTAAGCCATGGGCAGAAATCGTGAACTTACCCAGGGCGCTCAGAGAAACGCTTTTCCTCCCGAGGGAAATAGTGTTTTCTGTTGCTTCTAAAATCTGCCGGCCCTGGTCCTGACTCTGGTTCTCTTAAACTACGGTGGAGCTGGGGCTGGGGGTGGGGAATTAGGGTTGAGAAACTTTGCCGTCACGATGCAGGACCGCAGAGGAAGGGGGATAGAGAGACAGATTCTTGGCTTTGAAAAGGAAGTGGGACATGACATTAATAATCCTGCCACTGACCAAAACAGGTCTTCAAAGGGAGGCCCTCACTTCCCCGTCCTTCCTCACCCTTCCCACCAAGCTGAGCCCAGAAATAGAACCCAGCTCGCTTCTCAGGGCTCTTCTCTCCACCTCGTCTCCAGAGACCACAGCTACTGCCCCCAGAGCACTGCCCTGTCCTCCCGGCTGCACAGTCGCTTCTGAAATCTTAATCCTGGAGCTGAAGCCAGAGAAAAGCGCCAACAAGGCAAAAGCCTAATTCCAGATCCCACATGTCCTTCTGCAGCCCCCCAAATGCCAAAGGCTGCTGGCCGGCCCCAGCCAGGCCCCTGGGCCACAGCCCACATCAGAGGCCCCTGGGAACAGGGGACCCAGTGATGGAAAGCCTGTGGAGGCCTGTGGTTTCGCTTTCCTGAGTTCTCTGCCCCACCCGGGAGGCAGGGCTGTAAGGAGGGTGGGGCAGGAAGGAGGGCTCTTTGGGGGCCCAGTTGTAAGGTCCTGCATCACTTGCTAGCCCCTCTCTTTGAAAGCAGAAAGTCAAACATTAGCCACCCCGGACCCAGACGAGCCTGACCCGTTGATTCAAGCGCCAAAGGTTCTGGGGAACAGCATTCAGAGGCCTCAGCTAACTGCCTTTTGCTTCTCAGAGTGGTTCCCCAAGGAGCATCAAATTTGAGAAGTGAAACTGAACATGTCACCCCTTTATGAGAGGAGGGGGAGCACCCTGAGGGCTCTTTCTCTTGGGCCAGTTATTCTTCTGTTGGTCACACACAGGACCTCGCCATGCAGGTGCTCATGGCCGCCTTTCTTGTCTGGACTCTGCTGTCTCCCCAGGGCCGTGGCGGGGAAGCCTGGCCCACACACACGGCCTGCAGGGATGAGAGCTTGCAAGTCCTCTACCAGAGCTGCGGTAAGCGCTTTCTGAATGTCCATTTCTGTTCATGGGGAAATTAAGGCCCACAGATGTGAGCTGCTGGAGTGTTTTGTTGGGGTGGGGGAAGGGTGAGGGGGACAGTGGCCAAACAGGTCTGAGAGGACCCCTGGGAGCCCTGGGCAGAAGCAGCGATCGGCCGGGAGAGAGCTTAAGAGTATGGCAAGAGGAACAGAAAAAGACAGTGAGAGTCTAAATACAGCAATTCATTAACATCACAGAGCCCGAAAAAGGACAGACTGACCGGGGAGTCTACCAAACAGTGAAACATCGCCAGTTCAAGATCAGGAAGAGATGCTTCTGTCGCCTCCCTCGATTGTACGCCCGGGACACCTTGCCAAGTTATTTCATTTGCAAGTTGAGTGAAAAGGTCATTTACGCCAAAGGAGAACACTCCTGTCCTCCTGATGACACTCCCAGAGCTTCTATCAGAGCAGCAACATCATTCATTCATTCAACAAACACTTATCTGGCAGCTGCCGATGCCAGGATTTTCTCTAGGGCTGGACATAACAAAAGGGAATGAGCTACGTTACCCTATGGGGCAAACGTAGATACCAGCCAAAATTGCAATCTAATGAATAGAATGCTGGGAACTGCCGTAATCAGTGTCGGAACCGAGGCTTTGGAGTGTATATTCATCTACTGGAGCTGTTAGAACACCACAGACTGGGAGGCTTAAACAGCAGAAGTGTATCGTCTCACAGTTCTGGAAGCTGCAAGTCCAAGATCAAGTGTCGGAAGGGTTGGTTTCTCCTTAGGCCTCTCTCCTTGGCTTGCAGACGGCCGTCTTCTTCTCCTGTCTTTGCTTGGTCTTTGCTCTGTGCCCACATGTTCCTAGTATGTCTGTGTCTCTTCTTATAAGGACATCAGTCATATTGGATCAGGGCCCACAAGTATGACCTCGTTTAACCTTAATCACCCTTTGAAGACCCTTACTCCATATACTGCCATATTTTAAGGTACTGAGGGGTAGGACTTCCACATATGGATGGGGTTGGGGAATTCAGTCCATAAAGGGGGCCTGAGTGGCCAGAAAGCAGCCCAGTCTCAGGATCACAGCTTGAATGAAGATTAGGGGGACTGGCTCATGACATTGTGAAATAGGCCACTTTGGAGGTAGACAGGAGTCAGAATGCTGTTGCACTGTAGGAGGTGGAACAGAGATGCTCTTTAAGCACCCAAGTCGGCTGCATGATAAGCTGAGGAGTAGGGTAGATGTTACACTGAGCAGAAGCTGATCCCTACGGCTGCCACCCAGGGAGCTGCCTCACAGAGGTCCACACTTTACTCTTTTAAAAAGAAGGAACATCGAACATTGAAATGCACACACACATTTTTTTAGCGTAAAAGAGAAGGAATGGCTGGATGCTGGAAGTGTTGATCCCCGGACTCCTGCTCTGCCTGCGGGGATGGGATGCTTTCTGTCTGTTCATTTCAGATGCAGGACCCGAAGCAAGACTCGAGATGAATGCCCTGCTCAGGATTTGTTTTTCCAATTCGCCCTCCCGTGAAGGGTTGCCATGGCTGGTCGATCCCTCAGACCAGCCTGACGCCTGCAGCATTCGTCCAAGCCTGGCAAGCCCCTGCCATGAGAGACGAGAGGAGCAGATGTATAAGGGAAAGGGTGAGAGCTTCTCACCCACCTGCCCAGGGAAGACTCCTCCCTCTGAAGGGGTGGTGGCGCCGTGGGGTCAATGAATGCTGAGCACAAACGCTGCTCCGGGCACTCAGCAAAAGGAATGGCGGAGACGCAGTCCTAGTCCAAGAGTGGTGGGAGGATGAGACAGGCACCAGGGTACAGGCTGTGTGTGAAGGGCTGCAACAGAGGCACAGGTCCGGCACCAGGGGACATGATGGTCGGAGAGGGTGAGATTGGGACCTAAATCCATTGGGGAAAGGTCATCAAGCTTGAGTTCAACCTTAAAGGATGATACAAACAGTAATTATAGCATCTCATGTTCATAGAACGCTTACAGGTGCCGGGCACCGCGCTAAGGGCTTCCTAAGAGTTATTCTCATTTACAGATGTGTAAACTGAGGATTAGAGACGTCAGGTAACTTTTCCGAGGCCACAAAGGTAATAGTAGCAGAATTGCATCCCCAGTGGCATAGAAGAGGCGTTAGGTAAATATTTGTGGAATTAAAATAAATGGATCCCAGGCCTGTCTGACTCCAGAGCCTACTCTGAATCACCTGCCGTCTAGAATTTTGTCAGAAGGCCAATGGAGTGGAGGTGGGCAGCGGGAAGGAGCATTGCGGCAGAGAACAGCGTGTGTGAAGTTCGGGAAACGTGCCCAGGATTAGAGTTTACGGAGCTGCAGTAGGGCTGGGACGTGGGGGAGGGGGAGAGATGAGGTGGGAGATGTGGGCAGAGCCCGGGTGTGATGGGTAATTTTAGTGTCCGTGTGACTGGGCCACGGGATGCCCAGATAGCTGCTTAAACTTCATGTCTGCGTGTGTCTGTGAGGGTGTTTCCTGACGAGGTTAACACTGGAATCAGGGGACTGAGTAATGCACATGGTCCGGCGATGTGAGGGGGCCTCAGCCAACCTGCGAGGGCCTGAGTAGAACACAAAGGCAGAGGAAGGTTGAGTTCACTCTCTGCCCAGCTGCAGACCTGGGGCCCTGATCTCCCACTTGCAGCCCTCCTGGTTGTCAGGCTTCAAACGACACCACCAGCCTTCCTGCCCCATCTGCGGGGGGCAGATCGTGAGACTTCTCAGCCTCCATCCTCATGTGAGCTGGCACCTTGTAATAACTCTCTTTCTAGAATAGAGGCCTATATGTAATTCCATTGGTTCTGTTTCTCTGGAGAGCCCTGACTAATACACCAAGAGACCCAGACAAGGTTGGGCTGTGTCCTTTTGGCAATGAGGAAAGGATTGCGTTTTGGCAAGATTCCTCGGGTAAGGGTAGGAGCGTGGATATGAGACTGAAAACTGTTTGAGGCTTCAGGCAGGATTTGTAGCCTAGAGAATCAATCATCCAGGAAAGAAATCATGGGAGATAAATAGCAGAATTTCAACAGGCTTCATGTCAGAAGGAATCTTTGGTGTACATTGAGATCAGCAGAGAGGAAAGCAGTGTCCTGGGAGCTCCTCTAGGGATGGGCCTCCCTCCTCTCTTGAGAGCCTTTGAGCTAGCGGGGACTGAATGGCTGCATACCCCTCCGCAGATGGAGGTGCCGCCTCCGCAGCTGGATTCACAGCGGGGCAGCCCCTCGAGGCCTTCGCACTGATGACACAGACATAGCATGTCCTTCAGTTGTGATGCTTCATCCAGGCCTGGGGTTTAGACATCCCTGGGCACATCAGGGGTCCCGACATGTGCACAGATGTGGGAGGATCAGCTGACAAAGATAAAGGATCTACTGTCTTCTGGGTTTAGCGCGGAAAATCCTTCATTTTTCCTTTCTCTTTTTGTTTTATCATTTTAGTGGGAGGGGGGATTTTCAGCTAGAAACTGTTCTGAATAAGACAACAATCCTCGAGGTGAATGAAAGAATTTCATAATCAGTTATGGGGCTCTGAACGCAGACCAGGAAGTGAGCAAAAGTGTCTGAAAAAGCAGAAGTTCTGCTCTGTCCAACCGTTAGTGCTGCAGCAAAGAAGAGAGGGACAGTCTTCATAAAAGCCAAAGGGGGAACAAACGCAGTCAGGGGCCTTTCTTTTGTTAAATCATAAGACAATTTCCAGGGCTAGAAAAAGCCCAGGGGCCCCACCCCACATACATGCCCCAAATGTCCACCAATGTGTTTACTGAGGTGCTGCTTCTACCACACAAAGATGTGACGTGGATCACCAAAGTGCACGTGGTCGGAAGATGAACTAGACGGTAGGGGAAGCGGTGGGGTGGGGAGGGGGAGGGGAATAATAAAGCCGAGGCGGGGGGTTGGGGAGGTCAGGACAGTTACAACAGAGGGGGCAGCGGCCTGAGGGATAGGAGCTTGGGGTCTGGAATCATTCCAACCCCTAGGCAATACTCTCTGTTTCCTGTCTTTGATTGTAAAGTGGGTTTCCTTGGTGTTTGGTGGCTTTAAAGGAAGTGCATTGATTCTTTTAGAGTTTTGGAGGCCAGGAGTCCAAAGTCAGTTTCACTTGGTCAAAGGGCACCCTCACTTGGACTCTCCAGGGGAGGATCCTCTCCTTGCTTTGTCCAGCTTCTGCAGCTGCTTCCCTGCATCCTTTGGCCCACAGCCCCCTCCTGCATCTTCAAAGCCGGTAGCATTGCACCTGGCCTCAGCTGTCACATTCCTTCCTTCTTCCGTGTCAAGTCTCCCTCAGCCTCCCTCCTGTGAGGACGCTTGTGATTAGGATAATCTCACGACCTCAGGATCCTTATAGCTTAATCACTTCTGCAAAGTCCTTTTTGCCACTTAAGGTACCATTCACAGGTTCTGGGGATCGGGGCATGGATATCTTTGGGAACAATTATCCAGCACACTACAATAGGGCTAATCATTTTATCGGCATCTCAGGGCTGTGTGAGGATTGAGTGAAAAGGACTGTGTGAACAGTGCTGAGCACATACTATATGCTCAGTAAATCTTTGCTGCTGCTGACTTGTAAGATATTTCACCGTCACAAGAGGTATATTTGACTCTGAGCTCCCCTGAAGCCAGATCAAACAAGGAAATTACACTGTTTACAAAGTCAAACCAGTTTTCAAGGAGATGTCCAGCTTTTCCTGACCCTGGAATAAGCTGTGAGAAGCATTTCTCCCTGGAGCAAGTGGCATCTGGAGAACATCTCTACAAGAGATGCCACAGTGACTCACATCCATGGCTTTTTGTGGTGCCCCTCAGTGTAGACCAGGGGCTCATTACCAAAATGAAACTCAGGATCGATTTTGCAAAAGGCCACAGTAGAACCGTCCTTGAATACAGCACTTGCAGGTCTGGGTTGCTCAAGGGGAATTTGGACACCCATATGAACGGGTGAGCCGCAGGTGCTCCAGGACCCATCCGTAAATACCATTCTTGTGGCCATTCCTGCTGTTATGGGGTTTTTGATAAGGGTTGGAGAGCAGAGATCTAAGTTGTGTTTTCTGGCAAGAGCCTTGAGTGTACACCTCAGTGTTGTCAGTTAACCTGCCTTGACGTCAACCAGGCAGAGAGAGAGTCATAAAAAGTAAAGGACCTGGGCTTCCCTGGTGGCGCAGTGGTTGGGAGTCTGCCTGCCGATGCAGGGGACACGGGTTCGTGCCCCGGTCCGGGAAGATCCCACATGCCGCGGAGCGGCTGGGCCCGTGAGCCATGGCCGCTGGGCCTGCGCGTCCGGAGCCTGTGCTCCGCAAGTGGAGGGGCCACAACAGTGAGAGACCCGCGTACCACAAAAAAAAAAAAAAAAAAAAAATAGTAAAGGACCTGTGACACATGCCCAAATCACTTCATGTCCCCTTTTTGGTTTCTCTGATGCTCACAGTCAACCTGGCCGTTCACTTGGCTCCTGGGGGTCGTCTAGGGCAAAGGTCAGCAAAGGAAGCCCACAGGCCAAATCCCACCTGCTGCCTGTTTTTGAACAGCCCACGAGCTAAGAATGGTTTTTACATTTTTAAATGGCTAAAAAAAAAAAAAAATCAAAAGAAGAATAATATTTGTGACATGTGAAAATTATATGAAATTCACATTTCTGTGTCCACAAATAAAGTGTTTTGGAACTGTGCCACAATGGCACAGTGAGGAGTGTGACAGTGACTGAGGGCCCACACAGCCGAAAATATTAAGTATTTGGCCCTTCATCGAAAAAGTTTGCTGCTCCCTAGTCAAGGTCAGAAAGAACCTCTCAAGCTCTTCACCAGATCAGAGCCTCAAGTCCTGGGTCTTCTGGATGATTCTAGCCATAAAGAAACTCCATGGCCAAGTGAACTTGGCAGCAAAACCACCACGACTGCAAAGGACTTGTAGGATCCCGTTGAGAGAATCGTGGTTGCCATAACAATCTCCTGCTTCTGAATAACGTTTTACAATTTATAAAGTTCTTCCACTTGTAAGGTCTCATTCAGTCCTCATGAATAGCCCTAGGAGGTATGAAGGGTGTGTATTTCCATTTTCCAGATATAAAAACAGAAGCACATATATATTAAATATCTTAACAAAGTAACATACCTGAGCCCTTGATACACCTAAGTGACTCCATGCCCGGTGACCTAAAGCTGTTATCGCGGAACTCTAATATGGAGTAAAAGCCATGCCAGCTGACCCCAGAAACATAGCGTGGGGACAGGGAGAAGGCACAGCTGAAAAACGAAGGCTTTGGGTGAAGAGGTGAAAACCCTAAGTACTAGCAAAAGGAGGAGGAAAAAGAGGAGGGGGGAGAGGGAGAGGGAAGGAAGACACAGGGAGAAAGGGGGCTGGGCAGGAGAGAGAGTTGTCTTCTGAGTCAAGGGTGGTTTCCCCCTCCCACCCCTCCCCACCAGTCTCCCCTCTCCGCACAAGTTGCGAGCTGGGCCAGTATGGCTCTTCCCAGGTGTCCACCAGGACCTGTAGCAGCCACAGAAGACAAGGAAACTCACATCTGTGTTTATCAGCCTTGGGTACCAAGTCCTCTTTTGCGGCAAGGTGTCTGGAAATGACACCTCCCAAATTAAAAGAAGCAAATGAAAGGCCATTCTCCTATGGGTGAGAACAACATATTTGACGGCAGAGCCCTCCTGCGCAGATGTCATGCTCACCTCATAGGGAAACCCTATTTCCCTCACACCCGAGAGCAGTTTCCTCTGTGAAGAAGCTGGGGGAAGCCCCATCTCCGGCAGTAAGCTGAGGGCTGTGGGTGGTACCTGTGGGACAGACCAGCCACTTGGGATGTCCTAGGGTCAGGGGACCATGGCATCTGATCACTGTGATTCAAACTTGCAGCCAACACCGGCTCTCGCCCCTTGAAGGGATCAGCTTGGTCCACTTCTGCCCAACTCAGTTTCACTTTATCTGACCTCCAAAAAGTCCTTAATGACAAAGTCAAAATCAGGTCACATGCGCCTGAATAAGCCATAAGGAGAGTCACACAGGACAATGCATCAGACTCTAAGAATGCGAAGCGACGCTGGCCACATTTCCTTCCGAGCAGAGGGTGAACCGCAATGGCTTGGCTGCAGAGCGGAAGGACTTTGATAAAATATCCTAGGAAAAAAATTGTTTTAAACAGCCTGGAAGGAAAGGGAGGGGGAAAACCTCCTTTCCTCAAAGCCTAATAATTCTTCAGTAAACGGAGCATAAAACAAACAAAAGAAGCAATGACATCAAAAAATAATAATATGAATGGAAAACATCACACGCCATGTAGTCATTTAAAAATACTTTAAAAAATTACACGCAGAAAGCAATTTCTCTGTTTATTTTCCTAGATTAATAGGGATATAAATACTGGGCAATTAAAGAAAAGTAAACAGTCAGAGAAACAAAGATGCAACTTCAAAGGGAAAACTTAGGGCCTGCAGGATTCAACAGCTAGTGGCCTTGAGCAGAGTGGGGCCTTTCTACCAAACTTAAAGACAGGAAGTTGATTAAAAAAAAAAAAGAATGTCAACATTGAGATGCAGATTTTGAAAAATGGGAACAGGAAAAAGTCAAAACTGGACAGGAGCTGGAGGGGAAACAGCCCAGCCCACAGATGTGCTTCTGCCAGAGACCCTGTGTTCCTCCCTGTTTCCCTCTGGTTGTTACCATTTATGGCCAAGTCTCCAAGGTGGTGTTACTTCTCCTAAGAGCTTTTTAAGAGATGCTGAGTAACTTACTGAATAGGGACCTATGGAGACAAAAGACCCAAGAGTCTGTGAGTGTAAGAGGCTCTTTCCATCCTCAGGCAAAATCGGAGGGGCAGCTTAGCTCGAGTTTGGGGAGGAGCCTCTTTGGAGAGTTCCGATGGGCGGGGGGTGGGGGGGGGGGTGGGGGGGGGTGGGTGGGGACCGTCCTCCAGCTCTGCAGCTATTTTGGTAAAGACTACAACGCAGAGGACACACTGCAAAAGCAGCCGCCAGTGTGAGGTCCTGGGCCGGGCTGCAGACTTAGGCCGGCAGAAGGGGCAGCGCGGGTCCAAAGCAGCTTTTTTCTTAGAGGCCGAGGAAAGCGAAGGAGAGAGCCCCCTTCCCAGCTCCAGCTCTTCTCGCTGGAGCACCTGGCAGAGCCCGGCAGGTACCGGGCTCCCGTCACCCAGGAGCCCCAGGCTGGCAGCGCCTTCAGCATCACTGGTGAGAGCAGTCGGAAGGCACAAAGCAGGGGCGTGCTGGTCAAGCATACAGGTGGGGAGTGGCGGCGGGGGCACCCTCCAAACCTCAACCCTATACAACAGTTCAGGGAAAAGGATAATTGAAAGAAAAGGGCCACCCACCCAGGAACTCTGTGCCATCTGGCTTAGCGTGCGTTCCTTCTCTGGGATGCCTTGTGAAGTGACAGCCCAGGCTCCTGATCTAGTATTTCATTCTGGGGTCCTAGAGTAGCCAGGTGGGCATCCCTGGAAGTACTCTGGGGTCTCCCGGGAAACAAGCGCTATAGAATTCGCGCATGCGTCTGGGTGCGGCCGGGGTGATTCCTGCGCAGTGGGCAATGGGCAAGCCTGTGTCTGCTGGCCTCCCTGTGAGGGATCCAAGAAGGCCGAGTTGTGCCTCCGTGCCTTTTTGAAATTCTGCGCCCGTTTCCCCTGCGGTGCCTCTCCGCTTCCGGAACAGAAGGAAGTAGTAACCAGGCCGGGAGGTAATGGCCAGGAGGAAAATGAAAAAGACCCTTAGCCCAGAAAGCGCTGCTTCCAAGCACAACTTAACAGTGGGAGATTCACACAGGCTGTCTGGGGACCTAGAGTGAGGTCAGTGGGCTCCCTTATTTGAAGCCTGGCATCTCCCCTCTGGCCAGGTGGGAACTGCGCCAGCCCCGGGGACAAATCCAGACGAGAATGATCAGGGTTCCCTCTGCCTGTTCACCGTTAGAATCCTTTCCCGTAGCTGGGAACTTTCTTATTCGGAGGGCTTCTCTGTACGTTTCAGTGCTCAATTTCATGCTTCCCGTACTGAATTAAAAATAGCCCTTTAAACAGTTAAACTCTACTTGCATAATTAATAAATCAAAACTTTGTAAATTTAACAAATTACTTTTATTGCAGGCATATATCCATGGGTCAGAAATTTTTTAATAGAATTCTCTTAAGCATGGAAACAAATACAGCGGATTTCCTTAAATGCTTTAAAATCTTTAAAGGCAGAGGCAAGGCAAGCACAAATTATCGCGGTGATTGTTCCATTTACTATGACCCTTTCCTTAAACTAGTGTCAAAATATCGGTACTATGCACTTAACTTTATTTCTTTATCATCTTTACATTGATGTTTATTCTTCCCTGTATTCTTATTTTTCTTGGAGTTATAAAAATACTTAGTGCAGTATTTTCCTAGCTGTCTAGTATGTTCCAGACAAAAGATGAATACTATCACTCAGACCAGCCAGGACGCAGGTTTTGAGTTACCAATCAGTTGATCCTAGGCCTGGCGGCACCGGGTCAGCAAGTTGAGGTCTCTGTACTTAAACTTGACCTATACATCCTGAAGAGCTTTTCAGCCCCTTGCTTTCACAGGGTTCCCTGTATCCTGCTGCTCTTTCATCAGTTGATGAGTGTTTTGCTGGGTCATTGTGATGCCATCCTGGCATAATTATGCATTAACCCAGCCTGTCAGCATTGCTGGAAACGTACACCTACCACCCTAATGTCAGAAATACAGTGAGAGGGGTCATTTAGAGGAGATGAAGAAAATTGCCAATGGCTCTCGGTTTACTTGAAGCAGTGGTTGAACAGCAAGTATCAAGTGTCCAATTATGTCTGAGGTTTTAGAGCTGGGAGCCAAAATAATGAGCTAGGAGTGTGTAAACACTGCCTGCTCTCGTAGTCTCAGCGGTGCTGGCTTCCTGGGGGAGCGGACCTTCAGAATTCTGGAAAGCGGTGACAGAGAGAAGACCATGGTTCCCTTCCTGCAAAACTCATCATTTCCTTACATCTCACCCATTCCAGAAGCTATAGAGCTCGGCTCAAACGCTCAAATACACTCATGGAAAAGGCAAATTATGAAGGAAGTGGGTCAGTTGTAATTTACAATAGGAAGTTACAGGGACTATAGCTCTCCTCTCATCTCGAGGAGGAAACTACTATTCAGCTCCATCCGATTGCTGTGTGGGATTGTGGGACCTGGGACATCTAACCTTCTGTTATACTTTTTCAGAAGAAAAGTTCCTAATCTAGAAGGACAACCTCCTAATTTATGAATACAGCAATTAGCCTAAGTGTTTTTTTTTTTAACATCTTTACTGGAGTATAATTGCTTTACAATGGTGTGTTAGTTTCTGCTATATAACAAAATGAATCAGCTATACATATACATACATCCCTATATCTCCTCCCTCTTGTATCTCCCTCCCACCCTTCCTATCCCACCCCTCTAGGTGGTCACAAAGCACCGAGTTGGTATCCCTGTGCTATGCGGCTGCTTCCCACTAGCTATCTATTTTACATTTGGTAGTGTATATATGTCCATGCTACTCTCTCACTTCGTCCCAGCTTACCCTGCCCCCTCCCCGTGTCCTCAGGTCCACACTCTATGTCTGCGTCTATATTCCTGTCCTGCCCCTAGCTTCTTCAGAACCGTTTTTTTTGTTTGTTTTTTTTTTTGTTTGTTTTTTTTTTAGATTCCATATATATGTGTTAGCATACAGTATTTGTTTTTCTCTTTCTGACTTACTTCACTCTGTATGACAGACTCTAGGTCCATCCACCTCACTACAAATAACTTAATTTCATTTCTTTTCATGGCTGAGTAATATTCCATTGTATATATGTGCCACATCTTCTTTATCCATTCATCTGTCGATGGACACTTATAGCCTAAGTGCTTTTAAACATTGTGCAGGCCAAAAAACACATCTGAAAGCTAGGAGCAAATCAAGCTCTAGCCATTTATGGCCTCTGCTGTAGAGAGGGGAGACTTTAGTCTGGTTATGCCTTTTTTTTTTGCTACCTAGACCCGAATGGCTTCCCTTCCTGGACTCAGAGTATCTCTAAAAAACCATCTTACAGTTCAGTTTTAACAGCACTATCCTCTGTATCAAAGTGACGTCACCACATGGATCCCCAAGATTGCCAAATATGTACAAGTTAGGTAACCAGTTACTCAATTTGGAATATTCTTGCTGGCCTAAGAATCAAGTATTCAAGTATGTCCAGTCCGTGCTATTTCCATCATCATCCAAACACCTGGAACTGCTAGTTAGATTTTGACCCAGATCTGTTGAAATGCTTCTTGCCACCGACAAACTTCACTAAAATGTGTATTTCTAAAAAAAATGCTAGAAAGCAGGAGGCCTAGAATATAAACTACTCTAAAGATGAAACTATTTCTTTGCATTTGTCTTTGAAACCACAACAATTAGTTCCATATACATAGTCAATATTCATTATAAAGTAGAGGAATAAGTTTAAGTGTTAAGTTTAGAGTCTCCTGAGAAATGATCAGTGACACAGGAATTGAGTGCAAATTTATTTAAGAAATGATTCTGGGAAGAACCAGAAGAGAGTGAAAAAGTGAGGCAGGGAAGAAAAGGAAGCCAATCCAGGTAACCACTGTGGGCAACTGAAGCCTGGTCCTTCTGGGGACCCCTGGGAGACCCGTGAAACATGCCTTATGGTGGTCAGGTCTGAAGGGAGAAGGAATTGGGGCATTGGTCTAGCAACTTCTATCTGTCATGGTTGTTCCTGGGTACATTGACTCCCCAGCACTACTGGCTTGACAGTGTATAGAACAAGCTCACTCCCACACCCAGAGAAAGCCCTCAGGCAGTCATAGGTATCTCCAGGAAGGCTTTGGAGAGAATAAATCCCCTTTGTGCATTGGAACTTCTCATATACACAAAAGCATTCATGAAGAAGACGCTGACAAAACAGAGACAAAGACAACCCACAAAAAGTGGCCATTGCAGATGGAACGGGCAAGCTTCTGGTCTCCACATCATGAAAAACTGTCTTGCTATAAAACATCTGGGTACAATGTGACACAAATCTTTTTAAATGCATAGGTAAGCTTGCATGAAAGAACGGGATGTTTCCAAGAGCCAGAGCTAAAAGAAAGCACAAAAGCAGAGTGGAAAGCCAGCACCGAAGCTATGTCTGTCCTCAGAACAGGTGTTTGACTCCGTGGGCCAGAATGTGGCTTCAATGGCTCTGTGAGAGCCTGGCAACCATGCCCTGCCCTGTGCTGTGCAAGACGGAAATCAATCCCATCATGAAACAAGGACCGTCAAAGGGTTATAGCCACAATTAAAAGTGGACAAAAAAAAAAAACAAAAACACATTCTTCAGCAAAATGGAAGACAAAGAAACTTATCTGACTCTGCTTGGCCTCTGGAAAAAGTAACTCTTCCCTGAGGAGCAGTAACTCCAGACCTGATATCACCACTGGTTTGGGGCTCAAACCTCTATATACAAAAATGTATATTCCCTTCATGATCCAAGCCTAGAAATGAAATTAAAGTGGGTCTTGACTGGGAATACCTGGGACATATTGACAGAAGAAAATGCAAACTTTCTCTGGAGGAATACATACTCTCAATTCAGGTTTCACATGATTTCTGAAGATTGAGCTCAAGATCCAAAATTTAAAAGCACAAGGAAATAAGCCACCATGAGGGAAAGTCAGCAGAAAAACAAAAAGCAAAATTATAGCCCTATATGTATTAGATTTGGAAAATATAAGATACCGAATATAAAACTGAGAACATGTCATTTGTTTAAAGAAATAAAAGAGGGAATCTAAAACATGAGCCAGGAAAAATACAATGTAAAAAAACACATCTGAAAGATTTGAGAAAGAATCAGAGAAGCCCTTAAAATAAAATATTTAATTGTTGAAATAAAAAAATCATGGCTAGGTTAAAACACAGATTTTAAAATAGCTTAGAGAGAACTAATGAACTGGATGAAAGGTCTGGAGATATGACTCAAAATGCGTCATGGAGAAATCGAGAGATATGAGCTACAGCTATAAAACAAAACAGAGATAATAGGGAAAAGGCAACTTCTGAAGAAAAGTACTGGGATTTCCTGGAATTAATGAAAGACATGAATCTTCAAATTCAGTAAACACAACAATTCCCATGTGGGATTCATAAAAAGAATTCCACAACTAGACCCATCGGAGTAAAACCACAAATTAACAAAGGAAAAAAAAATAACTGGTATAAATATATAGCAAGAGAAATCATGTAGCAAAAAATTATATTTAGACTGATAGCAGATTTTAATATAGCAACAGCAATATACTCAGAGAAAAGAGAAAACAGCAATCGACTTCAACTTCTCTATTTAACTAATTACCACTCAAAAATAAGAGGAAATTAAAGACTTTTTTTGACAAACAAAATCTAGAGTTTGCCACCAAAAGACTTACAGTAATGGAACTTTCTAAGGCAGGGGTCCCCAAGCCCCCAGGCCGTGGACCACTACTAGTCCATAGCCTCTTAGGAACCGGCCCACAAAGCAGGAGGTGAGTGGCGGGTGAGCAAGCGAAGCTTCATCTGCTGCTCCCCATCACTAGCATTACCGCCTGAACCATCACCCTCCCACCCCCACTCCCCCCACCCCCGCACCCCATCTGTGGAAAAATTGTCTTCCACAAAACCGGTCCCTGGTGCCAAAAAGGTTGGGGGCCACTGTTCTAAGGGATACTTCAGAAAGAAATAAAATGTTCCCAGAAATAAGTTCTGAAATGCAAGATGGAATAGGAGAAAAGAATTAATACATTAAAAGAAACAATGAATGATAATAATATCTAATTTGAAACAGGAATGTATTTGTTTCCTATTGTTGCATAATGAATTACCCTAAAACTTAGCAGTTTAAAACAACAACCATTATTATCCCACAGTTTTTAATGGCTGAATAACTTACATATATATAACTATAATAAAATGTTTATCCATTCATCCATCAATGGACATTTAGGTTGTTTCCGTGTCTTGACTATTGTAAATAATACTGCTGTGAACATGGGGGTGCAGATATCTTTCCGAGTTAATGTTTGTGTTTCCTTTGGATCTATTCCCAGAAGTGGAATTGCTAAATCATATGGTAGTTCTATTTTTAATTTTTTGAGGATCTACCAGATTGAATTTTAAAAATAAGCTCTCTGCTCTTTAAAGAAATGTACCTAAAATACAAATCTACAGTGAACATCACACTTAATGGTGAAACATTGGAAACATTCCCTTTAAAACCAAGAACCAGACAAGAGCACCCACCATGACCAGTTATATTGAGCATGACACTGAAGGCCCTCACCAGCACAGTAAATAAAATGTTTAAGGATTTGAAAAGAGGATACAAAATATTATTATATGCATACAATATGACTGTCAACATAGAAAAACCTAATTAAAATTTATTGGAATTAATGGGAGTTGAACTAACAATTTATTTTGAAATCAGTGTATTATATTATTCCAAAAGATAGCTAGCATACGTAGCTTTGGTTAATTCACTTTCACAGATGTAGAATATATCATTATTTGCATAGACTAAAATTATATACATTCTCCTTTTTTTTAATCTTTTTTTAAACTTATTTATTTTAGTTATTTATTTTTGGATCTGTTGGGTCTTCGTTGCTGAGCATGGGCTTTCTCTAGCTGAGGCGAGCAGGGGCTACTCTTTGTTGTGGTGCACGGGCTCCTCACTGTGGTGGCTTCTCTTGTTGTGGAAAATGGGCTCTAGGTGCACGGGCTTCAGTAGTTGCAGCACACAGGCTCAGCAGTTGTGGCTCGCGGGCTCTAGAGCCAGGCTCAGTAGTTGTGGCGCACAGGCTTAATTGCTCTGCGGCATTTCGGATCTTCCCGGAGCAGGGATTGAACCCGTGCCCCCTGCATTGGCAGGCAGATTCTTAACCACTGCACCACCAGGGAAGCCCCTATACGTTCTCCTTTTAATAAATATTTAGGTTGCCTCCAATTTTTCACAATTACAAACGGTTGTGAGCATCTATTATTTATGTCTCCTTATGTCAGAAAATGCTTCCCAACCCAGGACTTTTCTTTCCATTTCTCTGAGGCTTAATTAAGCCTAGGCAAAGGTATGTAGAAGAATTTCTCTAGTTTAACCAGTTTTGTCTAGTAATGTTTCCATACAATAACAGTTTTTAAATGCTATGTTCTGAAAACACATGAACAGATGGCAAAAAAAAAAAAAAAAAAGGCTGAACGATATCCAAATGGTTCCAATGATGGCGTGAAGGAGATGGGTGAGGTGTTGAGTCAGGTCTGCTTGAAACTTTGCAGTGATCAGCTCACATGCTGCACTGAACTTGTGTGCAGGTCATTGGGGCAGGTAGTCTGTGGTTATTCAGTAAGTGCGTGACTCATTTATTAATCTGAAGTCAGGTTTCCATCTTATTTTTCATGTCAGTTTGCAATCTTCCAACAGAATTATTTTTATATTTTTAGCAAAAGTATTTTTAATCCTCTAAACAGGAGGAAACTAATAGGATTGTGTTGATTCAGGAAGCAGAGAAATGAGTCCTTTTCTTAATTAGTAATTTATTTTGCTGGCAGAGGATCCAAACTAAAGGCAGCTGGTTCTTTTCTCCTCCAGTATCGACCAGTGAGTGCTTGTAGACCTATGTCATTCCTGTCACGGGATTCTGTTCCTGGGTGGTCCATGCCACACAATGAGAAACATCCTTCTCCTTCCCATCAGGGAGAGCTCTACTGCAAAGCTGGGACATCCAGCAGATTCATTCTGGTTCCATCTCCTAATGTGAGACATGCAAGAATAAGTGGTGAACCAGTTCTGGGAATTCGGAATCCTGCTTCCCGGATTTCAGTACAAGACATCCTGGTGGAAACTCTCATTGGGTACCGACATTGCGGTGGTAGTAGCTGAAGGAGTGAATAACAACAGCGTTACTAAGATTGTGTTTAACCTGCAAAGGGGCCAGGCCAGGTAGTGTGGAGTGAGAGCATGGGAGATACGTCTTGCATGCAGAAGACAGTTTGACTCTATGTTGACTATAAAATGAGAGATTTAGAGTGTACGTGTATCTTTTCTTGAGTTTGTGTTTGGGCCACGTAGTATCGTAATTGGGTGATGGAAGTGTTATGCTCCAGGTGAAAGCAGCAGCCTCTTCTGGTTTGTCTTTGTATCCCCAAGGCCTAGTGTTCTTCCTGCCATGTGTCGGGTGCTCAGTAAATGAATGAGAGGCTAAGTTGCAGTTCCCATTCTCCAGCCGCTAAGATGCACTGTCACCCGTAAGACAGGTTCAAGTCTGCTCGTACGCTCATGTTAAGATGTTTTGTGGCGCCGTGACACCCCCTTGGTAACACACAATAAAACTGCATTTAGTGTTTATTGTCCATCTACACTTGAGATGCAAAAGATCAAGCTTAATAGCTTCAAATGGGTCGTTATTTTCCTTGAGACATTTGGCAAGGTGTTTTGGATGGACCCTCATCCTCATTGCCATGTCTCTCCTTTTGGTCTCTAATGCGTATACTATCGCACAAAAACCATCTCCCCCTAAGCTCGTGGAAGCCAAACACAGGTTACTCCTGGGGAGTGGAATTCAGAGGCCAAAAGAGGATGCAGGTTCACACCCCTTCTCCATCAATACTGAGTTCCAACGAAGCCGATTTCCTTTGCAGTTAGAAGCAGACAAGGTGAGGGATCCAGAATTTTGAACTTGGCCGCCCAAACCTACCTTCACACGCAAAAATGCATGCACCAGGCTTACCAGGCAGCCTGCGGGCTGTAGGAATTCTTGCCCTCTGTACAGCTACAAACAGGAGCTGTTCCACTGTGATGGTGTTCATGCATTTTGGTCGTGTTGGGTATCAGGGACCATGTTTAAGCATTTTCAAACACCCACTCTACACGTTCAAGTTGAAGAAACAGAAAGCCAGATTGTATACCCAACTTTGGCCAGGTGAGTCAGTTCCCAATGAAATGCTGACCAAAGAGACTGGAATGGGGGCAGAGCTACTACTATTTGAAATATAATAGCCCATCAGGGAGCTTTGCGGTGCTATTCTATAGTAATAAGATTTGACAGGTGGAGAAAAAAGGAAAGATCAGGAAATAACAGAACAACTAGCTAGAATACATTTACCACCTTGTTAGTCATTTCTTTCTCTTCAGTGGCAGGGAAGGAGGATGAGGGAACGGGGAAGAAACACACCACAACGCATCCAGGACAAAAAAGAGGATATTAATTTTCTGTTGCCATGGTAATGGATTTCCAGCAATGGCTTCTCACCGAAGACTTCCCCCCCATCCATATTTTTTAGGGATCCATAATGACCCTTGAATGTTATCCTAGGAATCACACAAGAAAATTAAACCCCCCCCCCCATGAAAATACTGCCATGTAAGAAAGGAAACTTTCAGATCCGTGCACAACCAGGTCTGTACTGTAAACAGTACAAGCTTGCAGTACAAGCTCACCCAACCTAAAAGAAGAAGTCAAAAGCAAGGTCTGTTTGTTTTGTTTTATTTGCAAAAGAATTCTGAAAGATAGTAGAGGTACATCTGCTAATATTTGGCCTGGGACTAGATTTTCAACCACACTCAGAAACTCCATCCTAAGTGCCAAGGCAAATACCCTGGTTATGATGATGATGAATTAATATGTACTAACACCTTTCCAAAGAGCCTTCCAAGTGTGGGGAAAATCAATCACTGGCTTCAAAACTCAGGCTTCCCAAGTGATCCCTGGCACCCATCACAGATGGACGTGAAAGCCCAGCTTCCCTCCTGGTGTCATCAAACTGCCCAACCTTCTCTCCTTTTCATTTATTTGTCCAACCAGCTGAGATTCGTGGGCATGTCCAGTACTAGATGCTGGTTATGTAAGGATGGATAAATAAGACCGAATTCCTAACCTCCACAGCTTATACCCTAGTGTCGTCGACCTATGCGAGATACAAACCAGCAAGAGTTCCCGCACTTCATGATGATAAAGGTATGATGAAGACGTACAGAGCGAGCCGTGCATGAGAGACCTTAGGAAGGACAGATCTGGAAACTCCAGGGCATCCTGGGAGGAGAGTGGTTGAGCCGGATTGTGAAGATACAAAAGGCAGGAGAGAGACGAACAAGGTTTTCCTATGTGAGATCCAGCCGTCTCTCATTTACTGGAAATTGCCCAAATTTTCATGCTGCAGATAGAGGTAAACAGTTTCAAAAGGTAGAGAATAAAGCGAGAGCCATTTATCCTGCAACTCTGAGTTAGCACCTGCGCTGGAGATACATGAGGTCAGACGCAGTGAGAAGGGGAAAGTAATCAAAAATATAAGAGGATATAACAGAATGATACATAAGGGAAAAGTTCCATCCTCTTGGGCCTGACCTTGGTTGAGGAGGAAGGACAGTATCATATAAGATAGTGTGTATGTAGTATGAATACTAGGTAGTCTACGCTAAGTAACTGGCATAGATCTAAGTTCGTAGGGGCAGAGAGAAAGAAGCTGGGGGAACAAGGCAACATTTCCCAGAGAGGCCAGGATTTGGACAGAAAGGAGAGAACTGATCGCAGGCAACGAAAGCACAGGTCAGATCCTGTCACGCCCTTCCTCTAGAACCATCGATGGCTCCCCAGGCACCGTTTCTGGCTCACTCTCTATGCTTCCCTGGGACGAGGACAGCCCTATCTATAATACTTCTAAAAACTAAGTTGGCTTTTTCTCACCCTCAGCCCCTCTTATATGAGCCAGTTTCTTAAGATAAATCTCTCGATAGATATTATATATATTATATTTCTATATATGTACATGATAAATACCCTCTATGTGTTGTATCTGTGTCTATGTCTAGCTAGCTAGCTAGATATCATCTCTATATATCCTATTGCTTCTGCTTCTCTGAAAAACTGTAATATATCGGGTTTTATTAAAGAGCAAGAAGCTATCCAGTGCTATTTTATTAACTAACCAGAAGCAGATCAGCTTTGCTCACATTCTGTTTGCCCAAGTTTTTCTTCTCTCCATAAACCATTAGAGTCGATTTCACCAGTGCATCCGAGCGATGTGCTGACAGTAAGTCCCTCCGCTGTCTCTGTTGTCCTTCTCTACCCTCCCCAAGCCATGCCTCTATTGGAAACGTGCCATAAAACATGCCGTGGAATATCGAACTCCCCTGGAGCAGCCTGTTTTCTGCCAACAGCACACGGAGGAAGCGATATCAGCTCCTAAAGTCATGGGTTAAGGGATGGGTGGGTTAAGGGATGTTAGAAGAAAGTCAGTGCTCTGGATCTCAGGATGTAGCCCACCTAAGTGCTGGAGGGGAGCACAGAGAAAGAGGGAAGGAGTGGGAGGGAGAAAGAGAGAAAGAAGGAGAAAGAGAGAGAGGCTACCTTCACACAGCAGGAAGGTCGTGGACAGCCTTGGATGGACTTGGACGTGAATGTGGGGAAGGCTAGTGGAGGGGAGGCCGGAGGGGTGTCAGCTCTTTTTCAGGGTGACACTGCTGTCGGAATTCCACCCTCCCCACCACGGGAGCAGGAAAGCCAATTCTTCACCCACTTTGCAACAATATTTAAAACCTAAGCAATAGAACTCCAAGCACACGTGCGCACACGTGAACAAGTGTGAATAACACTAGTCAAATCTGAAAGAGCCCTGTGGGTTGTACCAACATTGGTCTCTTTGTTTTGATACTGTACTATGCGTAAGATGTCACCGTGGCGGGGAAGCTGGGTGAAGGGTACCTGAAACTTCTATCTTTTTGCAACTTCCTGTGAGAATATAATGATTTCGAAATACAAAAATTTTGTAAAAGCCTCAAGCAGAGCTATGAAATTGGAAAATGAGACTCGCAGCATGAGAGACAGCCCCCCGTCCTCTGTCCTTCAAACCATGAAACCAGCAGCACAGAGGATGGACACAGGGCACAGAGCAACAACCACGGACTCGAGGACCTAGGGATGCGTGGCTCGCCCGAGACACACCGGCTCCTGGCCCCACCAGGCCCTCGGCCCCGCCATCCTCGGGGAGGAACTGCACTTCCAGAGGCTGAGTTTTGTCTTCTTCTCCCTGATTCCAGCTGAGAGCCCAACGCTGGCCAGAAATACCCCAGGCCAGCTCATCCTCTCCTGGACAACTGCCCAGGGCCAGCCCTGCCAGGGAGAGCACAGGCAACGAACAGAACTCAAGGCCCAAGAATGGCTCTGAAGCTGAGATGTGTAAAGAACCTGCACATGCTAAACCTTACCCGTTTATCCAAGTCTATGCTACTCCATGAAGGCGCATGAAACAGTTCCAGGACGCATTTGACTGCCCTTAGCAGGAATGCAGATGCCGCTGGCTGCTTCCCCAGCCTCTCTCCCCACCCACCGAGGGATTTCCTGTCAGCCGTTTGGAGGAGTCTGCCTTCCAGGCACACCTGTCCCTGGTGTGTGTGGACAGCAGGGCAGGTCGCGGCGCATCGGCCTCGCCCACTGTAACTGCGGGCCTCTCTTAGGCAGAAGTCACACATGAGGACAGAACAGACAGAAAGGGGGTATAGCTTAGAGGCAAAGGAAAACATATTTTCCATGAACAGGTCATATATTTTCCTATGAAGCTTTGCCTCTTTCCTCAGTCCATTCACTGCTATACATTCAAGTGTCTGGAAGAAACATTTATCTCTGCGCTCGAAGCCCAGGAACGCCAGCTCTCAGTAACTTTCCCATTTTATTCTTTCAGAGAATCCACATTCGGATAATCCAACGTATATGTGCTCAAAACTACCTGAGGCAAGTGTCCAAGGAAAAATCCCCCCACCCTTGCCCCCAGTCAATTCTTACACTGTATAAGGAGAACTCCTTTAAAAATGCAACCCACTGTCTTGAATTTTGGTAGGTGATTCTGAGGCATTTGTCTGGCAATTGAGAAAGCAATTCTTTAAAGCAATGGTTCTCCACCAGGCGAGTTTGTCCCCCAGGGGATATTTGGCAATGTCTGTAACCTATTTGGGCTGGAATTGGGGCTGGGATGTTACTGGTTTCTGGTGGGTAGAGGTGTTGCTGCACAGGACAGCCACCCCCCAAAAAAGATTTCTGACCCAAAATGTCAATAGTGACCAGGTTGAGAAATCTGGCTTTAAAGTTCTGCACAAGTTGATTACAGATAACCTCTATTATTCATTCAACAAACCACTACTTGGAACCTAGTATAATCTTAAGATATTATGCTGGGCCCTGAAGCAGGGGAGCCTGCCTTGAAGCATCTAGTAGAGGTTTACAGGAAAATATAATGTCGTGTAAAGCAGCGGTCCCCAGTGTTTTTGGCACCAGGGACTGGTTTCGTGGAAGACGGTTTTTCCACAGACAGGGGGTGGGGGGTTTGGGGGTGTAGGGGTGGTGCACGCGGTAATGGGAGCCATGGGGAGCACCAGATGAAGCTTCGCTTACTTGCCCGCCGCTCACCTCGTGCCGCGTGGCCCCGGTTCTTAACAGACCTTGGACGCTATCGGTCCAGAGCGCATGAGTTGGGGACCCCTGGTATAGAGCATGCCAAGCGCCAGAGTGAAAATACAAGTCAAAAGAGGAAAGGCTATAAGTGTGCAAGGCTGGGATTGGGGGGATGGGAGGAACGGATGTCATTTTCCCCAAGACAACTGCAAAGTGCATACTCACTCCCAAATATAAAATTCACTCTTAAATATAAAATTTGCTCTCAAATATAAAATTGAAATAACTGCTAGAAAAGAGCACCAAAGCCCTAAGCACTTTTTACGCAATCTATCTTTCTGTTTTTATACTCACATCCTCAGAGAGGAGCAATCTGCTGCTTCCTTTTTAACTTTGTTTCTTATTAAGATTATTTTCCTAACAAGAATATTTTTCCAGTGCCAGGGAGATGTTTATTTCCTTCTCCTGCCCTTGGTTTATTCTCTCCATCTATACATTTAAAATATTGATAAGCACAGTGTCATTTTGCACCTGCTAATTAGCTAAGCGACACACGGTTAGCCTCTTTTACCTTTCCGCAGATCGCAACTTCAATTCGCTCACAATTTTGAGGATGCTCGTTCCCAAACGTCTGTTCGTTGGTCTCTTTCGATCCCGAGGGCCAAATATGTGGCAGAAACAATTGTCTCCTTACCCCCTGGTCCCATTTTCCAAGACGAAACAAACCCTGGGATGACACGAAGATGCCAGTGAAGAACTAAACTAAGCATAAGAGAAAATGGCTTTTATCCCCCCAGAAAATTAGTGACCAGATCGTAGGGGGGTTCATCAAACGAAAGTGCACCTAGATTGATTCGCAAGGCTGAATAGCCTAGTGCTCATTTCCACGGCAGATATCACAGACAGTTATATGCCCTCCAGGTCGGCGATGTGGGTGATTAAACGGTCTGGAACGCTCCCATCGACAATGTGAGCTCATAGCTAAGCCGAAATTGAAGCCAGTTATGAAACAGAACCGCCAGATGCCATATGTCTGCATGCAAATGCCATATGTCTGCATGCAAATGTTCCAGGCGATCTTACTAATCAGAAACTTAGCATACGTCTTCAAGGCTCTACTTGTGAGTGCCTCTGTGCAGTACTGGGTGGCAACTTCTTATTTATTTGTTTTTAAGTCTGGGTTTGAACCTTGACTCTGCCACGTTCTAGTTCTTGAACCTAGGTAAGTCAGCACCACCTCTCTGAGTCTTTATTTTCCCACCTGTGAAATAAGGACAGTCATGCCTATCTCTCAAGATTGTCACTCATTCTATCAGTCTAGGTCCGGTCAGGAATTCAGAGACCCTGTCAGTCATCTCCACGGAGAAAATTTAATACAGAGTGTTGGTTAAGCAGTTGTTAGAGAACCAGAAAAGCAGAAGGAAGCAGTGAGGAAGCAGCTGCTCCCAGAGGGCTATGAGCAGAGGACAGAGGCTAGGGTTGTTAGAACCTGGAAGCTTGAAAGAAGGGCCTGAGGTGCTGAGACGCTGCCAGCTGGGGAAGGGGTGATGGCCTCCGAGGTACCGTCATCACAGAAGCTTGGAGCCAGTAGAGCTGAGCCTCAGCTGATGCCAAGACGGTGCAAAACTCCAATAATAAAAAAATAAGGCAAAATAAATAAAGTGTAGTATAAAGTAAAAAAAAAAAGAGAGAGAGAGAGGGAGAGCTGGACACTGGAACCAACAGCCACTGCCAGGGTGACAGGCCATCGCCGGACAACACGCTCAAGCATCAGCAAGCAGGGAAGAAGAAGCAAGTCCTTCGCCCGCTCAGCCCCAGTCTGACCTCCGGCACATCTCTGGCAGGTGGCAAAGGAGAAACGTGGTTGAAGAGCGCCCCCAGCTTCACACAGCAGAGCCCTGAAGGGTGGATTTGAAGCTGAGGCAGCTTCATACGTAGCCCATTCATCCGCTCATGTGTGCCTTTATGGAGTGTCCGACTGCAGGGCTCTGTGCTAGGCACTGGGGAGTCGGAAGAATTAAGTCGATAGCTCACAAAGTGCACAGTTCAGTGACTCACATAACACAGACTCTCAGTTAAAATCAGTCGTCCTCTCTGGGGCCCAGTGGGAAACATGAAGGAAAAGGACATGGAAAGCAAAACAATACAAACAAAACAAACACTGGCTCTTGCCTCTAGGAGCTCTGTGTTTAGGTTAATTGTTGTGGGACAAGTCAAAGAGCAAAGTACAAAGTCATACGTGCTTGTATACTTTAAAAAGTATTTCGAAAAAAAAAAAAAATTGGGGCTTCCCTGGTGGCGCAGTGGTTGAGAGTCCGCCTGCCGATGCAGGGGACACGGGTTCGTGCCCCGGTCCGGGAAGATCCCACATGCCGCGGAGCGGCTGGGCCCGTGAGCCATGGCCGCTGAGCCTGCGCGTCCGGAGCCTGTGCTCCGCAACGGGAGAGGCCACAGCAGTGAGAGGCCCGCGTACCGCAAAAAAAAAAAAAGTATTTCGTATACAGGAAGGAAGGAAGGGAGGAAGGGAGGAATAAAACAGGTATTGAGGACATGGGGAGGGGGAAGGGAAAGCTGGGACGAAGTGAGAGAGTGGCATGGACGTATCTATACTACCAAACGTAAAATAGATAGCTAGTGGGAAGCAGCTGCATAGCACAGGGAGATCAGCTCGGTGCTTTGTGACCACCTAGAGGGGTGGGATAGGGTGGGAGGGAGGGAGACGCAAGAGGGAGGGGATATGGGGATATATGTATACGTATAGCTGATTCTCTTTGTTATAAAGCAGAAACTAACACACCATTGTAAAGCAATTATACTCCAATAAAGATGTTAAAATAAATAATAATAATTAAAAAAAGAAAAAAGAATTGCTGTACATTTTGAATATGAGCTTGCAGCATGTGCAGTGTCTTCACACCTAATCTGCTGTCTTCTTCTTGGCAGACGCATTACAAGATTTTGGCTTGTCTGTTGACCAGTGTCTCAAACAAGTAAAACCAAATATCAACATCAGATTTGGAATCATTCTGAGTAAGTAAAAATTATTGACATAATATAAAACATTACACAACCTCTTCGCGGCCCAGACGCCCAGTTGCCCGTGTTTACTGTGGCGGCTGTGGCGACACCACTGCCCCCATCACTCTCTGGAATTAACTCTAGTGCCATTTTCGTCTTCATTTCTCTCTCTGGGTAACATCCAGATAGAGCAGAACTCTCACTTAATGCTGTGCTTTTGTACCAAAAAGACCCCAGGCACTCATTTGGGTATTACAAGCACCTGGAATCAGTATATGCAGCAAAATAAAGAAAATATTTTGAGCCTAAATATTGGTGTCTGCTTGAGAGACCTTTTTTGCTTAGTTATCTCAGCCCCAAACAAGCCACAACCAGCAGCATGGTTTATCTTTGCATTATTTCATTCCCCAAATAGCTCTTATAAGTTCTTAAACCTTGACACAGGCAAAGACATGGAATATCTTCTCCCTGCACCCCAATCCGTGAGCCAGAATGCTTTCTGATTGTTTATTTTTACGTGGTCGTGTCATTACCGTTGGTCATTACATTGCTATAGCTGCTAGTGTATCTCCTTTCTAACACAGATTCATCAAAACCAGGGCAGAAGGAGTTAATAAACTGAGCATGTGGGATCACTCCAGAGAAACGGAGGGAACATTCCGGAGGCCAAGAACTCTCGCGCATCTTCATATTTCCAGACCCTGCACAGCCTCTGGGCTCTATACCAGCAGCTCCATGGATGCTTTAGGGAGAGACAGAGAGGAAAGAGGAATAGAAGGAGGAGTGAGTGAAACATAAAAGGGAGGGATGGAGAAAAGGCAGAAAGTCGGGAGCCAGCTCTGCAGAGCAGCCGGAAGCTTCCCATGTGACAACGGGACAATGTCTGCCTGCCATCAGCGGTGAGGGTAGGCAGGCTGGACCACAGCCCACTGCTCTCAGGGGAGGCACCTGGGACTACGTAGCTGAGAAGCTGTGGAAGCCAGGCCCCCGGCCGCCACATTCAGGGGCCATGGCATCAGGCCAGGGGAGCAGGTCAGCTACCTGCTCCAAGCAGATGAAGTTCGTGAAAGGGCCGCATTTCATCCCCAGGGCTGTCCCAGTAGCGTTGCCCCAATGCTGTTTTACCAAAAAAGAAAACTGTTCCCCATACAGTGCAGATTTCTGGAAAAGAAAGGTCCTTTGGCTCATGCTTTTATGAAGTTGGAACACTGTGACGCACAGCAAATCCCACACTAACAGGAAAGCTGGTCTTCCCTTTCCCTTCAGGGGAGGACATCAAGGAGCTGTTTCTGGACATTGCTCTCTTCAGTAAAGGCCTGTCCATTCTGAACTTCTCCTACCCCATCTGTGAAGTGGATCAACCCAAGTTTTCTTTCTGCGGAAGAAGGAAAGGAGGTAGGTGTCTGGCTGGCTGATGGCTGGCTGAGGCCCAGAGGGAGGTGGACAGGAGCTCACGTTGGAGGTCAGGACACCCAGGCCGGCGTCTGGGTCTCCCCCCTCACCTGTGGACGAGCTTAACCTCACGTATCATCACGTGTTGTACAAAAACGACCACACGGCCCATCCCACAGGGCCTGCCTTACAGGGAGTGTGAACAGCAAATGAAATGTGCCTATCGGGTGTTTACAAAGAGAAACTTGTTACTGTTAGTGGTGGCACCTTGTGAAAAATGACTAGCGACAGAAAGAACCAGTAGCTTCCCCAAATCCACTGAGATTCAGTGTTTCCAGGCTTCTCGTCAGCGATCCCTTTAGTGCAGGGTCTCCTCGATATACGCTGGCGGGATAAAATGAAGCTTTCCAAATGTCACTGTTGAACTGTGGTCATTCCCTTTGAGCCAATGTCCAATAGGGACATTAGGTATCTTGATTCAAAATATATTGAATAGAAGCGTGAAACCCGCTGTATTATCTCCTCTTTCTCCAATTCACCAACCCCCAACCCTCTGCTAGTCGTACCCCACTCTGGCCTGTCCCCCGCCACGTCCTCCTTTGTCCTCACCACCGTCTTCACTGAGGCCCTGAGATGCCTCTGTGTATTTAACTAAAACTTGGGTCTGACCTGTGACTGACCTTCCCCGGAAGCTGCTCTCGTCCCCCTTCCCAGGGCCTCCTTCCCGTCCCCGTCGGCCAAGGGGGAGCAGACCCTTAATCCCACAGCCCACAAACACCTGCTTCTCTATTTCCACATTCACGCAAACTAGAGAGAAATCAGCCAGTTATGCTTTCTGAACAAACAATCGAGAAGAATTGGGGTCCCCTTCCCATCCTAAGGGATGCAGACAAGGGAGGTTTGTGCAGGAAAATGGGGGAATTTAGGGCGTGCAGGCTGGAAGGAGCAGGCTGGACTTGGCTGTGACGTGCAGGCGACAAGCCTCAGCTCAGTCCTCCCTCGCGACCCTCCTCTCTGCTCCCCGAAGTGCGGGACTCATAACTCAGTTCTAGCACCTGCCATGTTGGCCTCCAATCGCTCACTCTCATTTGTCATCCCCCATAGACTTCCTGTGGATGGGGTGCTACCATCTCCACCTTCTTATTCCCAGGATATTGAATGCACTGATACATAGGGAGTGCTAAGAACAGCACATAGACAGAGTGAAACAGCTAATGCAATATTAAGCACTGGTACCACACACTGTTCTAAGAGCTTTTCATCCAGTGAGTCATTTGCTTCCTACCCCACCCTCAAGAGTTAGTATTATTAATACTCTACAGATGCAGAAAACAAGGCACAGAGTTTTAGGACCTTGTGCCGTCACAGAGCTGGTGAGGGACCCATGGCTTCAACCTGGACAGGCTGGCTCCAGAGCCATGATCTTGGCTTCTAAGGAATGAATGAGCAAAAGAACAAACAATGAAATGTATGAATGTGCTTTTGACCAGGAGTTTATTTAAAATTTATTATTTAAGAACTCTTTCTGGCCAGTGGTCTGACTTTGTTTCGAATCAGGACATTTTAAAATTCTTAACTAACCTACCAAAGAATGATTAGTCAGTTTTCCTTTTTCAACTTACTGGAAATATTTCTGATTAATCGGGTGCATTGATGTATTTCCCCAGCACGGTGAACTCTTCATGAGTTGGCCCCTATTTAACTTTTTCTACCTGCCCTCGGCCATGCCTGTACCAAACTCCTCACCCTACAGTCATCCATCCTTCCTACCTTCCTTCCTTCCTTCCTTCCTTCCTTCCTTCCTTCCACACTAAGTCCTACTCCATGCCAAGCACTTTGGGGAGCCTGAAGATGAACCAAAAATAGTTTCTGCCTTCAAAGCCATTCATGACGGTCTGAAGGGATTGGAGAGTCACAAGACAACTCTTCCAAGTTGCATTAAAGAGGTATAAAATGCCAAGGAAACTGGATGGGTAGAGGTCATTCCCAATGGATTCAACCTGTTGGAACAGGGCAATCTGGGAAATTTAATACAGAATTACTTTCCTGATTGCCTTAGGTTCTTTGAAAGCCAGTTAGAGGCTATATTAATATAGCATAAAATGCTGATGGTCTGCCAGCATTCCTGATTTTACAGAATGTTTTGGAGGACCTCAAAGCATCTTGAACTGATAACTAAATAATAACCCCCCTGAGAAAGATTGACGTCTTCATAAGCTGATACCTCTAGCCAGCGTCTACTGTCCTATCTCCTGTCTTTGGCTTATCTTTCCAGTGTTCTTCCCAAATAAGTATTCTTGAACCCAAATGTATGGTATGCATTCTTCCAAGCATACTGGCATAGTGGTATGCTTGGAAGTACCGCCAGCTTAGTAAGAAAGGACACATACTGGGCTGTCCTTCACTCCTCCTTCCTTCTACTCCCTGGATAAAGTCTCCCCATCTCCCTCCTGGATGACAGAAATGGCTTCTAATTGGTTTCCCTCCCTCCCTACTGCCACCAGCATGGTTTTCTCAGATACCGATCTGATCACGTCTCCCCTCTTCCCAAAAGACTCCAAGAGTCCCCATCTCTACAGAACAAAGTCTAAGTTCTTTAGTGACCAAAGTTCATCACACATTTGACTCTAGCCTGTTTCTAGACACATGCTGCCCCACGAGGATGCACCCTTAGCGCCAGCTTTATCATAAGTCATTTGCCACTGTCCGACCACACCCTGTGTTTTCACTCACATGACGTTGCTCTGATGGTCCCCTTGGCCTCGAATATCTGTTCCCCCTTTGTCTTCTGCCCAGACCTAACTCAAGGATCACCTCCTCTGGGAAACCTTCCTCCAGCCCCCAGCCTGGTGAAATGCTCCCTCTGGATCCTCCTGGAGTATCACATTCTTACTTATCTCAGTTGAAGTTATACTATATAGTGTGTGTGCGTGTGAGTCTTCCTTGAAGGAAGACACTTCAAACTGTGATCTCCCTGAAGGAAGGGGGAATCTTTCTTGCTCCTTTCTATCTCTGCAGACCTGACAAAGAGAGCCTGGCACCGAATAATAAATAATTGAATTTGCATATGATGGACTAAATGCAAGTTTACCAGCCCACTTCAGAAGTGACCATCTGATGATGTTTATGCATGCCACAGGCAAAAAGCACATCAAACCCTAGTAAATATCTTGGTCCTCCAAGTTTAAAAACACTGAGCTAGTTTTTCCTCCGTGAATGGTTTTAATAAGTTTAACAAGACGGAAGAGATATTATTCCCCAAAACGGAGGTCGTCCAATTCAGTTCAGCAGCTTGAAAGGCTGGTGTTTATCTTATCTGAACACTGGGCAGCCCTGCAGCCATTTATTGGCTTTCTTGCTGTGGGGTTAATAATTGCACCGGGGGGCTGAGAAGCCAAACTTGCGGAATCGCCAGGAAATTTGATCAGAAAAGCGATACACAAATGCGGCATAAACAAATGCTTATGTAAATTACATAAGCCAAGAAAGAGTAAAATCTTACATTCAGAGTTATTAAATTTTTTTAACCCACCCACAAGCCTACTGCAGGAATGATTCTATTGAAAAGAAGTGATTAGAAAAGGGGACAAAACGGCACCAATGAGCAGTGAGGTCAATTCCAGCTCAAACACCAGTGATGGCTGGTGATGTATTAAGGAGAAAGCTGAGTGCCTCCGGGGTTGCAGGTCCTTCTCAGCAGAGCGGTGACAAGACTTGTGTCCCCACCACAGGCCACACAGTACGTACGGTATCAGCCACAGTTGAGTTATGTTTCCACGGCATTACGAGGCATTCCTCTGCACCCAGCCGGCTGCTCCCCAAGCCAGACAACACTGCAGAATGGATCAGGCTTAATAAGACTGTGTGAATAAAATGTTGCCTTTTCTTCTGCATCTTCCTCAGCTAGCTCTAAGGCAAAAGCGCATGGGATTCGAAGAGCCAGTGATGCTCTTTTGACCTTCCCATTTAGGGTGTGATGGATAATTTGGGGGAAACAGCCTATAGGTCCAATTATAGGGAATTGGCGGAATTCAGCCAATTTTTCAGCCAAACAAAGGTACAATCTGCTGTGCTTTTAAATGATGCTGTAGGAGATTATGAAGGTACATAAAAGGATACTCATAAAAATATTGTTAAGTGACAAAGAAGCTGCCATAAAGAGTACCCACTATTGGATTTTGTTTTTATTAAAATGTATGTAAGTGTATACACCGAAACACTCTGCAACAGGATACACTTGGGTGTTAATCATGATTACCTCTAAACGGTGGCACTGCAGAACCTTATTTTCATCTTTTTGGAAATCTCTTTCGTTAATATAATAAATTTACAAGGTTGCTCTTTTAAATATTAGTTGATCTTTGTAGGAAAGACTAGAGAGGATGAATTCTCTCCCCTCCGGATAGTAAATAAGAGTCTTCAAAAAAGAATCATAATCTACTTAACACTCAATGATATTTGGAGTTACACAGAATCTGAATCAAAGTGTTGGATCATCTCGTATCCATTCTGTACTCTTTCCCTGTGTTCCCACAGCGCCCTTTACTGGCTGTGGGTTCATTTAGCAGGAACCAAACTCGGCCCCTGTTTTACTTCCTACTCTACTTCCTGCTCCTTTCTCTCCTCCTGGCATCAGGTCATATAGATCCATTTGCTTTGCTTGGTCTTGATGCTTTCAAACTGGCTCCATTGATGTTTACGACTGAATTGGGATTAAACTGAATGTCCCTAGAGACCACACCTAATTACTAACCCTGAGGAGGGAAGCTGCAGTAAACTTTTTTTTTTTTTAACATCTTTATTGGAGTATAATTGCCTTACGATGGTGTTAGTTTCTGCTTTATAACAAAGTGAATCAGCTATACATATACATATATCCCCATATCCCTTCCTTCTTGCGTCTCCCTCCCTCCCACTCTCCCTATCCCACCCCTCTAGGTGGTCACAAAGCACCGAGCTGATCTCCCTGTGCTATGCGGCTGCTTCCCACTAGCTATCTATTTTACATTTGGTAGTGCATATATGTCCACGCCACTCTCTCGCTTTGTCACAGCTTCCCCTTCCCCCTCCCCGTATCCTCAAGTCCATTCTCTAGTAGGTCTGTGTCTCAAGTTATAAGACTAACGCCGGTAGAATCTCCATGTGGTTAGATAGCGTGTGCCTGCGTGTGTGCACATGTGCATGTGTGTGCACACGTACGCACAGGATATATAAGATCATAAACTAGGAGACCTTCAGGGTAAGGGCTCTTCTTTGACACTTGACGGCTGTGATTGACATGGAGGAAACATGATGAGAGGACTTGACGTCATACATGTGTCAGAATCGCAGAGAAGACAGCAGTCCCGTGAGAACTGCTGACGCAGGTGCACCCATCCCTGACCATGTGCAACAACCGCTTTCCAGAAGGAGCAAAAATCTATTATGAGATACACACAGCAGATATCGACATACCTCACTTCGTGCAATATATAGGCTACAGGCAAACATCAGTTGTGGACTTAATTTTAAATGCATCGGGAAAGCTTGGAATTAAAATAAGTATGATAGTGACACGTTTTGCAAGCTGATGAGTCAAGAGATAATTGCTCCCTAGTTTATCTTTTGTGTAAATCCAAGCTTACCTACGTTCAGTTGTTTGTCCAAAGTGGGGAATACATCATAATTAGATGAATTTCAATATACGGCAGAGAAGATCCCCTGAGAACAGTTTTTCAGGACTGACTTGACATTGCCCGCAAGGCAGATACTATTCCTGACGGCAGCTAAGGGAGGCTCCTGCACATCTCACTGATTTCACGCCTATGAATAGATGAAGGTGAAATCTGAGTGAGCGCTCATGCCAGCCACCTGTCTTCTCTCCCTCTTGAAAAACCTGGGCGTTTCTTGTCTGCCCTGGTTCACACTGAGCACGTGAGCCCGGACATCGCCCGAGACCATCAGTTGCAGAGGCTTCTCAATCTGACAGTAACTGTAGAGTTCAGTCCTAACAGCTCTGTCTAGATCAGCAATTCACGTTTCATCAGCGAGAGTTCCATTGCCCTTGCTGTCTCTGTTTCTAAGTGCTCTTTTTCTCGGGTCTAAGAAATGGAAGAAACTTGGAAATTGCCTCGATTTGGAAAAATTCCCACAAACGCCTTCTGCAAAATGCCTCATACCTTGCACCTATAGGAGAAAACAGGACAAAACACCTTCCAGGCAAGTGCTACCTTGAAGAAGCTCCACCGTTTATCCATGCCAGTGGCCCAAAAGCCTCTATCAAGCACACCGCAGCCTGACCTCGGGCCTCAATTTTCAAATGTTCTGCATTCCCGGCACACGTTATTAATAAACGCAGGCCCCAGGAACGCAGTCACTGATTTCTGCTCTACAAGAAGGGGGATAAGTGGCTTCACCTGAGGCCTCGGTTTAAGAATACATCTTCTCTGGGGTAGCATCGCCTGCCTGTTTGCTCATCTTCGATTTCTGGGCCGTTGTAGACCTCTTGCTTCTCCAAGTTGCTTTGCTTCAGGCTTTCTGCTCTGCTGGTCCTTGGAATTTTTCCTCAGTCTCTCCCCATCCCAGCTTCTGGGCCTGTCCTTCACCCACCACTGGTCAGAGCCCAGATGACAGTGTGGCCTACGTGGGAACTCGTGTGTCTTGGTTCCGTTTCCTCTAGATGAGTCAACAGACCCCCGGAGGGGGCGATGCTTCTCCGCCACCTGGGAATCACACAGGTTCTCTGCCGTCAACATCCTCACTGTCATGTTAGAGCTGCAGGCAGCATGCCAAAGCCACTATTACTTTGTAAGGATTTTCTGCTGCCTGCCTCACCCCTGGAGAGCGGGCAGCTTAGCCCGGTCCAGTGGTTCTCAAACTCGAACCTGCCTCAGCATCACTTGGAGGATTTCTTCAACCACAACTTGCTGGACCCACCCCCAGTGTCCCCTTCAGCACCTCCGGGGAGAAGCCTGAGAATTTTCCAAGTCCCCAGATGAGGTTGATGATGCTGGTCTAGGGACCACACCTTGGGAACCTGGTTACGAATAAGCACGGGGTTGGAAGCCACACTTACATAGTGACGAACCGTTACTGTCCCTTATGGTTACGTGACTTCAGGCAAAATTACCCTGAGCCTTGGTTTCTGCATCTGACAACAAGGAGGTACAAGTGACTTCACGGGATTGTTGTAAGGATAGAATCGGACAATATACACAAAGCCCTTAGAACAGAGTCTGCCATACAGGACGCCCTCAGCAAGTGATGAATGGCAGCGACTTGCTGCAGCTGATGCGGGATTTCTCAAGCAAGGGCTCTGAGCCCCTGAAGTCGTCATTCTCAGAGTGGAAGTCTGCATTTGAACAAGGCCTGGAGAGGCAGCAGAGCCTTGGAGGCTTAGAAGTTTAGGACCTTCTTCCTCAGAGGTAGCAGGAGCCTGACTTTGGTCCAAGCTGTGTATTCTCTGGTGGCTGACGAAGCAGAGCCTACGCAGCCCCCTTTCGCCTGAGGAGAGAGTCCTGTCTGCATTTCTCATGGAATTGGAAATTTGAAGCACCAGCAGTTTAGCCTTCAGCCTTTCTTCTCTTCATGTTTTATTCTTTGTCTGCATACTTCAGGTAGCTGTGGATTTCCTGCTTGTGGTAACCAGGCAGCAGCTGCTGCTGCAAGTTCATGGAGAATCAGCAAAAACGGTGGTTTATTATTGCATTGGCAGAAAATGCCCACCTTGAACTGCCCAAAACAAAACAAACAATAGAAACAATGGTCACCCTAGAGAGGGTGCCCGCAATGACCAAGCAAAAAAAAAAAAAATGACTTTTTTTACTGAGAGAAGAAAGAAAGAAAAGGAAAGAAGGAAGGAAGGAAGGGAGAGAGAGAGAGAGAGAGAAAGAAAGAAAGAAAAGAAAGAAAGAAAGAAAGAAAGAAAGAAAGAAAGAAAGAAAAGAAAGAAAGAAAGAAAGAAAGAAAGAAAGAAAGAAAAAGAGAGAAAAAGAAAAGAAAAAGAAAGAAAGAAAGAAAGAAAGAAAGAAAGAAAGAAAGAAAGAAAGAAAGAAAGAAAAAGAGAGAAAAAGAAAGAAAGAAAGAAAGAAAGAAAGAAAGAAAGAAAGAAAAAGAGAGAAAAAGAAAGAAAGAAAAAGAAAGAAAGAAAGAAAGAAAGAAAAAGAGAGAAAAAGAAAGAAAGAAAAAGAAAGAAAGAAAGAAAGAAAGAAAGAAAGAAAGAAAGAAAGAAAGAAAGAAAGAAAGAAAGAAAGAAAAAGAAAGAAAGTGAGAAAAAAGAAAGAAAACATATTGCCTGTTAAGCATACGGCCTGTTAAGGAATCCTGTAGCCCTGGGAGCTTTCCCTCCATCTTCAAATTCATGCCTTTTTGTAAATGAGCCAAGAATGTGTCGAACTTGTCCTTTGAAATCCATCAATTCTTTATTTTTGTCGAGCCCAGAATATTGAGGCTAATGATGACCTAGGACCAAAGAATTTTTAATTCTCCAAGACAACATGGGATCCTTTACAAATTCTCGGCCTGTTGTGGAATTTCATAAATCTGATTCAGTGACTTACACTTCCGTGTAATAATCATTTAAGAAGCTAGTTGAGAAGGCCAACTCCCAGCTCCCCTGGATCACTCCAAAACTCGGACCCCATGGGTTGCTGGGAACAAAGAGCCTGAGAGCTCTGAGACCCCCAGTCTGAGGAAGGCCACACTCTGTGATGCCTATTTCATCCTTTCCAGTCACACTGCTGTTTCCCGTGGCCGCCACAGGTGCCTGAAGATCAACTCAACTTCTCTTCTCTTTCCTCCCACCACCATCTTCTTCATTTCTATTTCTGGGAACCTAATCAGCCCACCGATGCACAATTTGTACTTTGAGAGTCACAGTAAATGCTTATCCACAGAAATCCAAAACTAGCTTGGTAGGGAAAAAAGTTCAAATCCTCCTTCCCTTCTTACTGCCAGATGTTACAGGTCTCACAGAGGAAACCTGGGCAGCAAAGACAAAAAATCCTCGTAGGAGAAAGGAAGTGGGGGAAAATCATTTCACCTCCTGGGCCACCATGATGTAATCATTAGCCCTGTCCAGTACAGTAGCCACTAGTCTCATGTGGCTTTTTTTTTTTTTTTTTTGCAGTACGCAGGCCTCTCACTGTCGCGGCCTCTCCCGTTGCGGAGCACAGGCTCCGGACGCGCAGGCTCAGCGGCCATGGCTCACGGGCCCAGCCGCTCCGCGGCATGTGGGATCTTCCCGGACTGGGGCACGAACCCGCGTCCCCTGCATCGAAAGGCGGACTCTCAACCACTGCGCCACCAGGGAAGCCCTGAGTGGCTACTGAGCATCAGAAATGTGGCCCGTCCAAAGAGAGATGTGCTCTAAGTGTAGAGTATATACCACATTTTGAAGACTTTGTACAAAAAAGTAGTATGAGAAAAGGATTTAAAATATCTCATCAATACTTTTATATTGGTTGTATATTGAGTTATAATATTTTTAATATTCAGGTCAATATACATGCATTATTAAATTAATTTCACTTGTTTCTGTTTCCTTTGTTCAAATACGAATTACAAATGTGGCTCACATTATATTTCTATTAGACAGTGCTGACCTAAAACTGCACTGTCCGATATGGTAGCCACTAGTCACAGATGGCTATTTAAATCATTTACATTTAAATGAAGTTAAAAATTTAGCCATGCTAGCCACATTTCAAGCTCTTAATGGCCATATGTGGATAGCGGCTGCCACATTTAATGCTGCAGATATAGAACAGTCGCATCTTTGCAGAATGCTATATTGAACATCACTGACCTGGTAGTTTCTATATGGCTCTAAATTTTTTTAACCATCTGTCCTGAGTTCAGCTGTATGAATTTATGCTAGAAATTTCACTCTCTAGTCCAGCCATAGGCCCGGGTACCTTCTCTTTTGCTGAAATCCTAGATTATGCTGGTGTCCTGGTTCCAAAGGGCCCTTTGCTGGGACCCCAAATCCAAACAAGCCACCACCCTTGGCCCCTCTCTGAGTCCAAGATCAGTGTGTTAGTTTCTTACTGCTGCTGTGAAATCACCGCGACCTCAGTAACTTGCAACACAAACGTATTCTTTTACGGTTCTGGACATCAGAAGCCTGAAATCAGGGTCAGCAGAACTGTGTTCCTTCTGGCGGCTTCGGGGGCAAATCCATTTCCTCGACGTTTTTAGTTTCTAGTGGCAGCTGGCATTCCTTGGCTTGTAGCCTCATCACTCCTCTCTGCTTCATCCTCACATCACCTTCTCCCTCTGAGCTCCTCCCTCTTATGAGGCCCCTTATGGTTGCACTGGACTCACTCAGATCATCCAGGATAATGTCCCAACTCAAAATCCTTGACATGATTGCATCTGCAAAGTCCCTTTTGCCTTGTACGGTAGTATTTACAGGTGCTGGGAATTAGCACATGGACATCTTTGGTGGGGCGGGGGGAGGGCATCAGTAGCCTGTACAATCTCCAAATGGAAAACCAGTACAGCTTGTCCGACCTCTGCATACCGTGACCATGTGAAGAGGCCAAATCATTGTCCATAATCCAAGGAAAACTCATACTCTGTATGTTTTCAATGAAACATGCCCTCTGAGAAGTCACAGTTCTGAGAACTTCACAGATCATATAGCTGCTCGTGTAGCTGGGGCAAGATACGGGTTTCTTGGTTAGGGGATCCTATCACTGCTCAGAAAAGGTTTGCCTTATTGGGCTGTTCTTGTCGCCCTTTCCCAGACCCCATAAAGCTCCCACCTGCCATGTCACCTGCCCAGAGAAAAAACTATGTGGCTAGAAGTCAGTGACAAGACCCACGTGTGAGAACATTTCTCTAAAGGGAGTAAGATGGACAATGAGCCCTGATAGGAGTTTGTCATTGAGAAGAGGGAGCGTGATATTAGGGTAAAAAGGGCGGGGTGACAAGCTGGAGAGGTGGAATGGCAGGACCATGAATGAGTAAGCCCTGGAAGGATGCTCATTTTATAGTTTTATACATGATCCATTGCAAGTACACAGTGAATGTCTCCAAGTATAAATAACAGTAGGTTTCTCTAGTAGTAAAAGGTCATACAGGGCTTCCCTGGTGGCGCAGTGGTTGAGAGTCCGCCTGCCAACGCAGGGGACACGGGTTCGTGCCCCGGGCCGGGAGGATCCCACACGCCGCAGAGCGGCTGGGCCCGTGAGCCATGGCCGCTGAGCCTGCGCGTCCAGAGCCTGTGCTCCGCAACGGGAGAGGCCACGACAGTGAGAGGCCTGCGTACCGCAAAAAAAAAAAAAAAAAGGGTCATACAGAAGATCTCACAAGCCTGTTTGAATGCACAGGGAAAGAAATCAAAGTAGTCAGCATGGGCAAAACTAAGGTAGCTTGTGTAGGAGCCCAAACTCTGATTAGATAGTCACGAGCTCCAAAGCACCACTGTGATTCTGACAAGGACAAGCTACGATTCCTGGAACAGGCTGAGCCTCCATGCAGCCAAAGGGGCCAACAACGGGCTGGACATCTCGTGATATGCTGGGGATGAAACTGATCATGTTCTAACCACTGAGCCTCCAGTAGCAGCAGAAATGATCCTCCCAACGAAAGGGTCATCTGACATGCCAAGGAATCCCAAAGCTCTCAACTCCAGGTTTTTCAAGTTTACTTTATATATTACAGGCTACACCACTGGGCGGACTACTCAGTGACAGTGCAACTCCATCCAGCTGAATGAAGGGGAAAAAGCCCGCGAGGCTGGCCACGCGCCTCTCCCCTCCTTTCTCTGCTCCCTCTTCCCTCAGACTTGCCGGCGCCCTCCTAGCCGCACCCACATCCAGCTCACCCTCTTCCGGGCACAGCTGCGGTCCTCACCTCTCTCTTCGCCGTATCCTCTCTGGAAGGGTGATGCTGGAGCCGTCACAGGGACGACCCAGGGCATCCACCCTCCTTCCTGTTCTTTGGGGCTAAAGTCAGAGAACAGGTTCCAGGGGCTTCCGATTTACATTCTAGGCTGCGTGGCTCCATCGCCAGAAACAGGTCCAAATATACTGGCAGCCAGCTTTCCAGGACCACCTCTAGCTCCTACATGGCCTTCATACAAACTGGGAAAAGTGTACCTTCTGCCAGGAAGCGTCTCAGTTTGGGGTCCCTCCCCGCCCACAGCAAAGCCAGAGACAAGGACTCGGGGGGTAGTTTATTGGATAGTGATGTCAGGAAGCAGGGTGAGAGAGGACTGAGACGGACTCGGGGCAGGAGGAAAAGCCAGGGAGCGATGTGTCAGGGACCTGATTACCAGCGTGGAGTAGGGTCGGCCCACTGGACCCTTGGGGAACCGAGATGTGTGTCTCAGAATCATCCTTCTGAAGGTCAGAAGGCTGCGGGCATTTATCCCTGGATTCCAATCCTCCCTGGTTGAGGGCGTCCTCCGGGGGACACGGTCCTGCACCGCCCAGTCGCCCTCCATGGACTGCTGAGCAGCAGGAAAGTGGGAAGCCCTTGACCTGGGAGGATGTCGGAGAGCGTGGTGGCTGCCACCTGGGCTGCCGTGATTCCACGGCGGGCTAAGGGACGTGGCCCGGGACACTGGGAGTCTCCGCTCCCACTCACATCCCCTGTGGCCCCGTCTGCCCTACTGTACCGGTGTAGCTGCAGGATCGCTCTTGAGATGGTGCAGGCATGCTCACAGCACGGAAGTCCTCCTCTGACCTCCCCTCAGGGGGGACCTGCCGAGGCTCTAGAGGGTAACAGGCTGCATGGCCCAGGAGACAGAGAAGCTGACCAATCAGGACACACCAAAAATATATAATAAAAAAATCAGATCTGGGCCTGGACTTAGCCTGGGGCTACCTGCCCACCCCTGCCCGGAATCCACTGAAACCTTGATAGAACCTCAAGGCTTTGGGGCCGCACAGGGGTTCAATCTACAGCCACATCCACCCCAGAAGAAGTGAACACTCCTCTGTGTCCCCACCCCAGGCAGGTTCTTTATTAATTTAAATGAGGGCCCTACCCAGCAACTAGCTCAGCACTGCCCGGTGGGACCAGAGATGCTGACACACCCTCTGGGGTCGGAGACCGAAGGAAGCAGGGCCGGTCAGGGCTCGGGAGCTGAGGATGTGGTTCACAAGTGGCTGCATCTGGTGCCTTTAAGGAAATGCCGGAAGGCAGAGAGGAACGACAAGTGTAGAGTTTACTCAGAGTAAAGCGCTCACTCCCTCTCACTCCAGAGACGAGGCTCTTGGTCTGCCTGGAACCTCCCTCTTCACCCTGGGACCACTGCCCACAGCAGCCCTTGTTCACGCTTCCTGGACCCCATGACGCCGCCCACTCACGGGACGGCAGGACGTGGGCTGTGTCCTCCTAGTTCAACGCTGCCCCCCAGTCCCTGGGGGTCAAACGGGAGTAAATGAATAAAGGATCCATGTAAAACAGTCTTTGCTCTGAATATACAATCGGCCTATTTTTGATAAATTGTAACTCGAAGTATTTTTATACCGTCAAGAACCTTAATGATGCTTAAATATTGATGACATTTTGTAATAAGTTTGAAAGACCGCAGGGAATTCCCGTAAGATACTAGCAAGGGCTGGGAAATGGTGAGACTCCATCTAACGAAATCCACACAATCAACAAGCACTTCCCTCCGGGCCAGGATCCGCCCCGGTTGCTGAGCAGCTCGTGGCCTCTTATCAGTCTGATCCACACTCTTTGGGACCTTTAATTTCCACATTTTAAAATCCATTTCCTCTCTAAAAAGACACTGTGTGCCAATCACACAAAGACCTGGGTCCCCGGAAAAGCTGACCGGCAGAAATGACTTCAAGTATTCAGAGGCAGAAGGGTGAAGTTCTTTAACTCACTGCAATTAAAAACTGATCAAGGGCTTCCCTGGTGGCGCAGTGGTTGAGAGTCTGCCTGCTGATGCAGGGGACACGGGTTCATGCCCCGGTCCAGGAAGATCCCACATGCCGCGGAGCGGCTGGGCCCGTGAGCCATGGCCGCTGAGCCTGCGCGTCCGGAGCCTGTGCTCCGCAACGGGAGAGGCCACAGCAGTGAGAGGCCCGTGTACCACAAAAAATGAAAAAAAAAAAAACTGATCAAGAATCCAAAAGAAGGAAAGGAAGAAGTGGATACAGACATACTGAGGCTCTTTTTATCGTATTGGAGTGTGAGGATGTTAATTAAAGGAATCTCCGAATCAGAGATGATCTGGAAAAGGAAGGTGTTGTTTCATCCGGTTAAAAAAAAAGATAGTTTCATGAGTTACTTGCAGCAACTCTCAGGAACTTCGTGGGTCCCCAGAAAAGCTCCAGTTGAAACCGTAAAGTGAAGAGGATCTAGTTCATGACACTCTTTCATCCCAGTAAAGGACCTTAATCGTGAAGCACAAATGAGCAAATCTTAGAGCATTAAATGAGCAAAACAAATGCTAGCTATCACTCGACTGGTGTTCTTCCAAGAACAGCACTCATACATTTTTTAAAACAGAAGTTAAAAGAAAAACAAAAAAGATACCAGCAGAACTTAGCAGTTCTGCACATGGGCTCAGGAAGAAGGTTCCCAAACCCAGCCTTGGTGCGTTTCTCAGCATCCCCTACGCGAGCCGTCACACCTCACTCTCCTTCACATCCAGTGAATAATTGTACAACGAACAACTGCTGTCTCTACCCTTCCTGGGGACCCCAATCTTCTCCGTGAGCTGACACACAAGTTCCGAGTCCTCTCAATGCCTTGCAGGTGAGGTATTCCTATTTCTATTTTGCAAGCGCAGAAGCTGAGTCGCAGGATAGTTGAAAGCAAATCACCCATCGACACTTAGTGAGTAGGAAAGCTGGGCCCTGAGCCCGTCTATCAGCCTCCAGGGTCAAGCAGTTTGCACTGTGTCACCTCAGAACACTAGATAGAAGTAGGAAGTGGGTACGAGACGTGTCCGAGGGAATCCAACCAGACCTGACACGGATGGACACACTCACTCCCGTCCTGGGACCCTGCCCCTGCGTCGGCTGTGTCCCATTCTCCAAGGGCCGGCATGAGGGATTTTAACTGGTTCCTGCCCCTAGCAACCACGGTCCCTGAGCTGCAGGCAGCAAAAACCTAGTCCAGCCAACAAAAGCAAAGGGATTTTCTTGGAAGGCTACCTAGGAGTCACAGAATCAGCAACAAGGCTGCAAGTGGACAGCTCTGGGCTGAAATGAAGCAAAGCATCTCTTGCCAGAGTAGATGGGTCCCCAGTCTCTTCGACCCTCTGCTCAGATCGTCCTGACTCGGGTCAGAGTGTACACTAGGGAAGAGATAATAGATCACGTCCTAAAAAGAAGCCACGTACTGGCAGCTGGGCCCCTGTGCCGCACAACCCCAGAGGCAGCATGGATCCTAACGGGAACGGTATGCCCTGGGGCCGTAGACCCTCCAGCCCTACAGATGAAACCCGGCAGCCCCGCTGAGCTCTCTGCTCTCTTAGGTTCACCGCCCACACCCTCTGCTCACCCCTCACACAGTTAACTCTGTAGCTAGTCATTGTCTCTTCCCCAGTCGCACTGGAAGATTCCTGAGGATATGATTCAGGACCTCAACATTTCTATTTCTAATACCACATCGTACAGAGCAGCAGTTTCCAATAAGCCTCTTGCTTACATCCACAAACAAATATGTTTCCTTTTAACAACGAATGGAGCAGTACATTTCGAGCAATGAAATAGGGATGTCTTCCCCCCCACCAGGTTTGCGTGTCATCCCTGCAAGGTACCAGGAAGTGACCGTGGGAAGGAAGGGTAGGACATGGGCATTGAACAGAAGCCAAAGGCTATGCTAAGCACAGGTCTTGTGGTAGAAGTTCAGGTCTCGGGTTGCCCTCATGCCCCTGACATGGTTCCATGTGGGCAGCTGCTCTGGCACCAGCCACGCCGCCCCTGCCCCTGCCCCTTAACTGGGGAGAGCTTGGTCTGTCTCCAAATACTAACTGAGCAACTGTTAAGCAGCAGGTGCTGGGCGAGGTAGGAAATCACCGTGCCATTAAGGAGCCCGGCACCCAACGCCATCAATAAACCGATAAGCGTTTGTTCTCCTGCCTCCTCCCCCACCATCCCTCCACCGTCATCACCGCATTGGCTGCTCTGAGTGGCTCCTTCCCTAATCCTGTCTTCTCTGTCAGCACGTGCCAGGCCTGGACCCTTCCAGCAGAAGGAGGATTACAATAGCGTGAGCAAGAATGAAGTTGGTTGGCAAACCGCACCCTGGCTCTGGGTCTGCTCGCTTGATGGCCTCATTCATTAACCGTATACTGCTCCCCAGCCGTGTGCTGGGCTCTGCGCCGTGTACAGGGAGCTGTGTAAACCAGGAGACACAGAGGTCCTCACCGGAGAAGGAGACAGCCCTGTAAACAATTGGGTAGGGTTCTGGGTGCTCAGTGATTCAGGTGGTTCACATAACATTCTTGTCTACTGTGGCATCAGCACCTAGCATAGCGCCTGGCCTCTTTTAAATAGACGCCAGTAGTGTGGGTTGGCGGACGAACTAGGCAAGTCCTAGTTGAGTGTTTACCATGCGCCCGTCCCTCTTCGAACTCTGTTACAAGAGTCTTACATGTGCTCAACGTGCACAACACATGGGGTGGATGTTATTATCACCCCATTTCCTGATAAGGAAACTGAGGCACAGAGATGTTACGTAATCCATTTACTTGGCAAGAAAAAGAGTCAAGATTCAAGCCCAGCCCGGATAGTCTGGCCCCAGAGTCTGTGCCACCCTGCTCGTCGTATGCTAAGTGCACGGTGCTGGGGGATCACAGAGGAGACGGCCACCGTCTGAGGTTTCAGTATTCAACACTGACACGAACCCACCCAGCACCACGATGTCTCAGCCCCTGGACCCCCTCACCTCCAACACCCAAGCCCCCCTTTCCGCCTCAGCACTGTCTCCCACGTGAGCCCTGCACGTGGTCACTGCAGCAAGGGCGCCATTTCTGAAATCTCGCCGTCAAGCCGTCCTCCCTGTGGCTTCACCACATCCTTCAGCTCAGGTACTCTAGGTCGTGGATCGCAGTGACGGAAACTCCATTCAGCCGACTCCACCGCAGATTTTACTATCGATCAACCCCTCCCGCCTTCATCGTCTCCCGTACCCTCCTCAGATTCCGTGGTCTGTTATCATCAACTTCCCTGCATCTCTTCCCATCATCATCTCCCGTACCCTCCTCAGATTCCGTGGTCTGTTATCATCAACTTCCCTGCATCTCTTCCCAACAGCCTTGCCTTCCTCTCCTTACATTTGTCCAGCAAGACCCCAACTCAGCCATCTACCCCCTCTACCCTTGATCAGAGCTACTGAATGTTGCTGAGAAAATACGCATCTGGGCTGACTGCAGTCTCTTGAAATTTATGCCACAAATCTCAAAACAAAACCCAAAAAACAACAAACAAACAAACAAATGCAACACTGCCTAGCAATCCTGTCGTTTTTCAAGTAACTTTCTTCCGCACCGTCCACATTCCTCCACCTCTTTGCCCATGACCTTCACTAAGAAACAGAAGTAATCAGACAGGAGCCTGCCATCGATCCACTGGCCAATCTACAGATCTGCCTACGTCTGAACCTGTTCTGCTCTGTTTTCTCTCCTATAAACATGGGAACAACCCTTGTGCTCCTCTCAGGGTCAAATCCCTCCCCTCCCGCCTTCTGAAACACTCATCCTTTCCATTATTTCCTCTCTTCTGCGTCTTCAATCTCTCTCAAGATCATTAACTTCAAATGACAAATATGGTACAGTGTCTCCAGCTTAGAGAAACAACCTTCTTAACCCACACCCTCCTCCAGTTTTCATTCATTTTTTCTGCTTCTCTCACCTCCGTATTGGTCTTCAACTCACCCCATTTGGGCGTTTGTTCTCACTTCTCCAGTGTTTCTGTCAAGGTCACCAAATGACCTCCATGTTGCCAAGTCCACCGCACATTTCTGTCCTTATCTTACATAAACTCTCAGCTGCATTCAACATGGTTGACTGTACCCTCCTTTTTGAAAACCATCCACCTCCTGGCTTCTCTGCTCCCTCCATTCCCTGGTTACCCTCCACTCCATGGCCATTCCTTCTTAGTCTCCTTGGCTGTCCTCCCCTCTTCTCCCTAACTCCTGAATGTTGGAGGGACCCAGGAGTGGTCCTGGCCCTTCCCCCTTCTCTGTCTGTTAAGTCTGTCTTCTTAGGGGAGGTCTCATCCTCATCCTGACTCCAGTAGGTCCTGGCTCTATCCCTGACCTCTTCCCCCATATTCCAAAGTCATGTGACCAACTGCTTTCAAGGACCCTTAATAACCACCTCCCAGAAATAGGGCTCTTTAGTTAACACACACACACACACACACACACACACACACACACACACACACACTCCTTCTTCTCAAGCCTCCCCCATCTCAGTGAATGGTACCCCATCTACCCAGATGCTCAGTCCCAAACCCTCCCGATACCATCCTGATTCCATTAGTTTTTCTCCATCTCCCCCCTACCACCATGCTTCACCAACCCATCGCTCTCCTCGGCCCCTAAACAGCCTCCACTCTAGGCCTCTCCACACAGCGGAACGATCTCCTCAAAGCATAGATCAGGTATTTTCACTTGACTTTTTGCCACCTGGCTCCTCACTGCGCCCTCAAGGTCCTGGAACATCTGCCTCCCCTCAGTCTTTCCAATCTCTTCCCAGCATGGACCCCTGCGTTCACTCTGCTTTGGTAAATCCACCTGCCTTCCATCCTTCCACATTCTCAAATTCTTTTCCACATCAGGGCCTTTGTCCCTATTCCGCGGCGTTGCAGTGCTCTTCATCCAGCTCTTTAAATAACTGCTGTATTTAAAATAGATAGCCACCAACAAGGAGCTACTGTACAGAACAGGGAACTCAGCTCAATATTCTGTAATAACCTAAACGGGAAAAGAATTTGAAAAAGAAGAGACACGTGTATATGTGTAACTGAATCACTTTGCTGTACACCTGAAGCTGACACACAACGTTGTTACTCAACTGTACTCCAATATCAAATAAAAGTTTTCAATAATAATAATAATAATTGCCTCACTCTCCTCCCTCAGGGAGATCGTATCATGCAACGTCGTCTCCTTAGCGATGCCTTCCCGGACCAGCCACCTTCTCAAAACATGGCATCTCCCAGTTTGTAACTTTAGTAAATATTTATTGAGGGCTTTCCAGACATTGTTATCAGGGCTTTATGTTGATTAACTCTCCTCATTCCTCTCAGCTCTGTTATTGTCATTATTATACCCATCTTAAAAACGAGGAAACTGAGCCCAAAGAGATCAGAACTGTCTAAGGTCAATCAGTTGTCAGAAGTTGTCTTAGGATGTAACCTGGAGCATCCCAGGGCCAGCCTGGCCTCCTAACCGTCCCTCCATCTGCCTCCCTCCCGTGACCTGCGTGTCTCCTTCTCGCGCTTTTTACAGTCTGGATGCTATCTCATTTAGGGATTTAGGTTCCGTCAGTCTCCTCATTAGCATATAAACAACGTTTGCACAAAGACATTTGTCTTCATCAATGGATCCCCAGAGCACAGCAATCACAAATAATAGAGCAAATCGTTCTTGTTTTCAATGATTGAATGACCTTACGTGTGTTTTCTCTGTTTCTCCAGAGCAGATATCCTATGCCGGCCCTGTCTATAATCCTGGATTTGAAATTCCTGAGGTAAGGTTTTGGTTTTCTGTTTTGTTTTGTTCCTTAATGACTATATCTAGCAGTTTCTTAAAGAAGGAGACGCAGAGGAGGTGGAGGAGCGAATTAAACTAGAAACGTAAAGCTTTTGTTGGCCCGTCACGAAGAAAGCCCTTTCTCAGTGAAGCGGCTACCTCGTCGTGGGCACTTACTAATGCTTGACGCACAGGTTTCGGCATTTTGGTTATTTAACACTTTTGTCCTGTGGGGCAGCCCCTGTGTAGACAGCTCCCGTGGGGAGGGATCCTGGGGCCCTGTCCCGCAGGTTGGCCTTGTCTGGGGAGTCTCCACACTGCTAGAGCTGTTGAGGCAAGGGCGGCAGCCACAGACGGGCTGTTCGTTCAGAGAAAGTAAGAAACACACAGCCCGGAAAGCGTAAAGCTCCCCAGTTACTGTTCTCGCACAGGATTCACGAGCTACCACCCAGCAAATAAAATGACCACGTCCCGCACATTCACTACTGAGGTTCACAGCTACGAGTAGATTTTTCCTCTAATTCCTTTTCATTCAATATACTGTGACTTTATGAAACAGCTGCACTCCAGCAGCTCTGACATAGCGATCCATTCGCCACACACTACTCCTGAGAGCATCCTTCAGGAATACATCAAAAGAGTCACAAAAATGTAATCATTTTCATTTTTTGTCATCCTTTGCATCTTCCGAAACCTGATATGACTCTAGAAAAGAATCTCCTTCTCCATAAAGAATCTCTTGAACTCGTTTCATTTCCCTGTATGTCTCCTTTCTGTCCCAGCCTCTGGGTTCCTCAGTCTCAAGCCATCAAGCCTCCAGACTATGTTGGACTTTCACTAGTACTCCTCTGGCAGTTGGGAAGTGTCCAGCCTTCCAGAGTTTTCTCCTCAGGCCTTTCAGCATAATATGAGAGTTGTGCAAACTCTCTTCCCGTCTAGGATGTGAGACAATTTCTCTCACGTAGTTTTTTGCCTTAAATCTTTGCCATTTGAATTCTTTTTCTTCCTCCATTTTCCTTTGGACCCTCCCCACACCTCCCCTGGAGATTGACTTAAAATTTGCAAACAATTAACTTTAGTCTTGCATTATTAACTTTTAAAGAAAACCAGTTACTCTTAGCAATTGCTATGAAATAGAGGCGAGAGAACTTAAAGTCACAGGATCACTTTGAAAGAAAAGGTAGCAGAGATGTAAAAAGCTTTATTGCAACCACCTGGGATGCGTGAGTGAGCGCATTACCTGCGTCCCTCAACAACAGACGGTACTCCTCGGGGGCACTGCCCGACGTGAGACTGAGACAAGGCCAGGTCACCTGGCCCCTGGCCTCCTTGTTCAAGCATCTACAGATGCCCTCTGCCCAGCCCTCCTACCTCTTCCCCTTCTGGGGCCTGGGCCTGGGGAGCAGAAACCCGGCCAGCCCTGACCCCGCCCCAGCCAGGCCTGACAGGGGACAGAAGCAGAGTGGACACATGTGATCTGTCACGTATGCGGCAGAGGCAGCTGGAGGCCTTAATCCCCAACTTGAGCTCCCACGCTGGCCCAAGACCAGCCCGGCGCCCCTGGCTGACAGCCAGCCTGCAAGGCTCAGAGACTTTGCTTCCTAATATGGGACAGAAATGGTGTGAAGACGTTTGGTTTTAAAAGACCTGCCCCAGATCCCGCCTCTTCCCGCCAAATCCCCCAGAGATGGGCTTTGTGCTAATTCTACTCCCGCTTGGCCGAAAAATTTTCCACTCAGCAGTCAGTCTTCAGTGTCTTGGTGTTATTTTCTTTTTAACGCAACCAGCCCCTCGGCCCCGACTGAAGCGCTGCCTGCAGCGGGCATCTGGCTGCTGCTTTCTGACTTAGAATTTAGAGGCCCTTCGGGCTTCCAACTTGGACGCCAACAGGCAGGTACGGCCTGGACTGTGTAAGTGCAAAGGGTGCAACTACAGACTCCTACCTGACCAATCCAGCGCTCTTCAAACAGCAGAAAGACCCCTGCTCTCTGGGCATCATCCTCTCCTCCTGCCCACAGGTGGGCCCTGTTGCCTAAATACTCTCGCCCCTTAAAGCAGAGTATGTGTGTCTTGTAATTCGTCATCTGGAACGCCTTCATTCAAATTCTACTGCTTTCACTAGGCTTAGAAAGCGATGGGGAAATTCAGTTGGTTTTCAATAACTTTGTGTGGTGTGTACTTAAGGGCACAGGGACAGTTAAAAGTAGCTGATGGTGATACAATGATGAAACACCATCAGACGCAAACGTGAGCTGGTCTCTACTCAGAACGAATTCTCTAACTTTCACACTCTGATGTAAACTCCCAACACTGCTTCTGAAATCACAGCTGCTGATATCTGAGCAGACTCAGGGAGCCCAGACCGTCAGAGAAGCTTCAAGGTGAAGGGTGCTGGAAGACACCCTCGGCAGCCCTCATGCCCGAGACACCATCAGTGCTGGGGAACTCACTCACTCCTGGGCCTCTGCTAATTGCTAGAAAGCGCCTCTCTCGTAGCCCGAGACCTTTCATGCAACAACTATCCAGTGCTCTGATCTGTTCCTTCCCTCCGGCTTATATAGATTAAATGTCTTCCCTTCCTCGGGTGACAGGGAGTCTGCAGGTTGGCCCTACCACGTGGCTTGCGGGGCCGGTGGAGCTTCAGCCACGAGCACGGCACACGTGGCTCAGGCCTGGGTTCCTTCTGCAGCTCCACACTGCCTGGCTGGCATTCCCTGACCACAGAGGAGGTCCTCTGCAGTGCGCTGTCGCCAGAAAGGAACCCTAAAGGGCAGAAATACTTTCTTTAGCGGAGCGTTTGGGTTTCATGCCGTTGGATTTGGCTCCCCAGCTGCCTCCCCCTTCTCAGGAAACAACACTTTATCCCTCCTGTTGCTCCGGCCACAGTCCTCGGGGTCACCCCTGACCCCTCTCTTTCCCACCCACGTGGGTTTCCTCAGCCAATCCTATCGGCTCTTCTTTCCGAATCCATCCAGAATCCCGCCCCTCTCCCCATCTCCACCACCTGCTCCAAACCTTCGCCACCTGCTACCCGGTCTTACTGCTTCCTACCCGCCTCCCCGGCTTTTCTCCCCACGGCAGCCGGAGGGATCCCGCTGACAGGCACGTCGGGACAGGCCACGCCTCAGGTGGAAGCCATCGCCAGCCTCTTCCCCTCTCCTCCTGTGGGCATCTCCCCCCGAGCCCATCGGGCCCTCGCTTTCCGCAGCCGGCATGGCGTGCTTCCGTACCACCTTCAGGTCCTCACCCCAACGTCACCTCCTCAGGGGACCTGCCTCGACCACCACCCTCCCTAAAGCTGCACACCAGCACACGCCAGCCCAGCACCCCCTGGCCAGCCCAGCACCCCCGGGGGAGCTCCGTCGGGAACACGAGAGCCCTCCGTCTTAGCCATTCATCACGGGCACCACCTGTCTCTCCCAGCCAGCCCGGGAGCCACAGCGGGTGGGGACGGTCTGTGCGGTTCGACTTTATCCCCGGTGCGCAGAGCAGAGGCTGCACGTAGAAGGGCTCCGCAACGCTTGCTGAAAGTTGATGGTTCTGGGCTCACACGCCTCCTGCTTTCCCCGTATCCCTTCAGGGAGAGTACCAAGTTCTGCTGCAGCTGTACACCCAGGACCGCTCCACCGTGGCCTGCGCCAACGCCACCATCCTTTGTTCCTGAGCGCGGCGAGCTGTCCCGCGGGGACCGCAGCTTCCCACACTCGCCCTGCCGTGAGGAAGGACCAGTGACGACAGAGCAAGCCTCTGGGGACGCGCAGGTGCTGGTTTCAGCCCCAGGACCACAGGTCCCCAGGCTCCGCGGATGTAAGGAGGCCCCCCGAAACATCTGCTTCTCAGGAGCTCCTGGGGGTCATCCAGCAGTCTTGAGGGGCCGTCCCTCTTCCCTAAGTGCTCACCTGACATCACTCCCCTTTTTTCAGCTCCTGGGGGCCCTTCCTTGGTCACCCAAAATAAAGAAACCGGCACCACAATTGTGCCTCCTGGTCTGTTACAGAATCTTGGTACAGTCCTGTAGCTCTAACGGAAGTTCCTCTGCACACAGAGCCGGGGCTGCCACGGCATCGGTGATGCTGAGAGATTCAGGACAGTGGCGGCCCAGTGGCAATGACAGCACTGGGGAGTGAGCCGTTCCTTCTCCTGGGGAAGCCCAGAAGCCGACGAAACCGCACAAGCAATACATCACAGTCTCCCCTGAACACACCTCATTATCCTGAATCGTGGCTGTCCTGGCCCCGGCGCACCATGGCCCTCGTGAATGTGTTCGTTAATTCACTCAGCAAGTCACGGCCGGTCACTCACATGCTGGGCCCTGTGCTCAGCACTTAGGCTACTCCAGGGAGTAAGACAGACACTGTCCCTGCCCTCATGGAGCCTGCAGTCCCCTGGAATATTAAAAAGCCACATGTCCACCAGGGGCCACATCACGCATGTACGGAGCCACCTCCTTTGACGCCCCCTGTAAATGACGAGGTGGCCTGTATGTTGCCAGAGCCGTTTGGTGTCCCTGGTGTCTCCTGTCCCCGGATGTGCAGCATCCCTGGGGGGCTCCACCTCCCCTTCCACATGCTGCGCTCCCCCCACCTCTCTCCTTCCAGCATCCCTGGGGGGCTCCACCTCCCCTTCGACACCCTGTGCTCCCCCCACCTCTCTCCTTCCAGCATCCCTAGGGGGCTCCACCTCCCCTTCCACATGCTGCGCTCCCCCCACCTCTCTCCTTCCAGCATCCCTGGGCTCTACATCTGGCCCCCTTGCTCCTGTAGAGGGGCCGAAGTCGGGAGACTGGGTTGACCTTCTCAGTTGATAAAAGTGCCACTGTGTTAGAGATTAAAGGAGAAAAGAAATGCATAGTTTAAAAATGTTCGTTGCTATTAATTACTGTCTGTACACAGTTGAACTACCCGGAATAGCAGGCCATAAATGCCTGGTGAATCAAAACCTTAAAAGCAGCATCTGAGGTTTTCTGGGTTGTGGAGAGAGAAAATTATAGCAGTGTCCTCGCCTACGCCCAAAATGCTCCAGAGAAGTGCCCTGCTGTGGCCATGCCAGGCTTGGGGGCAAGCGTCTGAGCACACACAGCGGACACTGTTGTGTACCCAGACAGCAAACTGGACTGCTGGTCCTTCCCCATCCCCTCTGGTGAGACATTTCCTGCTCCCTTTCCAGAAACATCCCTACATCCAGTTAAGGGCCCTGGGTGGCTCCCGAGTGCTCACATGTTCCGACGGCTCAGGACGGCTGTCACAGCCTTGCATAGACGGGGGCAGGGAACAGGGAACAAGCAGACCGAACTGTTCCCTTTCCTGTCCTTCACTCTCTTCTTAAAATTCATTGAGAGTGTGTGTGTGTGTGTGAGAGACAGAGAGAGAGAGAGACAGAGAGAGAGAGAGAGAGACAGAGAGAGGGAGACAGAGAGAGTGAGAGAGAAAGAGAGGAGAGAGGGAGAGACGAAGGGAGAAAGAGGTTTAGTTAAACAGAGATTTCTGCACATGCACAGGCTGACCCTAGCCTTGAGCACACGGGAGCACACGGCCGCTGCACTAAGGGTGTAATTTGAGGGGGGAAAAGAGTGTTTCTCTGCCTCCAAAATCTGTCTGTCCTTAGCGTGGGCCTTACATTTCACTGAGTTTCACTCCTGCAAGTTGAGAAAGCTTTTCACTGTGTATAACTCTCCTATTAAAAAATACAAACAGTCCTGGTAGGAGAAAGCCAGAAGCAGTATCAAAACTCCAGTAGAACAGAATAACGAAGATGAAGTTTGGAAGTGTCATCCCAGGAAGAGGGAGGTGTTGAGGGGCAGTGGGCAGCCCAGGGCAAAAGCCCTCTTAGCTGGTCACCCACGTGTGCCTGGGTCGGGGGAGGGGGGAGGGCGACCTGCCAAAGAACTTCATTACTTCTCATCTTCCCATAAATGATTTGCCACTGTTTCAAAATCAACATCAAGTATTCTAAAAACTTTTCCTGAATAAACTTCCCTGAAAAAAAAAAATCGGTTTTATTCAAGATTATGCTATGCCTCCAAACCGAAGAACTCTCGTGGAAATCAGCCAGCTCCAGTCATTTTGGTGTCCGTAGGCCCTTCCTTATATTTTAAGGGAATGTGTGTGTGTGTGTGTGTGTGTTTTAAGGGAATGCCAATGCCCAAGGAAAGCTTTGCCAAGCAAGGTCCAGGCAGACAGCTGAAGATCCGTTTGGCCACTGTGATCGCCCCACTCGGAACGTTCGGCTGTAAAGAACGGAGACCAGCTCTGTCTGGTTACACACGCAGCTCAGCTCTGACTGCTAAGTCCCAGCTGGTTCAAGTGTCAGCCGTGGTTTGCTACACAGGTGCACACTGTCATCAGCACTTTACCTCTACTTCTCTGAAGTTCCTTCACCTCTGGCCTCCGTGAATATTGGCTTCACCCTCAGACAGTCTTTCCTGCAATGGCAAATAGTTTCACCCTTGTCCAAAGTACCAAGGAGACAGACCTTTCTCCCGGAGCCCTGCATTCACCCTGATTTCAACTGGCTTGGGTCATATGACCACTCCTGGCCAATCACTTTGGCCCCGTGCTGATCGGCTTGCCTAGATCACATGACCCACCCCCAGAGCTGGATTGGCATTAGTCCCACTGGAACCACACCATTCCTTAAGTGGACACTAGGGAGGTTGGAAAGGGTAAAGGGAGGAAAGGGGGAGACGCTAGTAGTGGAGAGTGCGTCTAGAATTAGACAGGCCGGCTTTTCAGCTGTTAACTGGGCGAGTGCCTCAGATTCTCTAAGCCTCTGTTTCCTCATCCGTACGTGTCAACAATAATAACACCTGCCTTACAGAAATACCCTGAGAATTAAATGAGAGAACAGTGCCAGGCACGTGACTCCATGAATGTGAGTTACTACTCTGTGCGGAATGCTATAATAAAAATACATAAGCTGGGTGGCTTGCAAGCAGCCGACATTTATTTCTCACATTTTTCTCAGTTATTTCTGGATGCTGGAAAGACCAAGACCAAGTTGCCAGCAAGTTCAGTGTCTGGTGAGGGGCCGCTTCCTGGATCACAGACAGCTGTCTTCCTGCTGTGTCTTCACGCGGTGGGAGGGGTGAGGAAAAGCTCTCCGCGGTCCCTTTTATAAAGACACTAATCACCTAATCACCTCCCAAAGACCTACCACCAATACCATCACACTAGCGGTAAGAATTTCAACATATGAATTGGGTCGGGGGCGGGGGGGGGGGGGGCCGGACACAAACATTCAGTCTATAGCAGGTGGGTATTCACCTTGGAGCTGAAGCCCTGTTTCCTAATTTCCCTCTCCAATCCCTCCGACATCATCGCGGCCAAACTGTCTTTGAGCCTTGACCTCACCCATAAGCCCACATTCCTTTTTAAGTCCTGAAATGGTTCCTTGGCACCTTGATTTCTTCAAAGCGTAGCTGGTTTAAGTAGACCTGGGATGTTCACTGAGCTACATGAACTCTGAAAAGAATTCAAGGGAAACATTAAGGTACAAGTTTCCCCTGAAACAGAAACTTTATAACCAGGCCAAAAAAAAAAAAAAAAGGCCTAGGAAAGAAAATGTGTGTAATTTTTAATTAAACTTGTTTCCTGTTAAAAAAAAAAAAAAAAGATACACATTCAGGATGTGAAGAACTAAATGTAACAACAGCAAATTACATCTGCCTTCTGAAAAAAATCACCCAAAATAGCCAGGAAGAGAACGGAAAAGGCCACATCCTGATTTTGACCCAGACTTGTTAGGGAGGGAAAGTTTTTCACGCCAGCAGTTCAATTTCAGATTGGAATCAGCTACAATTTTCTCAGTCAACTTTCTCAGACGCGTTCTTCTGTCTAGTTTCCCGATCATTTTATCTGGCAGGCAGGGGTTCCAGAGGAATTGGGAAAGAGCTACTTCACATCTAGTGTGTAAATAACTTCAGTTGTTCCATTGGAGCTGAAGCCTTCAGCTGCCTTCAAATGCACAAGCCTGAATTTTCTTTCTCCTCTAACCCAGCTTGCCTTTAAAATGCGTGACAAAACCAAATTCCTTCCTGCAGTATCTTGGTCTCCTCACTCCTGAGGAAAAGCGTATAAGCATCGATGTTATTTCTTCCTCCAGCTGATATTTTTATGGACTCCCTGAAACCCAAGCCAGGATGGAAAGAAAGAAAACATCCAGGCCATGCAAGCCTGTATCATTTTATTTGGTTTTCCCTCCTTTTCTTCTACTCAGAAATAGTGGAAGAAAACTGGAGAAGGGGCCAGAGAATGTTATGGAAATGGTCAAAGGGATACAGCGAGGTTTCCACACAGAGGTAGACTAAAAAGGTTAAAATGTGTGAGTATAGAAAAATAACATCTGAGAAGGCAGAATAATAATAACAACTGTTTAAAAGCGAACAATGAGTTGAGCATTTGCTATGTTCCAGCATTGAGCTGGGTATTTTACCTGTATTTCAGTTCTTAATCTCAATAACAGCCCATGGGGGATAATCCAAGGACCCCCCTTATAGAGGAGGAAGCCGTGGTTAGTAAAGTGAGGAAACAGACAGACCCCTGCTTCTTCAGGCTCGTGAGCTCAGGGACCGGGACTCAAATCTGTCCGAGCCCATCCTAGCTCTCACCAGCTGACGCTACCTTAGCTGTTTGGCTGGAGGCTATATAAGAAGCAGCACTGTGTGTTATAGCCTGGCAGTTTCTTTCAAGTCAAGCAGCAGACAGGCTGAGAACAAAAGGTAGCGACTAAAAAAGTGTTAGATTAATTCACTGATGGGAGCACAGAAAAGAAAGAGCAGGTTCAGCCTAGCTGTCAGCCCTGGTGGTTCACTCCCGGGGACTGGGACACTTTATATTTCTGCTATAATTGGGCAAGGAACTCAGTGTCAGACAAAATAAAGTATATAAGGAAAGATGCATTCGCCCAAGCCCAGGCTTTTCTCTCAATACTTAGTGTGATCCCTGAAACTCAACCACTCAGCAGGTATTTACTGGGGCCAACTGTGCACCGAGATCTCACCCTAGCCCGTGCCCCTGCTGGAGTCCCCCATCACCCTCCTGAGCAGCTGGTCAGCATCCCTCGCTGGACAGAGGTTATTCTCTTCACCAAGCGTGGCCTCTCCACCCCTTTTCACATGTGACTCATGTTGCCTGAGTTCCCTTCGGTGGCAGCAGGTGTGGGGCTGACCTGGTGGATGAGGGCTCTGTGCAGGGTTCCATGGGGATGGGATGAATGAAGGAAGGACGGGGAGGGGAGGGGAGGGGAGGGGATGCCAGCCTGAGAAGGGCATGCGGACAAGGAGGCAGCATTGAAACCAAAGGCTGACGGCGGGAGCAGAGGCTGGAGGGGCAGGGAGCAGCCGTTCTGAGGGTGGAAGGAGATCGGGGCACACACGAGGCCACAGCAGCCTCTCTATGGACCAGAAGCCGGAGTTTGCGACGGGGCAGCCGAGAGCCGCCGGGCACTCAGTGGCCATCGGCTTCTTCCCAGGTTTACTTCTCCCAGCCAGACACACTAACACTCGAGTCATGACTTTCCCCATGGCAGGATCACGTGTTTGTGATCTCTCGTCCTGTCTTAGTCCGTTCTGCTGCTGTGACAAAGACATCACGGAGCAGGGAGTTGAGGAACCACAGAAATTCACCTCTCACAGTTCCGGAGGCTGCAAGTCCTAGGTGTGGGCAGATTCCGAGTCTGGTGAGGGTCCCTTCCTGGTCCCTGGTTCATAGACAGATGGCCAGACAGACGGTCTTCCCACTGTGCCCTCAGTGGCCGAAGGGGTGGGAGCTCTCTGGGGCCTCTTCGGTAAGCACCGTAACCCCACCCGTGGGGAATCCACCCTCATGACCTAACCACCTCCCAAAGCCCCCAGGAGGCAACACCATCACCGCAGAGGGTCAGTTTCAACATCAGAATTTTGGAGGGATGCAAACATTCAGACCTCACAGCTCCCTTACGTTTTTCCTTTCCCCACTTCATTTTTGGTAATGAAACAGAAGAAATTGAAAGCTTAACATAGAAACTCCTCTATGAAAATGATCCCAACCACCAAAGAGAAAGAATAGTTATGTGATGTGATAGAAGTGCTACATATCACTTGGAAAGCGATCGGATTACAATATATAAACGTATCAATGTAATGCCTCGTACATCTTAAACATACACGATGTTATATGTCAATATATTTGACTTTTTTAAAAAAAGAACGGAAGGAATAAACTCCTGTATTGGTTACCTGTCCACGTCTGCCGCTGTTAGTAATGACCCCCCTTGCCAACCTGGGAGACAAACGTCATGTCTGGAGTCATTTAGAAGAGAAAGGTGCTTTTCACCCCTGTCTCGCTCCCTGGCCACCATTTTTCCTAATCGTATCGGATTTTCCCTTTGTTGCCTCCCAAGGTACCAGACTATTCGTTTGTCTGAGTTGAGTTTTTTCCCTTCACTTTCACACCCTGAGGCCTATCTGTCTACAGTTGTTTGGTTTTTGTTCAATTTTTTAATCGGATCTCATTGTTCACTATTTTATGTGTTCTCACTTTAATATTTCACGGCCACATTCAGGCTTCCAGAACCTTGGGCTCAGGAACAAGCCACTGAGGTCCACCCCTGAGAGCCGAGTGGCGCCTGTTCCACTCAGAGGGTTCATTCCCAGACCCTGGAGAAACATCCCTAAAAGTTAGAAATTTAAAAGGAGCACAACTATGGTAGGAAACCAATCCTCCCTGTAGCAAAAGACATGGTTTCATCTCTTCTGGATGTTTTGGGCTGGAAGTGGTGATGTTGGCTCTGCCTTGTGGGCGAGCTTCTGGGGGCAGAGGCGGACAGGAAGGGGGGCCTGGTGTCCCAGCCCCGCAGACGTGCGTCGGAGCCTCAAGGAGAGAGAATCGACAGCAGGAATCTGGGCCAGCAGCTGACTCATCAGGGGTTCAGAGCCACCAGGGTACCCGTGGTATTTTGTGGCACCCCCATGGCACTGGGGTACAGGGGCAGGAAGGGAGAACACAGCACGGCTTGTTCCACGAACCTGGGAGAGCCAGCCCAAAGCAGGGAGGGGAGAGCCAGGCCTGAGCGCAGGTGCCACGCTGCCCCCGGAACACACAATGGCTCTGCCTTCCTGCAGCTTGGAGAGCTTGGATGAGAACCCGGGGGAGACAAGAATGAGAGAGGAAAGAACTGCTCTTCTGCTGACAGAGGCCCCAGAAATAACCAGTGTGGAATGTGACGAGAGGCTGCAGAGATTCCCTGATACACAAGTGGGGGGACCAGTCGGTGACATTTCATTCCTTTCTCCTCGTTAGCATGTCTTCACAAGAACCCACAGACTGACACCTAAAACGTTCCAGCTTTTCTGGTGGGCAGGATTTCCCTCCTCCAGAGCCACGCCAGGAGGGGAATCCATTTCCTTACCACGTGCTTCCACCCCAGCCCCTTCTGTTCCTCACTGACATCTGGGGGTCCACTTGGACCTCCTCGTAACCTCCGCGCCATCCCCGTGTTACTGCTTTTCTGTCCACTTGAGGACAGGCGGGACGTGCTGCTCCTGCTGGGAAAAGGGCCCCTTCCTCCCCACCCTCCTGATGACAAGCGTTAGAATGTCTGTCTGTCTGTGTCCTGGATGAGCACACCCCAAATCCCCACAGCCTATCCTTTACCTTATGCCCAAAGCAAATGTGTGGCAGGGTTTATAACAGAGGAAACTCCAAACTCAGGGTAATTTACAAAGAATTAGACCTTCGTGTATATGACCGGAATGCAGTGTGTAGGGAACATCATCCTAGCTACGCAGGCAATGTTTTTAAGTAACAGTTAATGGCCAACTGCTTGGAGCTCTATCGTGTCCCTTCTTCTTTAGGCTCCACAAAAACCAGATATAATCTCATCCTCAGGGTCCTGAGCCAAACGTCATACGGCAAAGGTTCAGACTAGCAAACTAACCAGGAGGAGGTAAATTAACCAATGAGAGGAGTATACAGTTAGAGTTTCAGCTCAATCCGCTCTCTAACTGTATGACCAGGACTCCTGGGGCAGCTTTCCAGCATGCAGAATAGACTTTATTTCAAAGAAACAAATGCCTTGTCATGCAGCCAGACCAAATGCCATGATGGAAACTACCACTAGGATAGACGGCACCTTTGGGTACCCCCTCCCAGGGGAACCAGAATCAGTTGCGTATGACTTGACAAGAAGATGACACCCTTGTGCAAAGCAAAGGGGTGCCCATCCTCTGGGCAGACAGGGGCCCATGCTCAGACACATGGCTTGGTAAGTGGACACATGCCAGATTTCAGTCCCCAGTCTCCCCTTGTGCAGTCCACAACCTATACAACCTTACCCAGAGACCCAGGCCAAGCTTTGGAATCTTCTCCCACCACATGGCACAGGTTGAGCAAGGAGCGCTAAACAAAGGGAATCTTCTGCCTCAAGAAGGCACCAGTCTCTGCCTGTTGATTGATGGTCCCTGATCTCACCTCCAACCCACCCTACCCAGTCCCCACTCACCTCTACCAACCAACCAAAGTTAATAAGGTGACACCCTAGCTAAGATTTATTCTGGAGGCAAAACTGCTAAGTGGAACAAACACATTGACTTCTCTCTAATCTTGCTTGTTCACTGCCATTCCTCATGTTGACTCGGAACTCACTTTGTTCCATTATAACAACAGTCATTCACAACCTTGCTCCATGACCTGAAAGCTTTGGAACGTCGCTCCCTCCAAGAAGCCGTCTGTCTCTGGTGCCCAGGCTGGGTGAAAGGTCCCTCCTGGGGCTCCCCAGCACCTCCCCTTGACCATGGTGTGACTATAATCGCTTTTTGCTTTTTGTCTCTTCTACTAGGACATAAGCAACCTGAGAGATAAGCCGGGTCTTGTTCACCTCTGCACAAATTCCAGCACTGGGCTTAAAATATTTGTTGAATAAATGGTCTAGGACAGAAAAAGCATGCTGGTGGTGTACTGCACTAATTTGCTAGGGCTGCTGTAGCAAAGACCACAGACTGAGTGCCTTAAAACAACACAAGTTTCTGTTTAATCCATTTTCCCCGGCACCGGAACCCCACAGGGTCATCAGAGAGACCTTTCTAAAGCACGAATCTGGTTATGTCACTCGTCGGCATAAAGTTCTTAAAAGCCCCCTGCCTCGTGCCTGCAACACCCTCCGTCTGTGGTACCGTGCCCTCTGTAACCTGGGTCCTCCGCCTCTCGCCAGCATTCCCACCGTTCACTTTACAGTGAAGCAACACGGGGCCGCTCGCGTCTCCTGGAGCACAAAGTTCCCCTAAGCTTCCAGCTTTGCACAGGCTGCTCCCGTGCCTAGAGCGTGCTTCTCCCTTACCTGGCTGCTCTCCCAAGGTCTCTGTTGTGATTCTGCTCTCTCTGGGGAGCTGTTCCTCATTCACGATGGGTTAGCTTCCAACAAGCTCCGTTGCATCCTATCACAGGGCTACTCACTGGGCTACGATCACCTGTTTATCTCTCTGTCTTCCCCACTGGACTGGGAGCACTTTGCAGGCAGGCACTGCGTTTTCTCCAGTTTCTAATAGAGGGCCTGGCACTTAGTAAACTCTGATCGATTCCTGTGGAGTTGAATTGTGTCAGAACCAACAGGGCCCCCAGAAGTGGATTTCCTACCGCTCCTCTGCCACCCCCTTGGTCAACGTCCCTGATTACTACCCACTGTTTGGTCTCTTGTCAACAATATGCTCCACCCTGGGTCCTAGACTCCACCCTGGATCCCGGTGTGCCCTCTCCAGACCTCCTTGTCTGAGCTCCCAGATTTTCAGCCTGTCTTTAGACTCACGTGGCTGAGTGCTGAGTGAGGACCACCCTTTGACCCCAGTCATCCTCTGTGGAATTGAACCGTATCAGAATCCACAGTGCCCTGGGAAGTAGATTTCCTTCTCTGAACCTCTGTCTCCTTTGTCTGAGCCCCTACTGAACACCAATACTGACCAAGTGGACCACAGTTTCCTGGTTCACTTTTCCACCCTGCCACACCCATCTGCCTACACCCAAGCCATCCAGGAGAAATCTGATGTGCAGGCCATCCATGTCATTTAAAATTTTCTAGAAGCCACATTTTAAAAAAGGAAAAAGAAACAGGAGAAATTAATTTTTAAAGCAATCATTCCACCAACAGCAGCTTTATTGCTTATGGATTTTTTTTTTTTCTCTGTACGGCTTGGTGTAAGTGATCTGAGTTCCCCCACCAGCGATCGAACCTGCACCCCCTGCAGTGGAAGCATGGAGTCTTAACCACTGGGCCACCAGGGAAGTCCCAGGTGAAATTAATTTTAATAATATATTTTATTTAACATAATATGTCCAAACTGTTATCATTTCAATATGTAATCAATAGTTTAAAAATTATCAGAAAAATATTTGACATTCTTGTGTTCATACCAAGACTTCACAATCTAGTCTGTATTTTTTACTTGCAGCACACCTCGATTTGGACTACCCTCATCTCGGTGCCTAACGGCTACAGGTGACCAGCAACTGCCATGCTGGACAGGGGATGGCGTGTTAGTATTAATGGTAATAGCTAGTGGATACTGTGTCCTTACCACTTGCCCAGGGCTCTACTGAGCCTCTAAGACTTTTCATGCATTATCAAACTTACCTCTCACAGCAATCCCATAAGCTAGGGACTTATGGTGCCAATGAGGAAACAGTCTCAGAGATTAAGACACTTACTTACCACTGGTCTACACTGCCTCCTGACCAATGGAACACTTAGTAAACATGGGATTTGCTAACACTTAGAAGTCACATATCGGAAGTGCATGTGAAGGCTAAAAAATGCTCCGGATAACATAGCTAAAAAGTTTTGATGAGTAAATTCACATTTTGAAAGTCATCAGAGAGAACAGCCATATCCTTCCAGAAAATACCCCTCTGTGCCATGGCCAAAAAGTGGATGAAAAGTCCGACAAAGGGTAACATTTATTAGGTTCTCAGGCTTTGAAAACTTCGAAAAGAATTAGTTTAGAGAAAGTTCATTTTCAACAGGTTAGACAGACAATTAAAATCAAGCCGGTTTCCTTCTTTGGTCCCTTCATCCAGCAAACTCTGTCAGCCTCTGGGGCCAGTGCTCTTAGCCCGACATGCAGTGGCAGGGGCGTTAGCTGCTTTCTCAAGTGCTGTTTTCCAAGACTTCTCTGTGATGGGGATCAGTGGTTTCCTTCTCTTGTCCTTGTGAACTGAGAGGGATGCCCTCCTAGCAACAGGAAGGGGAGACCTGTCACCATCCTCAACCTATGGAATAAAGATCATCTCCCAGCAATAGTCTTAGGTAATTAAACTTTTCTTTGTGCCATGATTTATCCTCTGGGAAATACTTACCCCTTTAACCTTTAGACTTTACATATAAAATGTAGCTTCTTTGCAATTAGGATTCAGTTCTGTTTCAAGGGACAGAAAATCAAGCAGTGACTTATACAAGTTAGAAGACGAGCTCTCTCTCCCATGAACCTAGGCAGCCCATGATCAGTGGGGCTTGAGTTTGTCTTATTTTGTGGCTTTAATCACCCTCCACAAATGGCTTCTGCCTCATGGTCCAAAATGGCTGTCCAGATCCAGTCATCTCATCATATTCCAGCCAGCAAGAGAGGCAAAAGGGCAGGGAAGGAATAACCCCTCTTTTAAGGACTCTTCCTGAAAGCTGTATATCCCATATTGACCAGAACGTAACACAAGGCCATCTAAGCTTCAAGGGAGGATGAGAAATGTAATCTTCTCCCTGGGTGTCTTCAGCAGCATGTGAACGTGCCTCTCAGACATCTGACCGCAGGGAGTGCAGTCGTGCGAGGGCCCAGCTGCTGTGCTCTGAAACCCATCACTGCATTTGCAGTGAGATCAAGCTTGCAAAACGCTGCTCCCAGCCTGAGGGCATCAGTAATTCTAAGGCAGCTCTTTGCTAAGAGTCGTATGACTTCTGTGATGGGCAACATCGGCTAGAGGACTGTATGAATTATCTGCGGCTGCGTAACAAATGACACCACGTTTTAGTGGCTAAAAACAACACACATTTATTATCTCTCAGTTTCTGTGGGTCAGGAATTCAGTGCTGTTTGGCTGGATCCCCTGCCTCAGGATCTCCCTCAGAGCTGAAGTCAAAGTGTGAGCCAGAGCTGAGGTCTCATCTGAGGTCCGACTGGGGAAGGACCTGCTTCCAAGCACCCCGGTGGTGGTTGTCAGGATGCGTCTCCTCACAGGTTGCTGCACCGGGAGCCTCAGCTCTTTCCTAGGTCATGGCTGGAGGCCACTTTCAGTCCCAACCTGGCAGCTTGCTCCATCAGAATCAGCACGAGAGAGAGAGAGAGAGTCCAGGAAGATGGGGGTCACAGGCTTTTGTAACAGCATCGGGGAATGGACATCCCATCACTTTGCCATCTTCTATTCATTAGGCGCTAGTCACTAGGTCCAGTTCATTCTCAAAGTGAAGGGATTATACAAAGTCACGGGTACCTGGAGGTAGGGGTCATTGGGGCTCATCTCTGAAATCTGCCTGTCACAAAGGTCCAAAACTTGCCAAACTTTCTTTAGAACTGCACTGTAGTGTAAGATGTTCCCATCCAGCTCCTTCCTTCCTCCCTCCTTCCCTCCTTTCCAACCTCCCTCCCTCTCTTCCTTCCCTCCCTCCCTCCCTTCCTTCTTTCCTTCCTTTCCTCCCTCCCTCCCTCCCTTCCTTCCTTCCCTCCTTTTCTCCTGCACTTGAGGTCAGACCTGCTCTGTGTTCTGGTGGCCCCTCCAGCCTTCCTCTAGCTGCCTTTCCATCTTTCCTAGCAGACATTGTCCCTAACAAACTCCTTGCACGTTTAATCCCTTCTTAGCACCTGCTTCTCAGAACACCAGGACTAACACAGTGGCCATGGGCAGCTAAAATTGTGCAGTTTCTGTTGCTGAGGAATAAGAGAAGAAAGGATTCTGAGAAGTCTTGCCAATATCCCTAATATAATTCTGAAATCACCCACCTGTGGGTCTCAGCACATTCGATATTAAAGGTAAAATACAACTTTTCCCCCAAGAAATTTAAATAGCTGGAAAGACCTATTTCTACCTTGGTCCATATATGTGTATTGTACGTGTTACAGTAATCCTTAACCTGACTTAGAATTTAAATTTCTAGAGAGTAAGAGTCTAAGAATAAAATCAATATGAAAAAATGATGATTCCAAATCTTATTTTTTATTGCATAATTTTAAAGAGAGAGCTTAGGCCCCCAAATATTTTTAAGTTGCAATTTTCACCTAAGTCCTTAATTCTGTACCGATTTTCCAAAAGTGGTTAGTAGATTCATCTAAATTTGCTAAGAACTCAGCTTTAGAGAGTGGGCAGGTCTTAGAAACTCAGATAAGGGCTGAACACTTAATTTGGAAAAGGTAACACTGAGTCAAAAGGTATAATAAATTGCTCTGACACATTCTTTGCCTCACATGAGAACAGTCCACTATGTTTTTATTCATCGTTGCTGTGTCTGCTTTATCATCGTTTCTAATATGAAATATGCAAAGAAATACTCTATCTACAGAAGATTCCTCTCATTCCCCTTTTGCACCACTCAGAGCTGATAAAAAGCTGGAGAAAGGGGTTAGTAATCTTTCTTAATACTGTTTCCCTAGGAAGTCCAGATTGTGTAGTTCACAAGCTCAGCCAGGAGGTGGCAGTCATAACCAATGAGAAAATCCTGACCCTCTGCCTCTAGCAGTTTTGCATTGCCCAGCGGATGCTTCCTGGACCTAATCTCATTCTTATGAACGCGATTTCCTTCTTACAAAAACACCAGGCACAAACAGAAACTAACCTCATCCTGCAGATAAAGAATGTTTGTGCCTTACATGTTGTCAGACTCTCTTAGCTATAGCCAGACCTTTGGTATTTTCCCAGCAGCAAGACAAGAGGCAGCTGCACATCACGGGAAGCAGAGTGGGCACACGCCCCGCGCTGAAGCCCCACATCTTATCACATGGGCCTTCGTGGTGGGCGGAAGGTGTATGAAGGGGGAGGACTCAGCTGGGCTGCTAGACCGAGTCCAGCTCCGGGAAGGCTGAACAGCTGGAGGATTCTGCAGGAAATAACAAAGAAGCGGGGTAGCTGTTCTGTTGAGGTCACAGTGCTGTCCCCAAGCCCTGAGTCACTCAGACCAAGTGCTTTCCCACCAGCAATGCCCACGTGTCTTCCTCATGCCAACACGGGTCTGGCGAGCTTTCCTGAGAGGCGGTTCATTGAGATGGAATTATTGCCACCTCTTAAGCTACAGAACTAGGATGGCTGCTCAGAGAGTAAAGGCTTCTGGAGGGTTGGGGAAGCCACTTAAAGAGTCCAGACCTGACCCCAAGGGCAGTGGGTGCCAGTCAAAGATTTTAAGCAGGGCAGTGAGAGGGTGGACGGAACAGAACGCAGAGGTGGCAAAGGAAAGGAGACAGAGGACGTTCTCTTCCTGTCCCTGAGTCTCAGCATCCAGCCACTTTCACCGTACTTCTCATAACGTGTTGTGAAGAGTGACAACGTTCCTTAGGCCCCTTCCTCTACTGCATCTTCTCCAGGGCAATAGCCCCCCCCCAATTTCCAGCGAGTCCCGGGTGAGACAAATGATGGCAGAGCAGCTCGTGGGCTGTGGCGTCGGAGGGAACCAGCTTCAGAATTTGGAGCAGTAACATAAGCTCTCAAACCTTATTTCCTTGTGCGTTAAGTAGGGGTGAAAGTACAGCAGCTCAGGGGCTGCGGTGAGGGTGGAGTGAGGCCAGACAGGGAAGTCCTTAGGACAGCGCTTGAACTAGAGAAAACGCTCGATAAAACTGGTTACCATAGACGGAAACTCTACCTGGGAAGTGCTCATGAAGCCGGGCAAATCCACCAGCAGATGCTGAGCGAGCCCTGGGGCTCATCACACCCACGATTCTATAAAGACCCTGCGCGCGCGCGCACACACACACACACACGCATAAAGGGCTTCTCCCCCGTCCTACACACACCCACTGGGTCTGCTTAGAGCCACCCACTTCTTTGCTTCTGCCAAGGTGCCCTGGAGGTGTTCCCTTTTCCATCTGCATGAAAGTGCACCCAGAGGGCCCACCTGGGGTTCAGCCCTCTGGGATTCTGTACCCCTGGGATGGCCCTGACTCTGGCCCACCATCCAGGGCTTACCGGAGCCAGAGAAAGGTCACCGGCTGCTTTTGATAAGTAACTAGAAATGTCGGCCTCTACAGCATCAGACACCTTGAGACGACACCAAGGCTCTGCACGTGTTTGAACCGCAGGGAAGGGCAGGTGTCCTGTGAGGTTAGAAAGATGGTGGGAAATCACAGGAGTCACGTGAGGAAAAGCCACGCCTAGGAACACCACGTTCACACCTGTCGGGCCCTGAGCCGGAGCCCGCGCCTGGGGAGCGAACCCGGCGCGCTGCCTACCCTGCCGCAGGGCCTGCCGGCTCCTCTCGCCCAGCATCCAGTGAGAACCTGCACTGCTTACCAGCTCAGCCTTCACCCAGATCGACTCCAAATGCCTTCCCATGCCAAACGGGCGGGCAGCGAATGGGTCAGCCTTCCATGTCCAAGCTTCCAAAGCTCTGAAAAGGGGTCCCCCAGGAGGCAGCGGCAGCTGCTGGGACCAGACTCTTCTAATGTAACTGAAGTTGTGTAGCAAAACCTGTGAGGCCCAGCTTACAGCCCAGCTTACAGCTTCCTATGCCCCAAACGTGGTTTTGAAGGTTGGTTTGGCATGTTTTCCCATCCAAACAAGGAGGCTTGGAGAGTGCATTTGTAGAACTCCCTAAAGGCAGTCAAACCCACTCCAGGCCTCATGCAGAGACTGGGAAGTCAGGGAAAGCCTGACAAGTTTTGGGGGACTGGACCAAGGTCAGAGTTGGAGGAGAATTGACAAGAAGCGACCCGGGGGAAGGTACACAGACACCCAGGGAGATGATGAAGGATTTTGGAAGCCACTTAGGAGTTTGGATTTACCTTGAGGGCAATGGGGCACCATCTAAAGGTTTTATACAGGGGAGACGCCGGACCACAAAGTGTGGAACCCTTCTCCCCTCAGGGGTTGGGACGGTGGGTGTGAGCTCAGCAGGGAAGAGCATGCGCTTGTGAGGAAGGACCTGGCCTCTCCCCCGACCGTGGGCAGGGAAGGGGACCCTGAGGATCTCGGCTTTAGTATTGGGAGACAGAGGGGGGACAAGGGGGTGTTTGTTCAAATGGCCAACAGGCCACCAAATCGGAGATCAGAGGGCTAGTTTTAGGTGGGGTGCAGGTGTGCATAAACTTGGGGGATGTCTGCACTCTGCTTTCTTGGAAATGCCATCTCCTCCCAGTCTGGAAGCTTCCATCAATCCAGACACAGCAACTGCGTGGCAGTGCCGGACTGAAAGAGTGGTGCAAAACGGAAAGAAGTTTCTATTGTTTGTGAGGCATTTGTTATCTCTAAATGTGGGACAAAACCAAAGTCCACTGCCCTTCAATATAGAATAGACTGATTTCTCTCTGTGCACAGGGACTGCACGGAACTTGAGGCTTGTGGGAAGTCCTTTAAAGTTGAACTATTTTTATGATATCATAGTGTTCTTCTAAAAGGAAAAATAGTATAAATAAATACACAACCTGTAGCACCAATGATAAGGTTACATTTTTTCTTTAAATTAATTAATTAATTTATTTTTCGCTGCGTTGGGTCTTCGTTGCTGTGCACGGGCTTTCTCTAGTTGAGGAGAGCGGGGGCTACTCTTCATTGTGGTGCGTGGGCTTTTCATTGCGGTGGCTTCTTTTATTGCAGAGCACAGGCTCTAGGCGCGCAGACTTCAGTAGTTGTGGCGCACGGGCTTAGTCGCTCTGCGGCATGAGGGATCTTCCTGGACCAGGGCTTGAACCCGTGTCCCCGGTATTGGCAGGCGGATTTTTAACCACTGTGCCACCTGGGAAGTCCCAAGGTTACATTTTTTTCTATTTAAATATATTAATAAATAAATCCAAGGGCACTCAAGGACACACATCCCTAACCACGGGTCAGTTAGTGCAGGAGCAGACTGGCCAGGCTTTTGAACTGAAACATTTTTATCAAAGCCACACCGACGTTGCACAAATGACCACTCGTTCTCCAAATTGCACATTTTGTAATACACGCATTTTAATTTTGCTTGATATGTATTTCCTTTACTTATAAATTTCACCTATTTATATATTTTTCATTTGTTTGTTTGTTTGTTTTAGACAAAAGCCAGGGTTAACAAAAGTTAACCAAAAATACACCCAGAAACATAGGCTTAAAGTACCGGAAACTCCCCTCTCGAAAGCAAGAAAGTTTCTTAGCTAATTTGTGAAACCTTGGTAGGCTTCCATGAGATTTCGAAAATAGTTGCATGGCAAGATGGCTCACATATTTCTCCATGAATAGATTAGAAACAGATTGATGATTATTGAAACAGAAAACATAAATACTACTGTATTTCATGTAATCTGAGGCTCCTTCGGTGTTATTTAATGAAACACCAAGCAAGGGAAACTGTTGCCGTCTCACTGTATGTGTCACAGTGCTTTCTTAGCACTTAGAATTTTTATTTTAAACGTGTTAAAAGAACTCTTTTAGACCTGTTCGAACACAGAATGTATTATATCACGTATCACTCTTCTGCATACACAAAAAGGAAATAGAGGCTAAATACATTGGTTAAGGTATGCCTAAAACTCTTCCCCATGCAGAATCTACCTCTTTGGAATCACATTTGAGGCAGGACCTCTGGAATCCATGTTTCCCATCCACCACTGTCCTATGAGCCATCGAGGGCTTTCAGGAGAATTTTGGTAAGGCCGTATTTCTTCTAAAAGTGCTCCACAGTTGTCTTCAGGATTTTCCTCCAAACCTCTGACACCCATTCTCTAAGCTTTGATGCCCATACAGTACCAGCAACACTATGACACACAGCTGCCTACTTCACAGCTAGAATAAGAGATCTCAGAATGGCTAGAGCACGAGAAAGTGTTCCTCCTAAAATCAGTGAAATGGGTACAATGGACTGAATGTCCCCCTAAAATTCATATGTAGAAATGCTAATCTCCAATGTGACGGTATTCAGAGGTGGAGCCTTTGGGGGGGTGATTGAGTCATGAGGGTGGAGCCCTCAGGATGGGATTAGTGCCCTCGTAAAAGGGACCCCAGAGAGCTGCCTCCTCTTTCTGCCCTGTAAGGACAAAATGAGAAGTTGTGACCTGGAAGAGGGCCCTCACCCAACCCTGCTGGCACCTTGACTGCCATGTTTCAGTCTCCAGAATCGTGAGCAATAAATGTCTGATGTTTATAAGTCACGAAGTCTGTGGCACATTGTTATAGCAACGGGAACTAAGACACACGATCACTTGAATTTAACATGCGCTTTTGCTGTCTCCCATCTCCACTTCCCCCCACTCAGATACAGGGGGGTGTGTGTGTGTGCATGAGTGTGCGCACATGTGCATACCTAAAGATAACTTTGGGAGAAGGAGGAAAACCTGGCATCCATGATAAAAAGTAGGAAAGACCACATTTGAAAAATGCACGACAAACCCATGGTTTCAGACGATCACAGCTGTCAACCATCCAGAATATCCGAGGCTAGTCCACAGCGTGACTCAGACATACGGGAAGCTAGACCTCGTGCATTAGGAAGCCGGGGGGATACTCACCAGACAGAACAGCACAGGCTTGGGGGCAGCCCCTGCGGGGAGTGGATGGTGGTTTTCTCCTTTAACTTGCCCAGTGACGCTCCCATGACCATGCTCCCTGAGTTCCAGGTTACTCAGCTGCAAAAAAGGACAATTATGGTGCATGTCTCACAGGGGGTGGTAAAGAATAAATAAAGCCACCTATGGAAATGACATGAATAAAGGCCAAATACTTTTTGGTTGCCCCCGCCCCATTTATCCCGCCCTCAATATACAGCCCCAAGCTTGACCCCAAAGACTGAAAATAAATCAGAACTGAAAACAGAAAAACCAGAAAAAATCCAGAGAAACAAAATTAAAGCGTGTTTTTATCTGTATTTTACGGATTCCTGAGAGGAGACAACTTCTCCTGAAAACATATTTTTGTGCAACAACATAACAGCTAAAGATTGGGGGCATTTTTCTGGCATTCTACTACAGGGTTTTTTTAATACAATTTTTAAAGCTTACACTCAATTTCCAGTTACTACAAAATATTGGCTCTATTCCCCATGTTGTACAATACATCTTTGCGGCCTGTCTTACACCCAGTTGTTTGTACCTCCCATCCCCCCACCCTTATATTTCCCCTCCCCCCCCTACTGCTAACCTCTAGTTTGTTCTCTGTATCTGTGAGGCTGCTTCTTTTTTGTTCTATTCACTATCTTTTTAAGAATAGTATGTTTGCATGACTCAGATCTGTAGAGAGATGAGTTCTGCTCTGTCCTTGGTATCCATGAATGGAGTCAAACTCTTCCCAGGCAGTGGCAAGTTCAGCCATGGGCAGACGGTCAGCGATGACGCAGCAGATCCCGAGCCTGGCTGCTCAGAATGGCTCACCCCTCCCTTTCCTAGGTATACCTCCTGCAGCATCCTCCCGGGCCATACCAGGTGAAAGGCCCCAGCACAGGACAAGCAAATATAAACCTCTGCCTTCCAGGAAGCCCACAAACCTCCTTCTCTGGGGTTGGTTCCAGTCAAAGGTTGGGCTTGGTTCCAGTCAAAGGTTGGGCTTGGCTGCGGTGGGCAGGAAGCCCAAAACATAACCCAAAACTCAACGATGACTTTCTTTTATGGCTCTGGGAGATCAATGAATCACTTTGCCTTGGTTTCCCATCTCTATAATGAGAAGAATAGCCTCGTCTCCTCTGTAAGTGTGTTCGGAGGACTAAGAATTTGTGAAACGTGACTGCTTTGTACCCTCTAACGAGGGGAACACAGAGGTATTGCTAAATACGACTAAGGCATGATTACGGCTGAACTTCCAGCCTGACCATTCAGTAAACCATATTGCATATTCCCCTGTGTATATACACTGAGAGAGAAAGAGAGAGAGAGAGAGTAACCCTCTCTCTCATTCACTCCTCCCTGTTCTTGGTGTGTGCCGTTTTTTTCCCCTCTGCTTCTAGAAACAGCTCTCCGTTTCATTGGGCATCTGCACTCTCCCCACCATAGCCACAGCACCCCATCCCGTCTCATTCCTATTTGAGAGCCCCAGGCAAAGACCCAGGCCTCAGGTCTGGCTAGTTAGAAGACTCCATCTTCATTAGCCCTGGTTTCCCTGAAAGCAGAGTGCCTCACGTAGCAGTTTATTTGGGAAGAAGGTCCAGGGAGCAGGAGTGAGGCAAGGAGGAAAAGTCACCACAAAGATGTGCTACTGGCCATCAAGGCAGCTGCCTGGAGAGAGATCTTGCGAGGCTCTTGGAGAAACCCATACAGGGCATCTCAGAACCATCCGCCTGATGGACGAAGGACAGGAGCGTTTCTCCGGTGGTCCCTGCCCCAGCCTCACTGGCCCTTATTTACAGGTTGATCCTGTGAGAGTGCTGGGAGGGGGCCCTGCAGGCGTCCCTCACCAGGGCTTAGGGGAACCACGGTGGGAGCTGGAAACATCCCAAGCTGAGATGGGACACGTGAGCCCCGAAGAATCCTGACCGACGGAGTGTGGACGCAGCGCCTAAACAGCCCTGCAGAGCAGGGAACATCGTGACAGGAGGGATCACCTTGCTGGACAGGACCACCTTGCAACTCACAACAGTCAAGCAGGAGCCCCTTGAACTTGTCGTGTACTTGGAGACCAAGCGCTTAAGCCTCTGATGATTGTGGTGAATTTTCTATGAACATATTTAGACAACCAGGAAATCGCAACAAAATCTTATTTTAGGAGATACAGAACTTATAACAGATATCATCTATCTATCTATCTACCTATATTGATCTATCTCTATCTATCATCTGTATTTACCTCTATCTATCTCTATCTCTATCTATTTTATCTGTATATCTATCTATCATCTATATACCTCTATCTATCTCTATCTCTATGTATCTATCTATTTTATCTCTCTATTTCTCTATCTATCATCTATCCTACAGAGGGAACTGTCAGGAGGGAGCTTGGTGATCTAAATTTTCTAACGAATCACAGTCCTCAGGGTCTCATCTCCTTTCACAGTGTCAACTGTCACCTCTAAGCATGCGATGCTCGCTCCACATCTTTGGGGCAAACCCCTGTCCTGAAGGTCCCTCCTGCACTTGCAGTGGCATTCTGGTTGCTCCTGCGGGTGCTTTCAGCTCTCCACGTCTAAAACAAATCTCCACGACCACACGAAACCTCTTCTTCCTCCCAACCTCCCTGCCACCTTCCAGAAGCCCCCGCCTGGCCTCCAGAGGAGCTGTCCCCCGCTCCCCTGTCTCCTGATCCAATCAGCAGCAGAAGTGACCTCTGTCTGCCTGCTCTGTTGCCTTCCTGCTGCCTGCACCACAGTCCAGGCCTCGCTTCCTTTGCGGGAGAGGCTCCAACAGCCGCCCCTGCACCCTCCACCCCCGGGCTCCCCTGCCCTAGTCCCGCCGGCACACAGCACCCCTGGCCACTCGGCTCCCATGGCTCTCACTGTCCGCTAAATGCAGATTTCCCGTCCTGCGACGTAGAGTTCTGTCTAATTCATGTAGCCAAACAGCCACCCCTGCCGGTTCCACCAAAGCACCGCTTTAAGAAATCCTTCCCAGGTGGCTTCATCAGTAACACTGATAGAAATGGCTGGCCCAGCAGGAATGGAGCTGTGTTTCTTCCCCGGCATTTGCTTTCCTCTCCTCTCCTTCCTTCCTTTCCCCTCCCAACACACACAGAAAACAATTACACCTTTAAATACAAAAGGACACTTCTCTGAAATAGTCAGCAAACATCAAGGATGTGCAGATGTCACACCAAGAGCAAGGGGGGGAAGGAGCATAAGGAAAATATAGAAATCCCAAATTTTAACCAATAGTCACCAAGACCTCTTACAGCCTTCACTAAGAGACGCATTTGTGACCCAGATCCTTCCAGAAGGATGAATCAAGGCTAGAACCAGAGATTCCCCGGAGGCTGTCCAAAGGCAAAAGAGCCTCTTTCAAGGCCTGGAGATAGAAGTCTATATGCCTGAAAATCATGAGAATCCTTTTTCCTTGACACCAAGGAGTTAAATAGGAAACTGTACATGCAAACAGCTATGAGGGGAAGGAGGAAGGGAAGAGAATGTGGCCCATTTCCTCACTCGGGCAAAAAGAAATTATGTTTAAATAGAACAATGAGAAGATGGTGTCATGAGGAGATACTGCGTAGCGTGTCAGCTGGTGAGCTATTCATACGCAGCCTGGCCTGGAGCTTGGCCGACCACGGAGACACTTCCTGCCTCCTTGCAGTGACCCCTGTAGGAAACTGCTGAAAACATTGTGTGTATGTGTGCGTCTTTGTGTGAGTGTGTGTGTGCATGTGTGTACGCAAGTGTGTGCGTGCCTGTGTGTGAGCATTTGAGTGTACATGTTTGTGTACTTTGCACGTCTGCATGTGTAATTGTGTGAGTTTGTGTACATGTGAGTCATGTGTGTGTTTTGCACGTGTGGTTTGTTGCATGTGTGTGTGTTTTGCACATGTGTGCGTGTGTGGTTTGTTGCATTGTGTGCGTGCATGTGTTTTTGCACACGTGTGCATGTGTGGTTTGTTGCACGTGTGTGCATGTGTTTTTGCACACGTGTGCATGTGTGATTTGTCTGCATGTGTGTGTGAGTGCCTAGTGTGCCCATGAGTGTCTCAGTAGAGGCCAGCACAGGCTGCTTTGAGGAACATCCATTCCCATTCCACCCAGAGCTGCCCAAGGCCAGTCTGATTAGTGGGGAGAGTGAAAGAGAAAAGAGCAGACAGATGAAAAATTGTTCCTCTCCCTTCATGTTCACTGTACTCCTAAATGCAGGAGCCTTTGGGGTTGACGACAATAACCCAGTACGTCTTAACCTGTATTCGGTGGACACGGACCTGTGACCCTCCCTGTGGGACCCTCAGAGAAGCACACACCTTCCCCCTCCCCCTCCCCCAGCAGAGAAATAGACCCTTCCCGGCCCCCCCCACCCGCGACTTCCGCGTGCACCCAAGCTCCTCTCTCCTCTCTTCACCACGGTAGCCCCCGCCCCCAACTTCCTTAAATCAAAAATTGACAAATAACCCAAGGAAATGAGTACCCTCCCAATGAACTGAAGTTTTGCTCTGTGCTGTTTGGATAATACCATCCTAACAGAATACCTGGAAGTTACAGAACAGACTCATTAAACACAGCTACCAGTTCACAAGCCCTTGAAATGCCTTGGAGTCCCAGCGAAGACTCTTCCAGGGACAGAGGGCCGGGTGGTGCCTAGGTCCGGCTTAGGAATTAGATTTCATTTCAGAGACCGCTCGCTACACTGTACTGACACTGTTTCAGCGGCTGAATCAGGCCGCCCTGGGGAAAAAAATAATTTTTTTGTGAATTTGTGCCACTTGCCTTGGGCATGGGAAAGGGAGTGGCACCGGCTTGCTATCCTCAATGGGCTACGTGCTCAGGCTTTGTCTTATCTGATCCACACAGCTCCTTGTACAATAAGTACCACCCTCATTCCATAAACAAGGCATCAGAGGGTTTCGCACTCAGAAGGGAGGGATCCTTGTGTCCGGGAGACGCGGTTTGGCCTTAGGACTCCCCATAGGCCTGGCTGAAACTTTCTTAGACCTGCACCAGTGCCCTTCTCCTTCCATCGGGGCTACACCTGCATCTCAACCCAGGGTTCTCCCAGCCTCTGTCACAGGAACCTGGGGCCCCTCGGGAGCACCCCACCCCTTCTCTCTGCTCCTAGCTGATAAAGGCTGTCGCGTCCAGCATAACCTGTTGGGGATGTGCTGTGCTGATGAAGAAGGAAAGAAACGACACACCAAAGCTGCTGCGAGAATTAGCCGTGTTTACTGGCAGGAGCTAGGTGAGCCCTTCTGGGACTGGATTTTTACGGGACTCGATCAAGGAGGCCAGAATGTCAGACTGCAGAAATCAGGAATTCATAGATTCAAGGGCAATTTCTCTAGAGTCAGGATTTAACATCCTCGCAGGGACCCCAGGGGATGGACGAATTCTCTGTTGGAGAAACTGATGGGCGGTGCTGGGTGAAGCAAAAAAGCCCCAGCCTCCCTGGCAGGTGGCATGGTGGGATGGGAATGAATATTAGGGAGGCAGAAGACCCACCAGAGGATGGTGCCCCGCAGGCAGCAGAGAAGACGCAGCTTCCCCCAGAAGGGGGACGTGCTGGGGAGGCGGACCCAGCATCTCGAGATGTTCAGGATGGCTCTGCTCTACAGATCGTAGGAGGGCTGGCCGCAGAGCTGGGCTCATGAATAACCATGGTTAGGATGAGGGAGAGCCCCGAAGCTCTAGCAGGAGCCTGCATTTAACCACCAGAAGCTACAGGGCTGCTACCACCCTCCTGACTGGCGAGGCCACAGAGGCAGCCAGAGAGGCGTGACCACCAGGGAGTCACAGACACGGTTAACAGCGCATGGTGTTCCCAAGGGAAAAAATAAACAGGCAGCCAAGAAGGGTGCTACTCAATATCTGCAAAAACAGAGGCAAGAATAGAGGACCAGGAGACGGCGGGGCTGCGCCCCCAATAAAATATTACGGCTTCTTACGTAGTGTCTAGATTCAAGCCAGCTTTCAGATTTGGAACCCGTTGACCAGAGAGGGAGAACCCTGCAACACCACTGCAAGCTGTACTGTGACGATAGCTGCATTCGTTTCCTAAAGTACCCCAAGTAGGTGGCTGACAAGAGAAATGTATTCTCTTACAGTTCTGGAGATCAGAAGTCTGAAATCAAGGTGTCAGGAGGGTCACACTCCCTCTGAAACGTGGAGGTGATCCCTCCTCGCTGCTAGCTAGCTTCTAGTGGTTTTCCACCAATCTCTGGCATCCCTTCGCTGACAGATGCACCACCCCAATCCTCCCTCTTCACATGGATTTCTCCTTTGGTCTTCACACCGTCTTTCCTCTGTGCATGTCTGTCCCTGTGTTCCAATTGTCCCTTTTTATAATGACTCCAGTTACACTGGATTAGGGTCCGCCCTAATGAACTGAACTCATCCTCATGCGGTTAAATCTGCAAAAATCCTATTTCCAAATAAGGTCACATTCACAGGTATGGGGGTTAGGACTTTAACATATCTTCTTTTGGGGAGAAGAAAACTCAACTCTAACAATAGTATCACTGAAAAGGTCATTTCCTAGGTGAGTAATCACTGGGAAAAGGTGAAAACTCAGACAACGTAAGAACTATTGGGTCTGAATTGACACTGACCCCTGGAGACCCAAAGCGTCATCATGACCCCCTGTTAGAGTGGGGACCTGCGAGGCCGAGCAATACATGGAGTCCACGTTACTGTCCAGCTCACAGTGGTGCTGTGGTTCCACTGACATGCCTATGGCCATTTCCTTACTAAGTGCACAACTGTATTAGCTCTACTTGGTGGTTGGATTAGCTTCAACTTTGGAACTCTGGACCTTGGGATAAGTCCTATCATAGTGGAGAACGACAAATAGAAACCTCTGAAAATAGCCCTACCTGTCAGGGTAGCAAATCAAAAACAATATTGCCTTCTGAGGGGGGTGGCAGAAATTTGTACCACCGTTAAAGACCTCTGGGGTGCACAGTGGTTGTAACCATCCTATCTGCATTTAATTTACCAATTTGGCCCCTGCAGAAACTGAATAGATCTGAGGGAATGATTAAAACCTACAACAAATTAAACAAATAGTAGCCCTGCTCACGGGTGCTGTGTTGGATTTAGTCCGTGGCAAACAATCATTAAAGAGAATTAGAAACTGTTTGCGTTTATGTGGGATGGAAAACAATATTCAATTAGCTCTTTGCCTCCTGGCTGTATGAACTCTCCTGCCTTCTTCATAAAATGGTCTGAAGATATGTGGACCACCCGAACATCCTACGGAACATAATGACATCATGGAGATTGGACAGAAGAAATAATATGAGGTCTGTATTTCTTCCCTGGTATTTGCTTTCCTCTCCTCTCCTTCCTTCCTTTCCCCTCCCAACACACACAGAAAACAATTACACCTTTAAATACAAAAGGACACTTCTCTGAAATAGTCAGCAAACATCAAGGATGTGCAGATGTCACACAAAGAGCAATAATATAAGGTCTCACTGGAGACCTTAGTAAAGTACATGCACCAGAGAGGATGGCAGATAAACCCTGTGAAGATTCAGGGGCTCACATTTCAATGAAGTCTTTAGGAGTCCAGCGGCTAGAGAATTCCTGAATGCCCCCTCCAAGGTAAAATACAAATGTCTGCAGCTTGCCTCCCCTACCACAAGGGAAGCAGCACCATGCCTGTTGTGCCTCATTTGATTCTGAAGGCAGAACATTCTACACCTGGAAGTACTGTTCCAGCCCATACACTGTGTGGCACAGAAGAATATTAACTCTGAGTGGCACCTGCAGGGGGTCCAAACTGCAGTGCAAGCACGCTCACCACTGGAGCCATATGATCTGGTGGCCCATGAGGTTGGAGGTGTCAGTAGTGGGATAAGATTACAAGTTAATCACCAAAGGGGATGCTGCCTATAAGCTTAAACTATGCATCATGGCCCATCTCTGGGAGCCCTGCCTCCCAGGTCATGAGCATTAAGCTAAAATACCTTTGTTTAGCTCACAGGAAACATCCTGACTAGGCCCTCCTGTGAAGGACTGCAGGGAGGAAGAAATTAGCACATCCCCTCTGGAGGATGACCAGAGCCAAGAAATGTTTGACTTTACTCCATCCCCTTTTAGTATAAAAAAGCCTGAGCTCTAACTCGGGCAAGATTGCTCTTTGGGACATGAGTCCACCATCTTCTTGGTCTTCTGGCTTCTGAACAAAGTCACTATTCCTGGCCCCAACAACTCGTCTCTCAATTTATTGGCCTGTCATGCAGGAAGCAGTATGGGCTTGGACTCGGTAACAATCATAGTTGAAACTAAAAGTAGAACTACCATAGGACCCAGCAATCCCACTACTGGGCATATACCCTGAGAAAACCATAATTCAAAAGGACACACGTACCCCAATGTTCATTGCAGCACAATTTACAGTAGCCAGGTCATGGAAGCGATCTAAATGTCCAACAACAGACGAATGGATAAAGAAGATGCAGTACATGTATACAATGGAATATTACTCGGCCATAAAAAGAAACAAAATTGGGTCATTTGTAGAGATGTGGATGGACCTGGAGACTGTCATACAGAGTGAAGTAAGCCAGATAGAGGAAAATGAATATCGTATGTCAATGCATATATGTGGAATCTAGAAAAATGGTACAGATGAAACTATGTGCGGGGCAGAAAAAGAGACATAGACGTAGAGAACAGACATGTGGACACGGGGCGGGGGGAAGAGGAGGGTGGGATGAATTGGGAGATTAGGACTGACATATATACACCACCATTCGTAAAATAGCTAGCTAGCAGGAACCTGCTACAAAGCACAGGAAGCCCGGCTCGGTGCTGGGATGACCTAGATGGGGGGGATGGCAGTGGTGGGGTGGTGGGAGGGAGGTCCAAGAGGGAGGGGATATAGGTATACATATAGTTGGTTCACTTCATTGTACAGCAGAAACTAACACAACATGGTAAAGCAACTATACTCCAATAAAATTTTTTTAAAAAAAGTACTGCCTAGACATGGAGATCTTTCAGGAGGAGACAGAAAGGCACTGGGTTCTCCCAGGCTTTTCTTTGGTTGCTGATCAGAGTCAGCTGCCAGTCTCCAGTGACATGGGATTTCCAGCCCATGTGTCACCCTTGGTCTTGCAAGTCCCACAGGATCTTCATCATCAGGCAAAATGTGTGGCGTCCTGAGCTGCAGGGCTGTGTGAGGAAATGGAGGACCGATGAGAGCCTATTTTTACTTTAAGAATCGCCTCTCATTCCATTCACATGAGACACTTAGAAAAACCATAGAGACATATAGGGCAGGGGCTGCCAGGGGCAGGGGGCGGGGGGGTGGGACTGTTTGATGGGGACAGAGGTTCAGCTGAGGAAGATGAAAAGGGTTCTGGACACGATGGTGGTGATGGTGGTACAACCGTGAATGTATTTAATCCCACTGAACTGTTCCCATAAAAATAGTTCCGATGGTAAATTTTATGTTATGTGTATTTGACCACAATGGAAAATTTTGAAAGAAAAAAAAAGGGATGAAGCATGTACTGATACATACTCTGCCGTGGATGAACCTTGAAAACATGATGCTAAAGGGAAAAAAAAAGCAGTAGCAAAGGTCACATACTGTCTGATTCCATTTATAGGAAACTTCCAGAACAGATAAATCCACAGGGACAGAAAGCAGATTGGTGGTTGCCAGGGCTGGGGAGGGGGATGGGGGGAAACTGCTTCTGGGGTGATGAAAACATTTTGGAACTAGATAGGGGTGGTGTTTGCACGACATTGTGAACGCGCTACATGCCACTGAATTGTTACTTTAACATGGTTACGTTTACGTTATATGAGTTTCACCTCAATAATTCATTTTTTAAGTCCAACAAAAATCACCGATCCGGCTGGTGGGTGTGAGTGGGAGTGAAAATGCTCAGGGCTGCGTACCGCCCTTCTGCAGGCGGCACTGGGCCCAGATGCTCACTGGCTCCCGAGGGTCTTCTCCGGGGGTCTCCTCCAGGGACCACCACCACAGTCTGTGCACAGAAGCCCCCCCTCAGGCCTCAGGAGCCTTGTGGCAGTGATTTTTCCCCTTTTTTGTGGGTTCTCTGTGGTTATCCATACGAGACAGGCCCTGTGTGTTTGCAGGGAGTCACCAGGGGCAGAAGCTCGGATCAGAGCAGCTGGGCAGGGAAACGGAACCCTGGGCGCTGCTGGGTCCACAGGGGGCAGGCGGCCTCCACTCTCTCAGCACGACCTCCCCTGCCCGGCTCAACCAGGGGCTTGCAAAGACCTTGCCAGCACCAGGCAGGCGCCCCGTGGGACCAGACAGGACAGGGGTGAGGGCCGGGGTCGGGGAAGATGAGACCCTGCATGACAGAGCGAGGCTGGGTCTGCACTGGGGGCTGGAGGGAGAAGCCAAGTTACTGAAGGATGCAGGGAGCAGAAGAAGAACAGCCCAACTCAACAAACAAAACAAAACGATGCTTTGGTGACGGAAACGCTGAAGGTGCAGGAAAGGGTGTGATGAAGGGCCACGTGCCAGAGCAGGTGGGCAGTGAGGGCACCCTGATGGGGGAGAGAATGTAAGGGGGGGGCGTGTGGAGGTCGTTCGAGGGTGGAGGGTGGGAACTTCAGGGAGCGCAGAGCAGATGGCCTCGATCTTCTAACTGGGAAAGGCGGCCATGCAGAATCTGGCCGAGGAGATGGTGGGGCAGGACTGGGCAGTAGGCAGACAATTCCCCAGCGGCCAAGGGGTCCAGGACAGGGCGTCCTGTGTGAACAAAGGTGCTTCCCAAGATGCTTCCTGAGGAGAATCCCCAGGAGGGATGTCAAAATGCAGATTCCCAAACTGCTCCCCAGAACTGGGACGGGACCAAAAACCTGCATTGTTAGGACAGCCGGAGTACACGCTTCACACCAGGCAAGTTCGAAGAAAGAGTGGTTAAAAAGTGCTGAGCATGGAGAGCCCGGGGCAGGCTGGATAATGTGAAACTGCGGGGAAGATTTAGCATCCTTTGGCCTCGTATAAAACACCGCTGCCCAAAAGCCCGTGAGGAGAAAACTGACGATTGGGGTAAGCCCGGTGAGGGGCGTCTACCCAGGAGGGTGGGGTCCACCCAGGAGGGTGGGGTTTCCACAGGAGGGTGGGGTCTACTCAGGAGCCTGGGGTTTACTCAGGAGCCTGGGGTCTACCTAGGAGGCTGGGGTCTACCCAGGAGGGTGGGGTCTACCCAGGAGGGTGGGGTTTACCCAGGAGGGTGGGGTTTACCCAGGAGGGTGTGGTGGGAAGGCTTGGGGGGGTGACTGTGAGCACAGTTGCAACGCTTGACCTTGGACCCACACTTAGCAGAGACTGAGAGTGAAGGCAGGAGAGAGCTGCAAGACAGTGAGAGAGGAAAAGTGGAGGGGAAAGGTCAAGATCGGAAGTGAGTGAGGGTGAGGAAAACAGGAGCGTCTGAGCAGGAGGTGGGGTTTCAGGGTCGGACAGGGGAGCTGGAGTCCAGGCAGCGCTGCTTGGGGCCAAGAGCCATGTTCCCAGGTCACCCATCAGTCCCAGGACATCTTCCTGAGGCAGCCACTTTACACAGATACTTGGGGAGGAAGTTATTTTTCTATTGTAACAAACACTTTCCATTAACTCACATGAAACAGTAAGATTTTTTTAAAAAGCCTTCAAAGGCCCTTCTCCTGGCTGCTTCAGGCTCCGCACCCGGGGTCCGCGCCCCTCTGTGGTTTGGTGACGTGGAAGCGCTGCTGAGGAATCCACACAATAAAGACAGACATTGGACTCTGGATCTCTGGGTAGGGAGGCGTGGCCAGGCTTAATAACTGGAACGTCATGAAATTGCCAATAACTGACCATTTCTATACGAATGGTTCCTTCCTGCGATTCATCCCAAATCATAGATTCCTTTCTGAGTTCTCTGTCTCACCACTGCCTCCACCGTGTGGCCTCAGGGGGCACTGCTCCTCCTCCAAAGGGCAAAGGCCACTTCCTGGGCCTCCCGAAGCGTCACCAAGTCAGGGTTGGAACAAAGAAGACTACTTAAAAAGGAAGTAACCAGAAAGATGCAGGAATCTGGGCAGGGCAGCTCCTTGTCCCCTAACACGTGGTCCCCAGACCTGTGGCATCACCTGGAAGCTTGCAGAGTCTCTGGCCCCCAACCAGACCTATGGAATCAGAATCAGCATTTTAACAAGCTTCCCAGGTGATCTGAACGCACACTGAGATCTGAGAAGCACGGGTCTAGCTGGCAGACCCTGCTTCCTGGGCATCCACCGCCTAACCTTAGCAACCTGGGCCCTGCCCATTTTGCACCCACCCTCAAAAGTGTTCTCTTAGACCTTCCTCTCCCCAGAATCTACAGAAAGCCTGGCCCTCCCAGGAATACAGCTTCACCTCTTCTCTTGGGAGTGTATTAGCTATCAATTGCTGTGTAACAAATGACCCCCAAACTTAGTTTAAAACAGCAAACATTTATTATCTCACAGTTTCTGTGGGCCAGGAATCTGGACATGGCTTAGCTGGGTAACTCTGACCCAGGGTCTCCCACAGGCTGCACAGAGCCAGCAGTCACCACTGGGCTCCACTGGGGGGCATTTCACTTTCAAGCTCACTTGTGCTGGGGCGTCAGTGGGTCCCCACTGGCGGTTGGCTGGCAACATTCATTCCCTGCCACCTGGTTCTCTCCACAGGACAAATCACAACCTATCAGCTTGCTTCCTTCAGAGCAAGGGCTCTGGACGGGAAGAGGGAGGGGGCAGAGACAGACAGACAGGGCAGGCAAGCAGAGGTCACAGACTTTTGTCACCAAACCTTGGAAGTGACATTCCATCACTTGTGTCCTATGCTATTGGTTAGAAGCAAGTCACAGCCCAGGCTTAAGGGGAAGGGGTTACATTGTGTGGGTGTGAGTACCAGGACGTGAGGGGTCACTGGGGACTGTCTTAGTGACTGCTTACTTCAGGGGGTGATATCATATCTAAGGGGCACCCCACAGGGAAGCCATATCAGAATACGAGAACACAACCGCAATGGTCATAGGCAAGGATTGGCTTACTGTCAATAAGAAGAGGTTTATTCCCTTTAATAGTAGCTTAAAGGGCAATTCTACATTAGCGTCACTTGGGGAGCATTAAAAATGCCAGTGAAGATCAACTGCATCCTAATTTCCAGGCACTGATTTTTAAAAATTTCCTGGGTTTGAGAATGACTGCAGCAGATAAACAATTTCAGATGCTGCAATGCCAGGGCTGGGACAAAAGAAGACGTGGGGCCGGCAGCTCGGAACTCAGATGGGTGACCTGCAGGGGGAAGGTGGACGGGGTGGGTGGCGGGTGAGCCAGGGGATCTAGACCTCAAGGAGAGTTGGGGTCATCTTGCAGGTGAGGAGATAAGACTGACAAAAATAAATGACTTTTTACAATTGCCTACCGTAGCCAAATGACACATGCAAGAGTTAGGAAGAAAGGCAGGAAGGAATGGATATATATATATGTGTGTAACTGAATCCCTTTGCTGTACACCTGAAACTAACACAACATTGTAAATCAACTCTACTCTAATACAAAATAAAATAAAAATTAAATTATAAAAAAGGACGAAAGGCAGGAAAGAATGGATGCATGTAGATGTATAACTGAATCCCTTTGTTGTACACCTAAAACTAACACAGCATTGTAAATCAACTAGACTCTAGTATAAAATAAAAATTAAATTTTAAGAAAAGGAAGGAAAGGAGTGAAGGAGAGAGGGAGAGAAGGGTGGGCGGAGGAGGGAGGGCAGAAAAAGAAACCTGTCCGTTTGTAAAGCTTGTCCTCGACTCCGGCTGATGGCTTCAAGGAAATGGAGGGAGAAAAATGAAGACGACATAACCAATAAAAGTGCCTCGTAACCTTTTACTCCTCAGTCCACAGACACACGGAAATTCAGAACTGGAGAGACTCTGACCATCTCACCACCCCGATTTTATGGGTGCGGAAACCGAGGCACAGAGAGGTCACGTGATGGGTCGTGGCGTTGCTGGGATTGGAACTCACAGCTTTGCACGGGGCCCAGAGCTCCAGCGGCAGGCTTCCCACACACCGCCCATCTCTCCCCGTGGGGTGGGTTCCGTGCCTTCTCCTGCCCAGCGGCGTGAGGATGAGACTTACGGGAAAATCGGTGGGGGGAAATACCACGCACTCTCTTATCGTGGTCCTGGGAGAGCATCGTCCACGTAAATATTTCGATAAGGGTCAGCCCACAGTAGGTTGGTGGCGCACAGCCAGTACTGCGGCTGCTAATTTACTGTTTGATGGAGCCAACGGGTCGATTATAGCCTGGGCGTCTTAACAAGCTCCCCACTGAACTGCACCTGCTTCTTGGAGCCTGTGATGGACTCACGCAGGGCTTCATCCACAGCAGGAAGGTGGCTCCACCCTCTAGGCGAGCCCACCTTCCCCTCTCCACCCTGCACCTCCCCTGCCTGACCGCATCTTATCCGCTGTTCTCAATCCCAGGGACCTGGTCGCTCTGTCCCGTTGCTATGGCCACCAGCCTCACCCCAGGCACCCCAGCGCTGCGGTGCTCACGGGCTCTGGCTGCCACCCAGGCAGATGCTGAGCCGTTGGGGAAGATATCGTTCTTCTCCGAAAGTTGTTCCAAGGCTGTTCCACGGGACCCTCTAGGCTGTTGGCTGAGTGTTTCAAAGCTGTCCATTTGGCGGCCGTCCACAACCGAGCAGGGATAGTTCATTTCTCTCCTGCACGAGCTTCCAGGCGCCTCTAATCCCAACCTTAAAGAGCTAAAGAAAGCTGTGCCCAGAGCTCAGGACCCTGACTGGTTACTAAACCCTGAAAACGTCACTGGTTGCCACCGATTCTCCAAGCCCCTAAGAGGGTGGTGAGGAATATTGTCCCAAGAGGTCCAGCCTGACCCCTTCCCCAGCTCCTGAGTGTCCTGTGACCCCGGAGAGAAGGAAATCAGTGAGGGGTGGGGGTAGGCAAAGAAGCACATAGTTGAGACTAGAGACGTCCCCTCTTCAAAAACAAAGGCAAACCTCCCGTGTGTGACAAAGACTCAGGGCGCGGTCCTGGTGGTTTGCTGACCCAGTGCTTGTGTTCACCGCCATCACAAGCAGCGAGGGGCTCCGAGGGGCTCCCTGAAAACCCGCGCTACCAAGTAACACCTGTCCCTTGGGGTGGACAGCGTGCCTCTCCTCATCAGGACTCCATCCCGAATCCCGCACTGGGCGCAGGCAGGCAGGGCGCCCTCCAGGTCAGAAAGCAGCGTGGCAGCAGAGAACGTTGTTTTCACTATGCTGCTCCCACAACTCCACGCAGCTCCCAAAGCCCGGAAGATGGGAGCCCCGCGCCCCAGGGATGTACCCCGTTGTTGCAGAGCCCAGCCCGGGGGTGGGGGCAGCAGGGATGCACTGCCAGGTGTTCACCCACGTGAGAAGGGGTCAGGGTGGGGCAGGCAGCGGCCACTTCTGCTGACCCAACCGCAGCCATTCCAGCCACCGAGGGGCCAGGGCCACCAAGCCCCTCCCCAGGCCTCATCTTTGGCATCGATCTGCCCAGAGATACTTTGCTGAGAATCGCCCTGTCCTTTGCTTAGTTTGCAAATAACTAAATGGAATATTCAAGTTGAGCTGCCTCAGAGATGCGGGTTCTTCTTCAGGAGTAATGTCAAAAAGTATCGCTTTCCAGTGAGGGAATATGATCGTAAGTTAATAACTAGTTAAAAATTAATAAGAAAGATGCCAAAGGAGGCTGTGGCTTGAATTTCTTCATACATTTTTGTGCTCACTTGGAATAATTCATTCAGTTTACCATTTCAGTTTGAATGTCTTCATAAAGATTTATGGTTTGATTCTTAAATTGAGGGACAGTGTGTTTTCCTCTAGAGCTGGCAAAGCAAACCTCGAGTTCAAGCCTTGATATTAAGACCCCACCGCCAGGCCCATCACTACCACCAACTTTTAACCACATCCCCTAAAAGCGGGGAACAAAGACGGCGAGTATGAGCGCTGAAAAGGCCAGTGTTCAGAGGGCTGACAGCGTCACACGTCCCAGGAGGGTTAAAACAGACCCCCGTGCTTTCCTTCCCATTCTTCTCCCCATCACCTCTCCCCTCCCAGCACACACATCAGTCCCACTTATTCAAAATGACCCCCAGTCTCTGCAGAGAACATTTAGATGATCAAGAGGCTGGACAGGGTCCAGCAGGAAGAAGCCTCAAACCGGGCAAACAAACTGGGCTGAAATGTCTCCCAGAGCTGCTGGCAGGCTGTTGAGACACACCATTTACTGAAAGACACTTGGAAACTTCTTGCACCACGGAAGCCTGGCGCCTCATGCACACTTCGTGACCTGCACGGCACACGACTGTGATCGCCCCGTCACTCGTTCACAGGCCCCGCGGGTCCCCAAGGCGGCGGCTGCTCCCAGACCCGCCCAAAGCTTAGGCGGGATGAGCAATGTTTTCCAGCCGGGCTGGGCTGCATGTGGTGACTCACGGAAGACTCTGGATAGGGAGGCAGCTCAGGACTCCACTTTATGATGGCGGTGTCCCCGCGAGAACGGGCATGGAGGGAGGCCTGCCACTCTCTAGATGGGTAAGGGGAAATTCAAGTTATTCTATTCTATTCTATTTTATTCTATTCTATTCTGTTCTGTTCTGTTTTATTCTATTCTATTCTATTCTATTCTATTTTACTTTATTTTATTCTATTTTATTCTATTCTTTTTATTCTATTCTATTCTATTCTATTCTGTTACTGAGTTTCAAGTCGTTGGAAGGCTCACGTGCTACTGGCAGCTGCTGGCTTCCTGAGGCTTTAAACAAAATAAGAATTGTCTCGGGATATGGTATAGCCCAGCACAGCACGCTGGGGACCAGGAGATGGCTTGGACCTGGCCCTGCCCCTTACCAGCTCCATTGCCCTGAGTCACCTACCTTCTCAGGGCCTGTACCTCGGAGACAGGCTGCAGCTTCTCCTGCTGCTGCCCTGAGGCTCAGAGGAAAGGCAGGCAGGGCAGTGTCTGTCCCAAGGGGCTGCCACGGGAGAGGTGCTGGGGACATCTGCTCAGAGCCAGGGCATGGATAGGTTTTCAGTGTCTGTCACCCAGTAGTCACTCGGTCCGTGTTGACTTTGTGCCCCTCCTTTCCCAGATAAGCAGCCACCACAGAGCTGGTTCCAGCAGCTCCACCCGTCAGCCAAGCCACACACACGGCTTCTCAGAGGCGCTAAGTCCTCTCCACGAGGTGACTCCTGAGGGGAAGTCTTCAGACCAGCTGTCCAGCCCTGCTCTGTCACTAGTGCACCTGTGCATGGAGAGATCACAGTTCCTCTACCCTCCTGCCAAGCCTCCACTTCCCCATATTTAGTTAGAAACTGAGCTTTCTCTCCCATGAACCTAGGCAGCCCATGACCAGCGGGGCTTGAGTTTGTCTTATTTTGTGGCTTCATCACCCTCCACAGATGGCTTCTGTCTCATGATCCAAAATGGCTGCCCAGATCCAGTCATCTCATCTTATTCCAGATGGACCAGATCCATTGTGATAAGCCATTTTGTAGCACTGAAACCTTTCTTCTTGAGAAATCTTCCCCAGTTGAATAAAATGACTCAGGGGAGGGGAAGAAGGTCTGCTCAGCTCCCCACCCCACCTGCTCACAGAAGGCACCCCTTAAGGAACCCCCTGGGGTTCCCTGGAGCATAGTTAGAGAACTGCAAGACTACATTCTAAATTCAACATTCTGCTATTCGAAGTATTCACAGAGTCACTTGGGCACATTTCTGAGCCTGACAAAATTAGCTCAAGGATGATGTGAAACACATAGCAGCAAGAATACAGACAAGATTCCCCTCGGACCCAGCTCTGCAGATCTGCCACCTGGGCAGAACCCACTTGGCAGGAAGTTCCTGGTTAACTGATCTCAGCTGTACACTCAGCAGCTTTGGGGGAGGAGGGAGAAGAGGGGGAAGTAATAGGGAAAAAAGTGTAATCTTATACTGAAGAGAATGTAGGCTGTAGAGACAGGACCTGTAATAAATTAGCATGAGCGGTAAGGGAGTGGAGGGGGCGGGGAGGAGATCAAAACACCTCATCCCAGGTAGGCATCAACTGCTGACCTTGAGCAGATCACACCTGTGTCTCAGTTACCTCCACGGGGGCGGGGGGGGGCTGGATCATCAGGTAGGGCTTAAACTCTGTGGGACTTTTCCAACCATAAACTTCTGTGATTCTAAGGATTGCAGGCACTTGAGAATGTTGATAACAAGATTGCCCAACTGTCCCTGTTAGCGGTCTCCAGCGACTTGTGTTCATTACAAGGGAGATGGCTTTGAGTCTGTGAGACCAGAGTCTGTACAATTCCCAGAGGCAATTTCGGGCACTTCTCAAGTCCAGGAAGGATGTGGAAACATCTGCAGGCCGGTAGAATTGTCTACGTATCGACAAGGATTTTCTATAGCTCTGCTGCTTAGCTAATGTTTTCTGGGGTCACTTTCTGGGGGTCTCAGATTTACTAATTTTTTACTATTATTTTTTTTTTAAACTCCTAAATTGAATGGCCCTGAAGTTGGAAGCCTGAGGAACGAACACAGAGAGGCAGCGAGACTCCCTGAGTTGATTTAACCCTGAGTGTGACTGGACCAGGCTTCTTCAGGTCACAGGTGACTCTTACAAGGTCATCCATTGGCCTGAAGAGGGCAGTGCAGGTAAATACAGCATCTTCAGGATGGCAGGTGTCTTGGCTGGGGACGGTGTGGGATGGCATTCCATCCAAAATCTGACAGCAGGGCCTGGTTGCCAGCTGGGCCGCTTCAGTCTTCTAAGTTCCAAAGTCTTATCTGGATGGACTAGGTGGCCCCTAATTTTATGTGTCCACCTTTGTCAGCAGCAGGGAGCAGAGACACACAGCCAGGGAGGGAAAAGGAAGCAAAACAGGACGGCGCTTACCCACTAACAACAGAATGTCCCACTACATACGTTAGAACGCTTTTGACTGCAAGAAACAGAACACTCAGCTCCAACCAGCTTTAAAAACAAGGCTGTTTTTATCTCAGGTGATAAGAAGTCCAGTAAGTTCCCAGGGGATTAAAACCAGTGGTTCAATGATGTCATCAGGAACCCAAGTTCCTTCAGTTCTTGGCTCTCCCATCCTCAGGGCACTGGGGTTGGCCCTAGGCATCTTGTCTCATGGTCTCCAGAGCCCTCAGAAGTCCTGGTTTCACGTCTAGACCAGCAGGGCGACTTCACAGGTCGTCCATCTGTGCAGGTTCACAGGGCCCTGTGCTCACAAGGGTCCCAAGCTTCGTTTAATGCTTTGCCGTTGCCATCTTGAAATTTCTAATAATTTTATCTCTGAACTTGTGTTTTTCATTGCTCCTGAGGAGCAAGGAAACATGCACGTGAGCAGAGGAGGTGTATGCAACGTGGTGCCCACCCTTCCCTGCTGCCCCATTCATACGATCCTGATGCCAGGAGCACAGAACCCCAGGGTACCCACATGCCCGGGAATCCAGTGAGATTCAAGCGTGATACACCGGCACTGAGTAACTGGGGGCACCAATGGCCCCTAAAGGCCACGCTAAACACAGAAAGAAGACAACAGAGTTCTAAGAAAACACAGAAGATGAAGAAACCCTATCCTATTCTTTCTAACTTGTGTTACTTCCCTGTATTAGCCAAGCACTTACTCTGAAAATGATGACATAGAAGGAAAAACAGAAGTGGTTGGCTAATACACTAGTGTGGACTGTTCTGGAAGAAATCCAGTAGAACTCCAGCCTGTAACTCCGAAAGCCTCAGCTTCTTGCTTTGTTCCTATCCCTTGACTTTTTCTCCTTTTCCTCTATCAATAGAGCAGCAGGGCAACCACCTAAGCTGTGTGCAGCGGTCTATCTCGCTGTGGATGTCTGTCCAGAACTGAGTGTCATCTTCCTGGACTCTGGCCCCTCCGGCCTCCTTTCCTAAGATGTCACAAGAAAGAGTCCCCTCAGTTTGACGTTCTCTCCTCTAAAGCAGCAATTCTCCAACTTCTTCAGTTCCCCCGGGACCATTTTGAGACGAAAACAAGGAACATCTACCCCGGAGCTGGGAAGAAGACTTATTTTTCACTGTATACCCTTTTTCATATTTAAATGTCTTACCATGTGTATAGATGACCTATAAAATGTGTCCACTAGGTATATTTTTAGAATCACCTATTCTCAATTGTTTCAGAAAACAAAACAAACAACTCAAACCTCTTGCATGAATAGCAAAGAAAAAATTTCAGCTTCTGGAGTTGAGACTAATAAGAACTAAGGAAAGTGAGCGATAATTCGTCCCAGAAAAGAGTATATGTCTTCTCAAAGAGTGGCATCAAAATGTCGGGGCCAGTCATCATTTCTTTCTTGAGAATAACTGGCATGTCACAGCTCCCTGGACCCCAGTGTGGAAGCACGTCTCACAGAGGTCCCTCTGCCCCGAGTTGGGACGGTGCCCTGGCCAGCCTTTGGGGACCTCCCCCTGGCCAGCCTTCCTGCCTCTCCACCCCCTCCTTTCTCAACAGCTGCTTCTCAAGCCCGTGTAGGGACAGGAAGCCGGGCACGCGGGGAGCACAGTTGGGTGTGGAAGGGCAGAGCACCACGGGCTTCTTCTTCCTTCTTCCTGTTGTGCTTTAGCAACTCTCCACACTGACTCATGCATGGACTGGTTAGAGAATAAAAACTGTTGGAGCCAGAAAAGAGCTGAAGACACTTATTTCCACCCCGAGGAGAGCAGAACTCCCAAAGACACATGGCAGTGCTACAGAGCAAGGACCCCGGGCACCGTGCTCCTGGCCAAGTTCTCTCCCAAGTTCTCTCTTGTATTTGCCCAGGACCAACTTTTGTCCAGAAACAAGAAGACTATTCTGTTGTTTCTATTTCCACACTACAGCTCGTAATATTTAAAGACAGAACACTTCTATAAGCATCAGCTTCCATCACTAAAGCAAACTGGGTGATTTCTTTTTATTTCTTGAATCAGATTGGAGAGTATCACAGAAGCAGTGCTGTCTGCATCAGGGTCTCCCAGCTTGGGCAGTGCCGACACTTCCCGCAGGATAACCCTTTGCCGTGGGGCTGTCCTGTCTTGGTAGGTGTGTAGCAGCGTCCCTGGCCTCTGCCTGCTAGGTGCCGGTGGCACCTCTGCCCCTCAGGTTGCGACAACCAAAAGTACCTCCAGAACTGCCAGATGTCCCCTGAGGGGCAGAGTTGCCCCCAGTTAAGAGCCACTGATCAAGAGGAAACTAGATTATTTGGTTGTCCCTAGAAAACACTTACCAACAACAACAAAAAAATTGCTCACATTATCTTGGCTTTGTAGCCAAATTATACGGGACACTGGGAGAGTCCGAGGCATTCCTCCACATGCTTTGTGTTTCCACGTAAGCGTGCGAGGAGCACCCCTGCCCCTTCTGCCTGGCGTCCTGCTCCTGGAGTTGATGGGCAGGCAACTGCGGTCCTTCATGGCGGAGCCCCACGCCTAGCGGCTCTTAGCTTCCAGCTTTGGAGTCGGAACTGGGATCAGACTCATGGGAACTGGGACATGAGTTTTTCTGCATGTGTTTCTTTTTTCACCTTTTTTTAAAAACCAGTATACAAACAATACATGCATACTGATTACAAAAGCCAAACGATACAGAAGGAACATATACTAACTGTAAGAGGAAAGTCCCCCTCCATCTCACTCCTTTCCCCTTGGGTGACATCCGGTTATCACTTCGCTGCATTTTTTTTCTGGATCCTTCACCATGCATTTACATAGATGGGGACGTAGTTAAAATTGTATTATTTTTAATGTAATTCTAGGCTTAGTTTTCTGTGACCTATTTTTAAGGTATTCCATGTCAATACATGTGACGCTTTCTTTTTCGTTTCTAAATTTTTATGACCTGTATAATTTGCATGCAATAAAATATTCCTATGTGACAAATGTATACCTGTGTAGCTACCATCACGGTCAAGGTAAAAGCATTTCAATCACTCAGAAGCGCTCCCGTGAGGCCCCTTCCCAGACCTTCGTGCTCAGCCCCAGGCAACAACGGACCTGCTTTCTGTCACTTGTCTTTTCAAGAGTTTGATATAAACAAAATCACGTCATACGCTGTTTGTACTCTTTTTGTGCGTGGCTACGTTCTCTCAACATAATGCGTTATTCAATCCAGCCGTGGTGAGCGCTCATCTTAGTAGTTTGGGGTCTTTTAATTGCAAAGTAGCGACTCATCGTACGGATACCCCAGCGTGTTTATCCATTCACCTATGGATGGATAGCTGGGCTGTGTCCATTTGGGGGCTGCTGTGAGTAATACTGCTGTGAAGACTAGTGGTTAAGTCTCTACGTGGACATGTTTTCATTTCTTTTGAAGAGAATGAATGACTCAGAGAGCAAATGCTAGGTCTCATGGTAAGTGTATGTTTAACTTGGTAGAAAATGCCAAACTGTTTTCAGAGACAGTGGCACCCATCCGTATTCCCACCAGCCACGCATGAATGAGCATTCCGGTTGCTCTGTATCCTGCAAGTTCCTTTCTGAGCTTCAGTTTCCTCATCGGTAATACAGAGGTGGTTATGATACCCACCTCACGGGGTTTGGGAAAGGACCAGATAAGGTTATGCTTAGCCCAGTATTTCTAGGCATTAGGGAAGCCACAGTTACATGCATTTTCAGGCACTTGCTTGACCCTGCCTGCTGGCCCCTCAATTATTTTCATATTTTTCTCTATTCCTTTACTATCACACTTCCTGAAAAAGTAATCTATGCCTTTTTGCCTTTTCTCACTAACTCATCAATCCTCCTGCTGCTCTGAAAGGCTCTCTCAACATCCCTCATTGCTTCCATGCACATGGTTCCTAAGTCTGCATCTTGGTCCCAAAAAGCTCTCCTGAGTCCAGAGCCCAATTCTAATTGAAGGACACAGAGCCTGTTCTTAACCTGTAACATCCTTCCTCATCTCTACTCAACAAAGCCTTTTCCAGCCTCCAGTACACCCCTCTAATGCCACCTTCTCATAAGCTTTCCCCAGCCTCTTACTTCCTGGCCTTCCAGAGCACTTTCCATCTCTATTATTAGTACAGCAAGAACGAATGTATTAATGGTTAATGTGGGAGACTTCATAGCCATAGCACAGAATATAGAGAAAGAACCCTGCCTGTGAAATCCCAAATCTGCCGTGTCCTCTCATGGGATGTGAGAAGTTACTCTGCTTTTCCTCTTCAAAAAAATAGGGGGAAACCTGCACAGCTCCCAGGGTTATGGTGAGGATTAAATGAAACACTGCATGTATAGTCCTTAGAACGGTGCCTTACCCATAGCAAATGCTCAATTAATAACAGTTTCTACTGTGAAAAAATGAAAAACAAAGAGGTAAAGGCATTGACTGCACTCAGGCTATTGCAGTCGGGAGAGAATCCCAGCTCTGAAGACCAGAGTGTCTTGGCTATGGGTGTGTCTAGACTTTCAGAGGGAGGAGAGGACAAGTCACAGCTGGGTGATTTCACAGTTGGGATGTTTTTTATAATCAAGGGAGTCTGTCAGCTGAACAAGAGATGTCTCTCCCTGTGTCTAGCTAGTTTTGAGGGGCAAATAGTTCAGCTAATCACTTATGAAACAAAGATGGGAATTTGGAGGGTCTGTGTCAGGCCTTGTCACAGGTGAACATGGGGTCTCATGGGGTCACAAGAATGAGTGGGTGTATCAGTCAGCAGAGGTTGCTGTAACAAATAGCACGGACTAGGGAGCTTAAACCACAGAAATTTATATTCTCACAGTTCTACAGGCTAGAAGTACTGGCAGGGCTGGTTTCTTCCGAGGCCTCTCTCCCTGCCTTGTGGATGCCACTTCCTCCCTGTGTCTTCAAGTGGTCTCCCTTTTGTGTGTGTCTGTGTCCTGACATCTTCTCCTTACAAGGTCACCAATCATTGGCTTAGGCCCCACCCCCCATGACTGCATTTTAACTTAATCACCTCTTTAAAGGCCCATCTCCGAATACAGTCACATTCTGAGGTGCTGGGCGTTAGGACTTAACACACGAATTTGTGGGGGACACATTCAACCCATAGCAGTGGGTCTTATCTAAGTCTGGAGGGCGAGGGTGGTCTCCGCAGTAAGTCATTCCCCAGAACACACAAGGTGGGAGAGCTCAGTCACAGAGCTTGGGAGGATTAAGCTTTGCCGTTATCCAGGAGCTTGGAGCCCAGGTAGAACTCAGCACTGTCACCAAGGACCCTCCCCCTTGCTTGCTGTGCCCCCCTGAAGCCTCCCCTGGCTGATGGGGGACGTGGTAGGAAAGAACCTGTGAAGAGGCTGAGAGGGGCCAACAGAGCCACTGAAAAGAGCCCATTGAAGGGAGCGACGCAGTGAAGCAGAGAAAGTAAGTGAGGAAGGGGATTATGGGGGAGGGGACGGAGGGGGGAGGGGGCATGTGGTGTGAGGTGGCCAAGGGGAGAGAGGAATGAGACAGCCAAGCAGCAGGACACAGGACAATAAGAGAGGAGAGAGTTCATCCATCTCAGGAGGCCAGGAGCCAGAGAGGCAGATGGGTCCGGGGGTGCCTTTTTCCAGAAGTTTCCACCGTGTTGGTCCGTGTAATGCCCAATCCCTCACCTCTTCACAGCCCCCTGAATTGTTTAGCAAACATATTCATTACTCTCCAAGACCAATGGAGTCTAATCTGTGGTCCTTTGTGTCCATCTGGGCTGAGAAAGGCCTGGAAGCAGGGAGAGCAGGAAGGCTTGTCTCATGGGGGCGGGAGGAGGTCTCTCACCTGCCAGCCACCTGGTTGCACATCTCGTTTCCCTCCCAGACTGGAAGCTCTTTGAACGCAAGGAGCCCGTCTGCTTCACGTGTCCCCTGCCCCAGAGCAGAGGCTTACATACGAGTACTTCCTGGGTCCCTTGGAAAAGCCCATAAACCGGTCACTTATGAATCCACTCTAAACCTCGCTGTGAACCCCATTATTTCTTCACCTTGTACCGCCTCTCGCGGACACCGAAGTCCTAGTTCTTCCATACGCCCCGCGCGTCCTGACCAGGCAGGAGCTGCGTGACCGTCTGGGCTCTCCAGGATTGTGAGCAACGTGGTCAGAGTGTCGAAGCAGAAAGACGGCCAGGCATTCTGCTTTCCCAGGGCTCGCAGATCAGGGGGCGGGAGAGGCACAGAGCCAGGCAAGGGGCCACCCTGAGGGCCCAGCAGAGTCAGGCGCGGGCCTGGGGCCCCAGCCTGATTAGCATGTGCCCTGAATGCTCTTTGATGATCTGAATTTAGTTCTATTTTGGAAATCTGTTGGGAAATGAGCTAAGTGCCAAGAAGAGAGATCTGGGGGTGAGGGCAGCAGGGATGACAGAGGAAAGGCCGGCCAGTTCTTCCCACCCCAGCCTCCTTGGGGAGCACATGGGTGAGGGGTGGCCCGCTCCTCTAACCCGGCTGCTCTACTCAGCAGTAGGGGCGGGTGGGGCAGGAGGACGGCAAAGCAGAGGCCTGGAAATGACTCGGTGATGTCTGAGGGTGTTTTCTTTCTGGGAGGCGTGCAAAGTGAATGGTAATGACTTGCCAGGGTTGGACCAGCACCCTTCCAAGGGGGCTGCAGCATCTCGGAGTTTTCACCCCGCACAGAGGAGCTTTTATAGCTCGGTTTGGCCTCCAACCCAGACTAGCCCGGGGGGCGGATGGTTTTAGGACCCATTTGTGTACCATGAAAGCAAACTGCCGACCTTCCTAAGGAGATCCGAATTTCCAACTGTTTGAGCCACAGCAGAGAAAAGCCTAGACAAACAAATGCCGTTAGAACATAAGGTTTTCCTTGTGCCAATATCCCCACTTCCTCCCCCCGAAAATGACTCTCTCAGGCACTCACCCTCCAGCAAAACACTGTGCTGTCTCTTCAAGTAAAAATAAAGCCAGCAGGGCTTCCCTGGTGGCGCAGCGGTAGAGAGTCCACCTGCCGATCCAAGGGACACGGGTTCGTACCCCGGTCCGGGAGGATCCCACATGCCGCGGAGCGGCTGGGCCCGTGAGCCATGGCCGCTGAGCCTGCGCGTCCGGAGCCTGTGCTCCACAATGGGGGAGGCCGCAACAGTGAGAGGCCCGCGTACTGCAATAAATAAATAAAGCCATCGGAGCGAGGAGATGCAGCAGGAAGAGTGAGACGTGACCTTCCTTGACGTTAACTCCCTCGAGGCCACTTTGAGGAGTAAGTGGCCATTCTGCACCCCCAGAGGAAGCCCTGTGCCCCATCGAGGACCAGGGTCAATGATATGCTGAAATCAGTTTAATAAAAGCACCCGTGACACGCATCCCCATCCAAAAATGTTTTCATTAAGATGCAGCTAACGGGGCTTCCCTGTTGGCACAGTGGTTAAGAATCCGCCTGCCAATGCAGGGGACATGGGTTCGAGCCCTGGTCTGGGAAGATCCCACATGCCATGTAGCAGCAAAGCCCGTGCACCGCAACTACTGAATCCCGTGTGCCTAGAGTCTGTCCTCTGCAACAAGAGAAGCCACCGCAATGAGAAGTCTGGGCACCGCAAAGAAGAGTAGCCCGCTCGCCGCAACTAGAGAAAGCCCACACACAGCAACGAAGACCCAACTCAGCCAAAAATTAATTAATTAATTAATTAATTTTTTTTTTTTTTAGAAAAGATGCAGCTAACGTGATATGCTGGGTCAGCAAGCACGACTGCAAAACCACGACCCGGGTGCAAAGGGAACGCTTTCTCCCATTACTTTTAGTGTTTGCATTAGGGAGTATGCACCAGTCCCGGCATCTGTCTGCAGTACAGGCAATGCTGCAGAATTGCATGCAACCGGGTCCAGCTGCAGGAGCCACTGGCCTGGGGAGGCGGTGTGCAAACAGCTGCACGGCAGCAGGGAAGCCTCGGTCTACCCCTACCCAGCTGCCCCAGACTTGCCGAGGCAAAGAGCACCTACCCCTCACAGGCAGGCCTTGTGTTCATCTCAGGAGAGCCGAAGGCTGTCAAGATGAAGCCAAGCTCTCGGGAGTGATCTCGGAAAAGCCACTGTGCTGAGAACAGATCCCTAGATTCCAGGTTTCATCTTCTTTAAGAAAGACATTGTGCATATTGTTTAAAGTAAATAACATAATGAGGAGATGAGGAAGAAGAAAGGATAATCATTTGCAAAAGACATCCTTTAATTCCCTGAGGAGAGCAGCTCTTGGTGTCTAGAAAGGGCTTCAGCTACACTTGGTCAGTGGACGGAGCAATCCCCTCGCTGGGACAATGCCCCCCTCCATGGACGAGCTCACCACGCGAGCAGAGTGGGCAGCTGCATGGAGCCCAGAGCTGGTGCCCTGGCACTGCCCATGAAGCTGCTTCGTGGGACCAGGAGTTTGTCCCCACCACTGGCAGTCACTAAGGAGGCTGATCCATCTCCAAGTAGTTTGCTCTTCCTCTTTTCCGAGACAAGCCTCCCGTTCTCAGCTTAAGGCATCATATTTTCCATGTCCCAGGGCTGGGACTGTTGTCCTGGAGCCTCTATGACCCGACACCCAGCACACCCAGTGGGGTTAGGGATTCTCAGTCTCCTGCTGATGCCTGAGAAAAACAGGGACCATGGAGGAGAAAGGCCAGGATGCAGCCATGGGTCAGACCTCTGGGAATTCCCAAGGATCCCTCAGCCTCTTGACAGCTCTGCATCTTTGGGGCCAGCCCCTCATTAAACAGACCGGGCTGGGGAAGGAGCCACGTGTGAGAGCCACACGGCTCCTCCAGTCTCATTTTTAACCAGCTCTGAGCGCCTCTCTAACTCTGCCCTTAACACGAGCTAACGACACCGTGGCCAGAGCTGGTTTGAGCCCCGCTTACACATCATCTACTGAGCTGACAGGCTGCAAAACGCACAAAGGTGGCAGAGGAACAAGCAGCAGGTCTCAAAGCACCAGCTGAGTGGACGGAAGGCTGTCTAGAGTTTGTCAGCCAGCAAGTGTGTGGCAGGTAGAAAGCGCGCCTCCCTGCAGGGCTCCTGGTCGGCAGGACCACACAGAAAGGGCGCCGTCTCTGTGGAGGCTGGATGGGCACAAGAAGTGCTCAGAAGTCACTGATGCAGGAAGCGAGGTCTGACCATCTCCAGGAGTGTGGGACCCGGGAAAGGACATTTTTTTATAGGACCCCCGGGGCCTGGCCCGTGGCTGGAGGAGGGCGCCCAGGGAGCTCTCACAGCTTCAGCCCCTGCAGGGGAATCAGGTCACCCAGACAAACGCAGGAATGCAGTCGGCGCTGGACGCCCAGGTGGGGAGGCCAGAGCAGCAACGCCAGCAAAGGAGGCCGAGGGTCCAGAAAGAATAGAAAAGAACCAGTTTACTTAACGTTGAAACAAACAGGGAGGGAGGCTAGTTTCTATCTGAAGTGGTTCCTTGCAGTTCATTCACTCTTTCACTCGCTCATTCTCCTATCAGCTTCTACAGACATTTCTAAAAGTTCCGTATCTGCAAACTTCTGCGGGGGAAGGACCCCCGAGGAGACCCAGGGAGGGGAAGCACACTCGGTCACTGGAATTTCCAGCTTTTCACTGACCGATGAGAACAAACATTTAAATGGATGTTCAGAAAATGGTTCCTGGTCGTCTCTAATTGGAAGATGCTTTCCCGACACCCTGTGCTCTGCAACCCCTGTCCAGAGCTGGCCCAGCTTCAGCGACAGGCTCCTTGCTGACCTCAGCATTTCCTTTGTCTCTCGGGCTGGTCCTCAAGTGTATGAATTTTCCCTAAATTTTCACGAAGCACAAAAGTTTCTTTTGTGATGTGGAACTCTGGAGGGGTTTGGTTTCTTACCCGTGGCCTGTGTGCTGTCACTTATACTCATCTACTGAGCTGTGCTGGAAAAAGGGTTGGAAACACCTACTACCATCACCGCCTGAAGGAGGCCACTGGAGACTTAGGGAAATGCCCTGGGGCCAAACTCAGGAGACCTGTGTGTCAGCACCTGTCCTGCCACCAACTGGCTCATTCTCACTGCTGCGGGGTGGGGGGGGGGGGGGGGGAAGGGGAGAGGGAATTAGTCTAAACTAGGATTCCTCAACCTCGGCATTACTGACATCCTGGGACAGATGATGCTTTGTTGGGGGGCGGTGGCGGATGGGAGACTGTCCTGTGCATTGTGGGATATTTAGTGGCATCCCTGGTCTCTACCCACTAGATGCCAGTAGCATCCCCTCCAGTTGTGACAACCCCAAATATCTGCAAACATTGATAAACGCCCCCTGATGAGAGGGACGACTTCCCCCAGGAAAACCACTGGTACAAACCAGCACCGTCTAATCCAGAAGCCAGATGGGGCCACTGAGCACGTGACGTGTGGCCAGTCCAAACTGAGATGTGCTGTGAGATAAACTCTACCCTGGATTTCAAACATTTAAATGCAAAACAAAAAATGTAAAATATTTCATGAATATTTTTATATTATTATATTTTTTCTTGATTACACTGATAGCATTTTTAAATACATTGGATTACCTAAAACAAATTGTAAGAATTAATTTCACCTCTCTTTTTTTTTTAACTTTAATAATGTGGCTACTTAAGAAATTGAAATAACATATGCGGCTCAGCTGGTGGGGCATTAGGTCTCCACTGGTCAGCACAGGTTCAGACGCTGCCCCCTAAGGTCCTCCCCACTCAGGTCCAGATTCCCTGGGAGGGACTCGCTACCACACAGGCTAAGCAAGCGCTTGTCAGCACTACCTGCCGTCGGGATGGACCCGACGGCTGAGGCATCACGGACCGGACACAGAATCTATCAGAAAATCTCCGACGCCTGCTCCCAGGTATTTGAGAGTCTCTCTCTCCTCAGTGACACAGTCAGCAAAAAGTCAGCGTTTAGAGGCGACGCCCGGCTCCATCCCACAAAGGAAGCAGCCCCAGCTGTCAACAGCCTGATCCTGTCTGAGGGATGCAACAAACCCTGGACACGCCATGCAGGAGCCCGGGAAAGTCTACCTCCCTGAGGTGACTTTCCACTCCCACCGACCTGTAAGAGAGCCTGGGGCCGAAGCTTCCTCTGTAGCCAGGAGAGCCAGGGTCTAATAAGAGCTGGTGAGGTGCTTCATGATTTGCTAAGTGCTTCCCACCTCCATCAACTCCCTTAATTCCCAAAATAGTCGTGTTATAGAGAACAGACTTGTGGTTGCCAAGGGGGAGGGAGGGGGAGGGAGGGCTGGACTGGGAGTTTGGGGTGAGCAGATGTGAGCTTTTATATATAGAATGGATAAACTACAAGGTCTTACTGTAGAGCACAGGGAACTATATCCAATATCCTGGGATAAACCATAATGGAAAAGAATGTAAAAAGGAATATATATATGTATGTATAACTGAGTCGCTTTAGTGTACTTTTTCTAAAAATTAAAAAAAGAATAGTCATGTTAGCTGGACACTAGGATGTCTCCGTTTTATTTATGTGGCCAATAGGCACTTTGCTCTATAAACTCAGGTCATAAGAAATGTTGATTTCTTCATTTTTATTAAATCAAAGTAATTCAGTCTTAGCCTTTTTTTTCCACTATCACTTCTCACCCCAGTTCCTTCGGTTGTTCGAAAGGTAAAGGTCCCAGAGTTGTAAGCAAAGAACATTCAAGGTAGCCCCTCTGGTTTTCTGTACCCCTGGTTATCCCTGATGGGCCATTGCTTTGGCCCACTTGGTACCTGGAAGGGGTCTGTATGCTGCTTATAGGAAGGACCAACCAAGGTTTGGCCACTTTCCCGAGAACTGGGACGGTGACAGCACAGGACTCAAATTCTTTGGGCTCCCCACCGACTGCAATCCCCAACCCACCGACTCTCTCCTGGATGCAGGAAAGCTCTCTCTCTGCTCTGCAGCTTTCCCTCTGACTGAAAAAACAAACCCAAACCAAACCAAAACAAAAAGCACCAGCCTCAATCCCCCCACCACTTCCCCCATGCACACACCCCATTCTCCCAGCAGCGCTAGCATTATCTCCTGAATGACTTCAAGCTTTCAAAATAAAATCCAGGACACTGGGTTTCGATTCAGGCAAACCCTTCTCTCCGTCCTGCACCACGAAGCTCCAGTGAGATAACACGCTCCAAAGCCTGAACTTCTGGCAGCGGAGACGCCAAAAAAAGACAACAGGCAATTTAAGATCTCTATAAATTATGCTCTTTCCACAAGTGGACAAAGCAAGAGTCCGTGCGGGTGAAGACAATCGCTCAGAATCACGTTTCTGGTAAATGTCAGATGAAGAACTCAAACCCAGGACCCCTGACTCCACCTAACGAGATCACACCGCCACCACACCCCGTCCCCAGATTCCCAGAGAGCCTGGAAGGATTGCTGACGACCTAGGGAGGGGACCTCAGCTCTATTCCTGGAGTGCCTTCCTCTTGGGAAACTCTTACTGTTATATGGCTGCCAGCCTCAAAAAACCAAGTTAGGACACGCTTCCGTATTCCCTTAGCATCCCTGGAACCCGCTGGAACATTTAAACAGGACCTTGTTCGAAGCTGAGGTTCACACCTCTGATTTACGGGATACTTTTCACACTCAGCTCTCTACAGAAATGGTTAACGAAAGGAAAGTCTTCCATGAAATCCATAGGTGCTTCGGGGCTTCTATAAATACGGGATTCCAACAGCAGTTTTTTTATTGGGTGGATGTGGATGGAAGGGTTCATGAAGAAATCTGGTTGAGAAGCGGCGTGGAAGCCTGAACTATTGTATCACATGTAGCCAGTTATCACCAAGGGAACTGAGCAGCCGATCAAAGTTCTCCATCGTAAAATTATAGAATCGACATTCACATTGCACATTTGACATCAGAGTAGGCCTGGCTCATGGACTGGGCAGGAGTCTTCACTTGGATGTCTGCCTCTCCAGGCTGTGAACTCTGTGAGAGCGGCAGAAGCAGAGAAGCAGCTAATGTCCCCACGGGGGACCTGAATCATAGAACCTACCATAACTCCTCCACCTGTGTCCAGCAGAGGCTTCTGTAGAGAGTAAAAGAGGAAATGTACCACTCCACCCAAACCCCTTACAAAATGCTACACAGTTAATCGTAGAACTGGAAGGATCTACCTAAGAAAACATAGCTTAAGAAGATATGGGATAGAGCACAGGGAACTATAGTCAACATTCTGTGCTTAAACCATAATGGAAAAGAATATTAAAAAAAGAACGTTTGGGCTTCCCTGGTGGTGCAAGTGGTTGAGAGTCCGCCTGCCGATGCAGGGGACAAGGGTTCGTGCCCCGGTCCGGGAAGATCCCACATGCCGCGGAGCGGCTGGGTCCGTGAGCCATGGCCGCTGAGCCTGCGCGTCCGGAGCCTGTGCTCCGCGACGGGAGAGGCCACAGCAGTGAGAGGCCCGCGTACCGCAAAAAAAAAAAAAAAACGTATGTCTGGGTAGGTACGTATAACTGAATCACGTCGCTGTACAGCAGAAATTAACACAGCATTGTATATCAACTATATTTCAATTAAAAAGATATGGGAAGATATGAAACACAGACAAATAAAACTCAAGTACATTATAACTTCTTACAAAACCTGGATGCCTGTTAAACATGTACCAACAAAGACTGAGTTACACAAAGTTGAGGGAAAAAAGCCAGGCAAAACAGTGTGTACTGAACAGTTCCTGCATAGAAAGTTCAAGACAGGCAAAACTAGCTGTGGAAAATAGTGTGGAGGTTCCTCAAAAACTCGCAAGTAGAATTACCACATGACCTAGCAACTGTACTTCTGGGTATTTAGCCAAAAGAATTGAAAGCAGGGTCTCTAAGAGATATTTGCACACCCACGTTCATAGCTGCATTATTCACAATTGCCAAGAGGTGGAAGCCACCAAGTGTCCCTCAATGGATGACTCTGGATAAACAAAAGTGATATTAACAGGGTGGAACAGTAGTCAGCCTGCAAAAGGGAGGAAATTGACACAGGCTGCAGTGTGGATGAACCTTGAGGACATTACTCTCAGTGAAATAAACCAGTCACAAAAGGACCAACACTGTTTGATACTTACTTATATGAGGTCCTTAGAGCAGGCAAGTTCATAGACACAGAATGGTGAGGGCCAGAGGCTGGGGAGTTTTAGTGATTAACGGGGACAGTTTCCGTTTTGCAAGAAGAAAAGAGGTCTGTGGATTGAGGGTGGCGATGGTGGCCCAAAATGAATTTATTTCATGAAACTGAGCTGGACACTTAGAAATGGTTAAGATGATAAATTTTATGTTTTGCATCTTTCACCACAGTTAAAAAGTCATTTTTTAATAAAGGGAAAAAAGAAACAGGCAGCACTAAACTGTGGTGCGAGATGAGCGCTGGTTCTGGAAAGGGGACCTCCTGGCTGTTGGTCAAGTCCTGTTCCTTAGTCTAAGTGCTGGTTGTATGAGTGTTTTCAAGTTGTGAACTGTTAGCAAATTACACATTTAGGCTTTTGGCACTTTTCTGAATGCATTTTTTTAATTTTTTAAATATTGTAAAATAAATGGCTTCATCCGATTCTTCCTCCCCACTCCCCATAATATACTTAAAGGTTAAAAGAAATTATATGAACAAAAATAAAAATCCAATTCTACAGGAAAGGCCACAAGGATGAAAGATAATCTAAAGTCTGTAATAACATCCGACTGACTTCCCTTTTGCCCATGTTTTGCTCCCTAAGAACATCTGGGGCTCTCGAGTTTATGAAGCAACTCCTCTTTCTGTTTTCTTTGCCACTTCTGTTAATGGGCAAGAGCAAACACCCCCAAAATGCCAGGTTTTTTTAAAACTTTGTCCCAGGGGTCCCTTCCCCCAAGGGCTGCTCAGCACAACGTGGGCTTAGTCAAGCAGGCAGAGTGGAAAAGGCCTGGGCGTGTGGAGGGCAGCCCAGGGGCGAGCTCGGTGGGGATTAGGGGAACACCAGGTGCACCCTGACCTGGACAGCCTGCAGCTTACTCATTAATCAGGCACTTAACAGGCTGGCGCTCCAAGGCCCCTCTCAGCCTGGCAGACTGGTAACTTTGGCTTGGTTCCCAGTTTGCACCCCACCCCAGGGCCCCTTATCTACTCCCAGGCAAAACCTCTCTCCGCAGGTATCCAGACCCTAAGCCCGGGGCTCTGTCAGGTTCTCTCCGCGGCTGGATCGCCTCGCAGAGCTGAACCCTGCTCCATCCTCCACTTTCCCCAGTGTCTGCTCCCACACCTCCACGGGCTCAGGTTGCGATGGGACTAGCCTCTCCAGAAGGAGGGGTCTTAGTTCTCCCCTCTCTGTTTCTTCATCTTCCTCGCAAAGCTTTTGTTTCTACTTTTACCCCAGTTCCTTCCCTCACCTGACCGCAAGCCGGATGAGGCACAAGGCTGGATGAGGCACAAGGCTCGAAGAAGCCAGTTCTACATCTCATTTCCTTTGGGTACTTTTAATCCAGACTTTAAAACAATAATCATATTGCTATCTTATAAATGCTAAGCATTGGACTTCTAAAATAATGCTCACAACATCTCCACCCCCCACGGGGGACCCTGAGGCTGGGAGAAGTAAAGTGCGTCTGATGCCACCAAGAAGCAAAGCCCAGAAGAGGCACGTCCCGCCTGGACGGTGCGGCCCCATGACCTCAGGTGCGCTGGAGCCTCAGTTACACTCTGACAGTCGTGGTCCTGCTGTTGGGCATTTCAGGCCCTTCCCCAGGCCAGCTTCCCCTAACCACAGTGAGAACACTCACAGGGAAACACGGAATGCCGGGAATTTCAAGAACTCTTAGAGGTATTCTTTTTTTTTTTTTTTTTTGCGGTACGCAGGCCTCTCACTGTTGTGGCCTCTCCCATTGCGGAGCACAGGCTCCGGACGCGCAGGCTCAGCGGCCATGGCTAATGGGCCCAGCCGCTCCGCGGCATGTGGGATCCTCCCGGACCGGGGCACGAACCCGCGTCCCCCGCATCAGCAGGCGGACTCTCAACCACTGCGCCACCAGGGAAGCCCCAGAGGTATTCTTTAAATAATCACGCTCTTCTGTTTTAAACATCACGTATAAGGCCAGGGCCCTCTGTTTACCTCTGATTTTACCCAAATAAAACCAGGGAGCAGTGTGTGCAGCTCAGCAGGAGCCCAGCTTTGGGGAAACACTTCTCTCTTCAGAGCTGGAACTGGCCTTGCACGAAATATTATGGAGGAAGAAGGGCTTCCTGCTGAACGGGACAGAACATCTCCCAAAGCCTCGGTGCCATCCTTACGCTGGAGGGGCGGGGGGAGGCGTGGCTATCAAACAAACCAAATCTTGGAGTGGACAATACACGTGTTATTTCAGAGCCGGCTCTGTTCCCCGGAAGAGCCAGCACTCAGAGCTTCACCCTCTGCCTGCCGGGCCCTTAGAATCCGCAGCGGGAACCGCTGTTTCTGCCCGGCCTGGATGGGAGGCACACAGCACGTTTAGGAAGATGCTGCACACCTCTGAGGCTGCATCAGCACCACCAGGCGTCCAAAGGCAAGCAAGGCCCAGGTTCCAAGTGAGGGCTGTCAAAAGACAGGCACCTTTTTTTTTAATTTTAAGTTTTTTCAGAATCTGCTCAAGATTTTCAGAAAGGAGAGAAAAAGCCCGCTTTTTAAAGTTGAGTGGGGAAAGATGTGTTTCTGAATGATGACTTTCTGCAGCTGGAGACCCAAATAAAATAAAAAATACATTTTTAAAAATGCCTCTTTTCCATTGCTACAAAGAGCGACCATATCAGAAGTGATGAGTTGCTTAAACCCCACATGAAAACCAGGCTTATAATTCAAATTTCAGTGCAATCTGCCCCACTTTCTGGTCTCTGCGCCCATTCCCCTGGGCTGAAGAGAGCCGTGTTTGCTCCCACCAAACAGTGCTTTCAATTCCCTGCGAATTAGCGCAGCAACCTCTGTGACCACCATCCCCGATTTAAGCAAAGCTGAAGGCGGCCAGCTCCAAGCTCCGTTTCACAGGGAGTCGTTTTTCCCCAAGGAGCTTCACTCTATAAAACACTCTAAACTCGTGAAAACGCACTTTCACGTCATTTCCGGCCGAGCGGCAGAGCTCCCCCACGATGCTTTACTTTTGCCAGATTTGGGCTTAATTGGAGGAAAACACGAGTCCTTTCCTCTTTTAGCTTCTTTCCATCACTTCTGGAGATAAGCTTTCCAGCTACCAGAACAAAATGTTTCCCAGTTTCTCCTCCCACACCCGTGAACTTTGTTCCTTAACTAGGTCCCAGATTCCCCTCAAAACAGAACTGGACTATGTCCAACCAATTTCTCCAGGTTCTTCAAACATTAACTCAAGGGATGTTTCAAGAGGTTTGTGTGTCCTCCCTCCCTCGCCTTTTAGCATTTGCACTGGTTTTCGAGGCTGAACAGGGAAGGCTGAGGGGTGCGTCACACCCATCCCTCACCTTGCCCCGCGGCCCTCTGACCAGAAGGGTGGGAGAAGGAAGCCACTTTGGGTGCACGGAGGACAGGCCCTGAACTTCCCTCTCTAGGCCCGGCAAGGAACTGCGAACGAGCAGGTGGACATCACAGCCATGGGATAGACTGGTCCAAGGCCCTGAGCTCGAAGAATCCAGTTATTTCATGTCTGGCAGGGAAACGCTGGACCATTTTCCTCACAGCAAGACACACCAAAGCTGCCTGACTTTTGACATCCCCCCCGACCCCCTCCCACGAGCAAGGGCTGGTTCTTTGCACTGAGCGAAGGGAGAGAGCCAGCTTACTTGGAAGGAATCTTGCTTTGGACCTCCAAGAAGGCCCAGGGCAGCTGTTGCCAGTGGCGCTGGGAAACTAGAAGACGCGGCCGTTAGAGGGCAGCGTGTGCTAACCTATAACTCAGCGCTGGCTCCTTTTCCAATTACAGGCAGGGCGTCTCAAAGAGCAAAGGCACTAGGGTTCCACTGTCAGCAGAAAAACAAGTTGGAAAGACACGAGGGAGGGCTGGCTTGGAAGACAGAGAAACATCCCTCCAAGCCAGAGCTGTGCCCGTGAGACACTGCTCTTGGAAGAGCCAGGCTACATGTCCCAGCACATGCCAGGAATACAAACCCGGGAAGACACAGGCCCCAGAGAGAAGCCGACACCTCCTGCCCCGTGAGCCTGCATCTGATGGCCTGGGCCAATCAGCCAGCTCGGTGCCCAGACCTAGAGCAGAGAGAGGTGTGGGGAGGACTCGAGGTACCATGTGTCCCTTCGCTCTTCAGCCTTCTGGAAAGAGAGGACAAAGGAGTGCCCTGAGGCTGGCAGACGGGGGTGTCGGGGGGCAGGGGGGGCAAGGCCTGGGTTTGACGAGGAAGGACGAAATCCGACCCCACCAGTCGGGATCTGTCATCTTTGCTGGTCTATCAGGTGGGCCAGTTCTGAGGGCAGAGCCTGGCTCTGAGCAGTGGGCATCACCCTCCCAGCTCTCAGCCCCGGGCCTTGCCAGAGAGGCATCCTTCCATGGGACAGACGCGAGCTGGCGCTGGGGCATGCCCTGCAAGAGCAGCTCTGCGTCGCAAAGGCTCCCGGCAACGAGGATCGGCCTCTGTCCCTCTCCCCACAGCACCTCTCGTTGTGATTCCCGGGCTGCCCTGCGGAGGGGAGAGCTCGGCGCACTGACAAGCAGAATCTGGAGCGTGGCCGGGCCTCACCTCCGTCCAGCTCACCAGGGGAAGGAGTAAGGGCGTTTGTGCAACCCAGGTATTCATTTCTTCCCACAAGCCCTTGGGGGCAGCGCCAACCACGATGCCACGGGCCTGTGAGACTCGAATGACAGGCTCTGCCCTAACAGGCTTGGGAGTGTCAAATTGAAGGTGACAGGTGACCAAAGTCCCAGCACTGAGGTCTCAGCAGGCGCACAGGCCCAGGCTCTCACTCCCTTCTCCACCCCTGCTTTCATTTCATCTCCTCCCCAAGATCCAGCCTGGCCTCGAACCAGCAGGCGAGTCCTCAGCTAGTGCCCCCACTGACGGCGCTGTGGTTCAGTCTGTCGCTAGGCCTGCGTTTCTTTATGGAGCAATTACTTTTTCTCGAGCACCATTCACATGTTTTGTTTTCAAATCCTGCCCACTGAAAGCCAAGCGCAGGTCCTGGGCAGGCAGCGCAGCAAGACGGACGGTGCCAGGACCCCCGAGCATCCCCAGCTCTGCCCACATAGCCATCGGGTCGGCCTCCCCCTCCCTCCTTCTTCAATCCAATGGTCCAAGGGAAAGGGACTGCTGGGCCTCTAAACTGGGGACGTGCTAATTATAGAAGTAACACTCACCATCTAGAATAGGACGCGCTTGGAACTGAATGGGAATCTCACGCTGTCGGGAGGGTTTCCAACTCCCAACAGCTCCAGGCACGGTATTCAGACTAAGTTTTCCACTGACAGCAATTTAAAAGCTGGACAATGCATAAAAGAACTCCAGGTCTTTCTGTTTTAATTTTTAAACACAGAGAAGTAAAGAATATTGGCTCTTGATGCAGGGAATAAGGAAGGACTGGAATTCATTCCTCTCCGATCACTTAGGCATCAGAAACAAAGTTATATAGTAAGTGTTCAGCCTTAAGGAAGGAGATGCCACCATTTGTGACCACACGGATGGTGCTGGAGGACACCGTGCTCTGTGAAGTAAGCTGGACAGAGAAATACTATATGATTCCACTTGTAGCTGGAATCTACAATAGTCAAATGAATAGAAGCAGAGAGTAGAACGGTGGCTGCCGGGAAAGAAGGGGAAGAGAAATGGAACGGTGTTGGTCAAAGGGTTTCAGTTATGCAAGATGAGTAAGTTCTAGAGAGAAATCTAGAGAGTTGTTGTACAGCATGGTGACTGTAGTGAGTACTTGGAAGTTGCAAAGAGGACAGAGCTAAAAGGAAATCATCTCACCACAAACACATACACACACACACACACACACACACACACACACACACATTCGGTAACTACAGAAAGGTGAGGGACGTGTTAATTAGCTTGGTTGTGGGGATCTTTTCACACTGTTTACGTATATCAAAACATCAGATTGTACACTTTAAATAGATATAATTTTCCTGTGTCAAAGATATTTCTAAGGCTTCCCTGGTGGCGCAGTGGTTGAGAGTCCGCCTGCCGATGCAGGGGATGCGGGTTTGTGCCCCGGTCCGGGAAGATCCCACATGCCGCGCAGCGGCTGGGCCCGTGAGCCAATGGCCGCTGAGCCTGTGCGTCTGGAGCCTGTGCTCCACAACGGCAGAGGCCACAACAGTGAGAGGCCCACATATGGCAAAAAAAAAAAAAAAAAAAGATATTTCTAAAAAAAAGAACTTGAAAAATGGGAAGCAGAAAACATAGTGTAAGAATGACAAGGGGACACAGGAAGGGCAGCAGTAGAGGTGGACCACCACCTGGACGGGGCCAGACTGCAGAGGCCTCCAGGCCAGGCCCACAGCCCTGGGACGGGAACCAGGTACCAGGTTTTCATGCTGATGGTGACCTTGCCCGGACAGAAGGATGTTTTCACTTCCTAAAAATCTTTAGGCATAGGAAATACACCCATCAGTCTTTGCTGAATACAACTGCCCAGAAAGGGCAAGACTGAGTGAAAATAGGCCTTGAAAGCAAACCATGATCCTAGTACGTTATGTAACTCAGCAGAAGCCTAGCATCTCTTCTGGTCGGAGGCTCTCCAAACATTTGGGGAATGCGGCCTTTTGACAGATGTTTGCTGAGGTTACCCTGGACACTCAGCGCCTGCTGTGACCCAGCCCTGACCACGGGGGTGTTGGGGGGGGTGAGGGGAGCAGAACTTAGCCAAGCTCCACGTTCAGTGTCCAGAATCATGCCTAACAGGCCCACCAGCCTGCTGCCTGGCTTGCTTGGGCATTAAGCGTATTTCCGGAGCGCTGTTTCTTCCTTGGGAACACAGAAATGAATAACATGATTTTGAGTTGCTCTGTGGGAGTGAACAGTTCTTATACGTATACCACGCAGTAGCTCATGCCCATCGGAGTTGGGTGGGCTTGCTATGTCCTCTTAGCCTCACGTACCTGTAAAACCAACCCGAAAAAGACAGTATTGCTCAGAAGAGACTTCTTTCAAGTAATGCTTCCCAGATAATTTTGGGTGCAGCTTCTAACGAGAAACACGTTTTACATCTCTAGCCAGGACACACAACCTAGGCCTACTCAACTGAAACAATATTTAATCTTACTCTGTGCGATACACACAATCTGGTATTTTCTACTCTGTTTCATTTGTTAAAATACTGGACACAGCTCACTCACAGGCTACAGCTCACAGTGCGAGGAACACTGGCTGCAGCTTCCAAACAGGGAGAGAGACTGCACACACATTTTCACCCCTCCCTTCAGGGATCCTGAACAAAAGGAACAAAATGGCACAAACCCACAAGGGCAAAGGACACAGGAGGGGACAACAGCACATAGGAGACACATAGAAGAGAGATCACCAAGTCTCCATCACAGTAAATGACAGAAGAACCCCCAGCCGCTGTAGCAGACAATCTGGTTGCCCACCAATAATGCCTGCCTTATTTTTTCTTGTAATAAGATTCAGATTCTATTTAAAGCCCTCACGTTCCACTGCAAAGTCATGGTGTCAGGAAAGACCAACCCCACCTTCAGCTCCAGGGATTAAATCTTGATTAGTCGAAGACAATCAAATTAGTTTGATTTCCTTTGTCTAGTGATTCATTTAAGAAGGGACATAACACCTAATTTTGGACATGGGGTCTCGATAGAAAGTCTGCCAGTGACGGGATTCATTCTGGGAAGTACTCTACAGTTTTAAAGAGTCAGAGAAAGAAGTAGATCCAATTTCTGCCTCTGGAATAGAAGCCACTGTCATATGTTGTCCATGAAAGGGAGCTACGCAAAGCATTCTGGCAGAGCAAATAGATTTTTTAAAACCTGGGTTCCCGAGGATGTAATTCAGCCACTAAGTCAATCAACCTCAGAGCCACCTTATCCCAGGACTTTTTCATTTTGTGCAAGAAAAAAAACCCACTTGTCCTATGAGCCATTTTAGTTGGGCTTTCTTCCCTTCCAGCATCCTAACGGAAACAACAAGGTGCATCATCATGAAACTCCACCACACCAGGGACAAATTGAGGGCCCTCGAACTTCCAAGGAGGGAAAAGCAAGGGAAGACACAGAGGAACAAGAGCGAAAATGGTACAAGTACAGCATTGGATGCTAGGAGGACAATAAATGACTTCAAAATTCTAAGAGAAAATGACACTCTACCTCGAATTCAGTAATCAACCCAGCTATTGATCAAGAAAGCAAGCAGGTAAAAACATTTTTAGACATACAAGGATTAAAAAATTATCTCCCATACACTTTTTTCCTAAGAGCTAGTTGTTGATGGGTTTCAGGGAAAGAAAAGAATAAAAAGGAAGAAAAGGAAGCCTAATCACTTCACAACAGTCAGAATAGCCATCATTTAAAAGTCGACAAATAATACATGCTGGAGAGGGTGTGGAGAAAAAGGAGCCCTCCTATATGTTAGTGGGAATGTAAATTGGTGCAGTCACTATGGAGAACGGTATGGAGGTTCCTCAAAAAACTAAAAACAGAGTTACCATATGATCCTGCAATCCCACTCCTGGGCATATATCCAGAGAAAATTCTAATTCAAAAAGATACACGCACCCCAATGTTCAGAGCAGCACTACTTACAACAGCCAAGACATGGAAACAACCTAAGTGTCCATCGACAGAGGAATGGATAAAGAAGATGTGGTATATACATACAATGGAATATTACTCCGTCATAAAAAGGAATGCAATAATGCCATTTGCAGCAACATGGATGGACCTAGAGATTATCACATTAAGCGAAATAAGTCAGACAGAGAAAGATAAATATCATATGATATCGCTTATATGTGGAATCTAAAAAAATGATACACATGAACTTACTTACAAAACAAAAGGAGACTCACAGACATAGAAAACAAACTTACAGTTATCAAAGGGTATAGCGGGGGTGGGGGGTGGAGAGAAAAATTAGGAGTTTAGGATTAACCTATACACACTACCATATATAAAATAGGTGAACAATGAGGTGTACTATATAGCACAGGGAACTCTACTCCATATCTTATAATAATCTATAAGGGAAATGAATCTGAAAAAGAATATATATATATATACAACTGAATCACTTTGCTGTATACTTGAAACTAATACAGCATTGTGAATGAACTAGACTTCAATAAAAGAATAAAAAATTTAAAAATAGATTTGAAATAATTTTTTTAAAAAAAGGAAAAGGAAGCCTAAGAAAGGCTAAGAGATCCCGGAACCAGTGCGCCCAGTCAGCAGGGTGGGGAAGGTGACCACTGTGCTGCAGGTCTTGAGAGTAACCAGTCCAGTGGCAGTGGGAAGGTGGAGAGACCCAGGGAAACGGCATTAGACTTGACAAAGTAGATCATGTGGCAAGTCTAGCGACAAAGTGATGATCAGAGTGCAATCCAAGGTATTATATTCATTATTGCTGCATAGCCAGTCATCCCAAGGCTCACAGACTTAAAACAGTAAACACCTATTATCTCACAGTGTCTGAGGGTCAGGCATCTGGGAGCAGCCTGGCTGGGGGATCCTGGCTCAGAGCCTCTCCTGAGGCTGCAGTCAAGATGTCAGATGGACCCCATCAGCTGAAAGCTCCGCGGCGTCTATCGGCTCAGCTCCCAGCCTGGCTCACTCGTGGAGCTGTTGGCTGGAGGCCTCAGCTTCTTTCCACAGGCGTCCGGCAATAGGGCTGATTCAGTGGCCTCACAACATGGCAACTCTTTTCCCCAGAGCAAGATCGCCATGAGAAAGATCAAAGAGGAAAGCTGTGTTGCCTTTTATGACCTGGTCTCAGAAGCCACACAGCCTCCTCCTGCCATTTCCTACCTGTTAGAAACAACTCACTAAGTGCAGCCCACTTACAAGGCAAGTGAAATAGGGCTTTACATTTTGAAGGGAAGGGCATCAAAGAAATGGTGGACAAATTTTTAAACCGCCACAATTACGTATATGAAAATAGCATGTAAGTAATAAATTAGGCAAACATGTAATTTAAGGGAAAACAAAGGGCTGCAAAAATATAATCATAATATACTAAGATGTGCTACAGACAATATCAACATGGTTTTGGTATCATAAACAGAATGTTGATTTAATTTAAAACAGAGATATGAGGAGAATGGGGAGAGATGAATTCAAGAGTATAAGAGAGCTAACTTCTCATTAATCCTAATAGGGAGTCAATAGCTATGACTTATAATTGATAAATCAAAAATAGCACTATAATCAAGACAGCGTGGCACTGGCAAAAGAATAAACAACTAGATCAATGGAACAGGATAGAGACCCCAAAAATACACTCACAGAAATAAAGTCAACTAATTTTTGACACAAGAGAAGGAAATGGTGCAGGGAAAACCGGACCTCCACGTGCGAAGAAATTAATCAAGACCCAGCTCTTACATCCTTCGCAAAAAATTAATTCAAAATAGATCACAGGTCTAAATGTAAAATATAAAACTATAAAAGTCTTAGAAGGTAACATAGAAAAGAATCTAGATGGCCTTGGGTTTGGGAATGACCTTTTAGATACAACACCAAAGGCACACCCATTCAAAGAAAGCTTTAGTAAGCTGGACTTCATTAAAAGTAAAAACTTCTGCTCTGCAAAAGACACTATCAAGAGAATGTGAAAACAAGGCTGGGAGAAAATATTTGCAAAAGACACGTCTGATAAAGGACTCTTCTCAAAGATATACAAAAGAGTTTCGAAATCCAACAAGAGGAAAACAACCCAATTCTAAAATGGGCCAAAGATCTGCATAAGCATCTCACCAGAAAAGATATACAAATGTCAACTGAGCTTATAAAAGATACTCGACGTCCTGTGTCATCAGGGAAATGCAAATTAAAACAACAAAGAGACACCACTACGCACCTATTAGAACGGCTAAAATCCAAAACACAGACAACACCAAACGCTGGTGAGGGTGTGGAGCAACAGGAACGCCCATTCACTGTTGGTGGGAACATAGAATGGTTATAGCCACCTTGGAAGACAGCCTGGCAATTTCTTACAAGACTAAATATACTCCTTCCATATTATCCAGCAATTGCACTCCTTAGTATTTACTCAAATGAGTTAAAAACTTATGTCTACACAAAACCCTGCACACAGATATTTACAGCAGCTTTATTCATAATTGCCAAAACTTAGATGCAGCCCAGATGTCCCTCCATAGGCGAATGGATAAACTATGGTACATGCAGACAATAGTATATTATTCAGCACTAAAAAGAAATGAGCAATCAAGCCACAAAAGGACGTGGAGGAACCTTAAATGTCTATTATTAAGTAAAAGAAGCCAATCTGAAAAGACTACTTATTATATGATTCCAACTATATAAAATACCGGAAAAGGCAAACTAAGGAGACAGTAAATGATCAGTGGTTGACAGGGGCTGGGGGAGGGAGGGATGAATAGACAGAACACAGGGTTTTTAGGAGAGGGCAAACGCTCTGTATGATACTGTAATGGCGGGTACATTTGTCCATATGCATAGAACGTACAACACCAACAGTGAACCTTAATGTAAACTATGGACCTCGGGTAATTATTATGTGTTAATGTAGGCTCATTCATTATAACAAATATACCACAGGGAAGGGAATGTCGATGGTAAGGGAAGTGTGTGGGGCTGGGGGGGCTGGGATCTGGGAAATCTCTGTATTTTCTACTCAATTATGCCATGAACATAAAACTGCCCTTAAAAATAAAGCCAGCTAAGAAAATTAGCCCCGTTGTGGTCTCTGGTCTATGAGCAAGCTCTGCTGTGCACACTCCCAGCCCCCAAGCAGCCTGCCCCCCTCCCTTCCCGGCCCTTCCTCATGGTAGCGTCTTGATCCCATGTGCCCCCTGACCCCATACTCACAGCCTCCCCGCCATCAACATCCTGCACCAGATGGTGCATTTTTACCACTGATGAAACTACACTGACATGTCACCACTGCCCCAGGTCCACCGTTCCAGTGCGTGGATGACCCCGAAGGCCTCCCTCAGGAAGTGAAATGAACCTGGTTTTCAATGAAGAGGCTCGAGGCAGGTGGGAAAGGAGGACAAGAATCGCGGGGCTCGGGCCAGAGCCCTTTGCTCCCTTGGCCCCTGGCCCTGTGTCTCGTCTGCCCTCCCGTCTTGAGCTCCTCCTCCGATCCCCACACACCCCCTTTCTTCCCACACCCTCACAGCACTGATGGAGGAAACTCCAGACCATCAGTGCCACAGTCACCTTGAATACACCATCGACCTCAGCTAGGCAAGCAGCAAGGTGGAGACCACCTCCTGGTCCCTGCCCGTCCCCTCTCAGCCCCCACAACTGCCGAACCTCAGATTTTCTCATCACACCCCATCACATCCTTGTCTTCCCCTCCATGGATGATCTTGCCGCCTGCCTGTTGAGCAGGGAAAGTTGGGCATGGGTCCCCTGAACTTCCTGCCCAGGCGCACACCTGCCCCTGCCTCCTAGGCCCTCCAGCTCCCCCACCCTGGCCTTTCACCTGCCTGCCGACCCCATCCGGTCTTCCCTCCTCCAGAATCCCCTCCCTCTCATCCTCTCCCTCTCCCCTCGTCCCCTTTGTCTCGGCACCAAGATTCTCTCCAGTTAAAACCAAAACAATAACAAAGAACAAAAATGTCTCCCAGCAATAGTAGGAATCGCACAAAACAGTTTCACCAACGAGGTGGAGCTGACCTTCACTGGCCGCTGGAAGAGGTGAGCCTGCAGGTGTGGAGGTGAAGGCAGGGGTGGGCCAATCTCGAAAAGCGGGGTGGGGGGGACTGGATTTGGAAAGTGGGCATGCTCTGGGTCCGTTACTACCTGGGCCTTTCCCCAGCACTGCTAACCTTCCTCCAGACACGTGGAGCGACAGCAAGACTTTGACAGGACAAACCGGCAGGTCTCCATCACACTGAGTCCCAAAACAAACAAACAAACAAACACTGCAATAGCAGACAGGCTGGGCTGTCAGCCGATAGCACCTGTTTTCTTCTTCTTTGTAACTGGAGATGAAAGTGCAGTGACGCCCTCCCTAAGTTCCGCGCGAAGCCAGGCAAACAGAGCCCCTCCCTCCACCCAGTGTGCTCTTCTGCTTCTGCCCTGTCTCTCTTCTTCTCCAAATTCCCTACAAGTAGCTTCACTTGCTGCCTCTGTTGCCTCACTTTCCAACCTCCTGTAGGCTGGTTTCCGGCCCCACCCCTTTCCTCTAACCAGCTCTGCGGAAGGCACCAGTTAGCGCTGAATTTCTAAATCTAATGGACACTGTAGCGATGTCTTAATAACCGCCTGCAGTGTGTTGACTCATCAACAAGTGTCCCTTCTTGAAATTTGCTTCTTCCAGACTTCCACGACTCCCCACCGCAGTTCTCACCACCCGCGCACCCACCCCCAGCCGCCTTGCCTCCCCGGCTGCCCTACGAGCTCCCTTCCTGCTGTCTGGTCCATCCCAGAGCTCCGAGCTCCATGCTGGTTCCCTCTGCGTCTCCCTGTACACACCTCCCGTGAGCAATCTGGCCTTCACCCACCCCTCATGTTGTCGTGACACCTCAGTTTGCACTTTATCCCAGTTATTTGCAGCAAGGATCCCCAAAGGGGAGCAAATCCGCAGCTCCAGTCCTGGGAGTAATCCCGGTACCAGCAAAAACCAAGCAACGCAGGAGAGTAAGAAGGGCTGCAGGAGAGAGAGGGAGAGAGAAACCCAGACTGGTGCTAGTGTTCCAGCCTCCCCTGGATGGTGAATCAGCTCTCCCTGGCCCTTCCTCGCCTGGCCCATGGGCTCCACACTAGACCACAAGAAAGCCCCTCAGCAGTTCCTGCACATATGTCCCAGCTTCAGTCACTCAAGTGCAGTTTCTAACTCTATGGTACAAGCGGCATCTGTTTCCAGCCTTACTTGAGGGCAGGGGAAGGCAGGAGGTTGTTAGAGTCGTTTTATTTTTATTCTTTAAATTTTATTTATTGTATTTATGTATTTTGGTTGCACCAGGTCTTAGTTGTGGCCGGCGGGCTCCTTAGTTGCAGCTCACCGGCTCCTTTAGTTGTGGCACGTGTGCTCCTTAGTTGCAGCCGGTGGGCTCCTTATTTGCGGGTCATGGGTTCCTTCGTTGTGGCATGCATGTGGGATCTAGTTCCCTGACCAGGGATCGAACCTGCATCCCCTGCATTGGGAGGTGGATTCTTAACCACTGCGCCACCAGGGAAGTCCCTATGGTCATTTTATATGAAGAATCCATTGAACTGAACACTGTTCCTATTTGATTAGAACAACTAAAAGCCATAGATAGCTGCCATGCAAAGTAGAAATCGCACAGGACGCAATAAGCGTGAACGGCAGGGTCGACTGCCACCTGCATCCCTGTAAGTGGGCATCTCTGTCCAAGTCTAAGCAGCTGATGGCATCCTGACCATCAGCTGCTTAGACACAGACCTAGAAGTGTTGTTTCAAGTAGGCTATCAGAACCTGGTCACTTAGAATGTGCTAGAAACTAATGTAACACTTTTAGCAACATGGATCAAATGAAAAATTAAATCCTTCCTGTTTAGTGACTAATAATGAAATAATAAGGTTATACCCACTGTAAAAGTGTCAACAAGCTGGGAAAATGTTAAGAGAGTAGAAGATTTGCGCTAGGCGATGCAAAAAGACAGAAATGGAGAACTCGGGGAGAATGCTGCTGGTCGGGGGTCAGGATGGCAAGATTTCCTGCCGCGTGGGAACCGCCATCAAGAGCGGGCAGCTACCTGGGAGCCCCGCGGGGAAACCGCGGCGCCGCTTGTGGGCTCAGCTGGAGAGATGAAGGACAAACATCAGTCTCAGGCAGGAGGAAGAACGTGACCTGTGTATTTGCAGCCATGACCCAGGGCGCCCTGGCACTGGCCAGCGTCTATGCAGAGATCAGAAGGTGACCACACAGAAATCTCCTGCAGTCCTATACACTAACAACAAAAGATCAGAAAGAGAAATTAAGAAGGTGACCACAACCGTAGTGGCAAGAGTAGAGGGCAACTGGGGCCTGACCATACCTATCTTTTTAATTATCACCCATGACTCCCAAATTTAGATCCCAGCCCTGACCTCTCTTCACATCTCCAGACCCACATCTCCAACTGTCTCTTTATTTTATTTTTGCGGTACACGGGCCTCTCACTGCTGTGGCCTCTCCCGTTGCGGAACACAGGCTCCGGACGCGCTCACGGGCCCAGCCGCGTGGGATCTTCCCGGACCGGGGCACGAACCCGTGTCCCCTGGATCGGCAGGCGGACTTTCAACCACTGCGCCACCAGGGAAGCCCAAGAAACACTTTTTTAGGGGTTTTTTTGTTGGTTTTCTTTTCTTTTTTTTAGTCTATTTTTTTTTTTTTTTTTTTTTTTTTTTTTTGCAGTACGCGGGCCTCTCATTGCTGTGGCCTCTTCCGTTGCGGAGCACAGGCTCCGGACGCTCAGGCCCAGCGGCCATGGCTCACGGGCCCAGCCGCTCCGCGGCATGTGGGATCTTCCCGGACTGGGGCACGAACGCGTGTTCCCTACATCGGCAGGCGGACTCTCAACCACTGCGCCACCAGGGAAGCCCTCCAACTGTCTCTTTAAAACATCCACGTAGGTGTCTATGAGCATTTCTAACCCAACGGGTCCGAAACCGAAGTCTGAATCCCCTCCGGAGACTTGATCCTCCTCCAGGCCCCATTGCAGTGGCTTCATCATTTTCCACTCGGCTGCTCACACCAGAAGTTGGGACGCCTCCTTGATTCTTCCCCGGGTCTGGCCACCAGACCTTGAGCCCATTTGCCGTTCTCCGCGTCCATGGCTTCCACCTGGTGCACAGCAGCGTCATCACCCGACGCCTGTGAGAGTCTCCCGGGCTGCCTCCTTGCTTCCTTCTTGCACCACCCCCATAGTTCAGCCTCCACACAGCAGACAGAACCACTACTTTAAAGCCCAAGTCCGATGGCGTCCCACGCACTGAGGGTCCATCCCAGCTTCTGGAGGATGGCCCCCTCGGGCAGTGGCATCTCGTCCCTGCCCGCGTCTCCTTTCTCCTACAGGCACTTCCACCTGCCGTGAAAACTCTGCCTCTGTGATTTCCATTCCCACCGAGTTCTCTTGCATCTGCTAGTACTTTCCAAAGAGAAAGCAAGTTTTCTTTCAGGCTAAAATGCAAGATAGAGTTTGGCTTATTTCCCGAGAAGGCCAAAATCCAAGCCAATCTTGTAACATCTTTTCAAATTCTTGAAAAGCAACCGCTGGTCCCCAGTCAGGCTCCCCGCCCCCGTGCTCCCCACCCATGTCCCTTCTGCACTGTCCGCAGCCTCCGGTCACTGCTGCAGCTGGGCTCTGCCCCTTCAGAAGCCAATGCTCCAGCGAGGGCAGTGGATTTATGGTGCAAGGTTACACAGAGCGTAAATCTGGGCCTCAGGAATCAAGGGCTGTGACATTTTTATAGCCTCCTCCTCCAAGCCCCTGCATGGATATGAAGCAACTGGAGGGAAAAACATCTGGTTTCACTTTTTTTATTCACTACCACAGCTCCCATCTGACAAAACCCTCGATCCTGCCAGGGTTCTGGTGGCTGGCGGGATGAATGAGCAGTGGGGCAGCCCTCGGCTAGAGATCTTGCTTTGCCTGTCTCATCGTGGGGCAAAGAAACCGCCAGGAATGAAGGGATCACCACTGCCGCATTGAAACAAAGCACGCGGCTGAGTCAAGGCCGGGGTGGCAGCCTGCCAGCTTGCCAAAGATACGGAGGGGCATTTCTGGGGGACGGAGCGAGGGCCGTGGCCTCGCCGTTAACAGGGGGCGTGGCCGGGACTCTTGTGATGGATGCTGGGACTTGTAGTCTCTGCGGGCAAGATGGCCGTCGGTGAGAGGCTCTGGGACAGGACTTACCAAAGGAAGGCTTCCCGTGGTGACTAAAGGTAGCACTGGAGGAAGGCACACCGAAGATAAGAAGCCGTTCAGATGACTTATCTCGTGTTCAGCGTGGCTCGCCCAGAGCCCCACCTCATGACAGAGGCTTACTTCTCATCTGATGGAGACAGCCCTGCTGGAGCCAGGTAGAAAAACGTGTCCCTCCTCACCCGTGCTATCAGTAGCCAGTCCTGGTAATAGGCCAGCAGGCATGATCAGAACAATCAGAACAGGTTCCCCTGAAGGATACCCCCTGCAGTGAACGGACCCGACCCAGACCATTGGCTCTCCCTGTGCCTACTTAACTATGTACAGCTCGGTCAAACCCGGTGATCGGGGTCGTAATCCTTCATCACTTGCTCCCCACACTGTGCACTGGCCAGAATATGCCAGGAAAGATAGAAAGCAAAAAACGTCCAAGCAGAGCACTGTACTGGGGCCCTGGGAGGACAGCCCAAGTGGCCAGATCTGCCCTCGGATCTCCAGTCCACTATCTCCAGGATTCCAAAAGCACACACCCCAGACTGAAATACCACGGCGGTCCTCACAGCCTATTAAACAAGCTCCTCTCATGTGGAGGAAAGGGAACCCTCATACACTGCGGGTGGGAATGTGAATGGGTTCAGCCACTATGGAGAACCGTATGGCAGATTCTCAAAAAACTAAAAATAGAACCACCATAGGACCCAGCAATTCCACACCTGGGTGTGTATCAGAAAAAAAAACAAAAACACTAATTTGAAAAGATACATATGCCCAAGTGTTCATAGCAGCATTATTTATAATGGCCAAGATATGGAAGCAATGTAAGTGTCCAGCAACAGATGAATGGATAAAGAAGAGGTGATATATAATGGAATATTACTCAGCCATAAAAAAGAATGAAATGTTGCCATTTGCAACAACATGGATGGACTTGGAGGGCGTGACACTAAGTGAAATAAGTCAGACAGAGAAAGACAAATACTGTGTTTTATCACTTACATGTGGAATCTAAAAAATAAAACAAGCTAGTATAACAAAAAGGAAACAGACTCACAGATATAGAGAACAAACCAGTGGTTACCAGCAGGAAGAGGGAAGGGGAGAGGGGCAAGATAAGGGGAGGGGAGTAAGAGGTACAAACTATTATGTGTAAAATAAGTTACAAGGATATATTGTACAACACAAGGAACATAACCAATATTTTATAGTCACTATAAAAGGACTATAACCTTTAAAATTGTGAACCACTATGTTGTACACCTGTTACTTATATAATATTGTACATCAACTATATCTCAATAAAAAAGGGCAAAAAAAAGCTCCTCTCTACAAACATGATTCTATAGCTCTATCTCACTACCCTTCCACTCACATCCTAAATTCTAGCCAAGAAGGTTATTTGCTAATGTGAATGGTGACCTTTTATGCTGTACCACGAGCTGTGCTAGGCATTAATGCCCTTTATCTCCTTCAATCCTACATCAATTCTAGAAGGTAGGTACCATTATGTCCATTGTTCAGATGATGAAATGGAGGCACAGAAGTTAAGGTCTCTACCACCTACTGTCATCAAAGCTGAAACTGAGCAGGTCCTTCTGCTGGAGGTACCCAAGTAGCCAAGCAGACAGTCACCAGAGGAAAGGGACCGTCACCTACCTCAGTAGAGCCTCACGTTGCCTGCAGCCCTGGTGAGTGGCCTCTGCTCCCACGGTTTAATCCCACGACCACTCACCACCACCCCATCTCCTCCTCGGTCACCTCCAGCAGTGACCCTCCTCCCCCCAAGCTGCACTCTGGTCTCCTGGGGGGAACTTTAAAAAGTCCTGATGGCTGGATTCCAACCCAGAGATTGTAATGTAATGAGTCTGAGAGGTGAGCCCAGCGTAAGGGAGGTTGAAATGCTCCCCCAGGGGATTCTAATATGTGACCAAAGTTGAGCGTCACTAACGTAGACTTGAACTTCATCAGAAAACAGAAGGCACCCGGGGGAAACCCCCAACCTACAGATGCCCATCACAGGCACCCAAGCCTGCATCTTCCTTTCTGTTAGAAAGAAGGACGCACCCGGCAAAGAGCAAAGGCAGGCGACTTCTCCAGGACTTCACTCCCTAACCAAGCGCTCTTACTCTTGTCTCTCCTCTCCCCACCCCTCCCTCTCCACTGCAGCCCTCCCTCAAGCATTAAAACATTTTTAACTTCCTTTACTGCCCTCTTCTATTATAGCCAACCTTCCTGAAAGAGCTGTCAGCCCAGTTTCTATCCACTTTCTCTCCTTCCAAATATTCACTCCTCGACCCAATCCAATCTGACTTCCCCTCAGTCCACTGACACTCAAGGTCACAGACGGCCTCCACATCACCAAATCCAGCCATGTTCCCAGCCCCGTGCGGCACAGGAACCCACTCTCTCCTCCTGGCTCCCTGAAGGCCACAGTTTCTGGATTTTCTGTCCCCTCTCTGGTTGCCCCATTCTTGGTCTTCTTTGCTAGACTGTCTTCCTCTACACAAACCCCAAACAAAGGAGTTCCTCTGAGCTCTACCTGGGCCCTTTGCTCCCCTTAGTTTATGCCCTTTGCTGGGTGATCTCACCTGCACCCACAGTTTTCATGCTTACAACCCCCAGATCAACACCACGTCTGTGGTGCACACCTGCCAATTTGAAATATCCATTTCACGTCCCAAAGGCCTCTCACATCTGACATGTCCTGACTCTACTCTTCCTCCACCACATCACATCCTTTCTGGTTGTCTCAGCTCAGTCTAATTGCAGTTTCCAAATCACACTGACTCTATGAGCTTCATGTCTCCAGATCTGTGCCCCATTTATTCTATCTGCATTAGGGCCAGATTACGACCCCTTTCCTTTCTCACCTGGGTCACAGAATAACCTCTTATTTTAAGAACATCACAAAGGGATATCGAGATTATGTTCACAAGTTCTTTGATGTGCCTTCCTTCCAAATGTGGGGGTCTAATTCCTTTGCCCTTGAAAGTAGCCTGGACTTAGCGACTTTCTAGCAAACAATGTGGCTGCAGGGATGGTACAAGGTCATGTCACGGAAGGCATTAGCACTGTCCCCATCAGCTCAGGCTGCCATAACCGGATACCACGGACCGGGTGGCTAAACAGCAGACATTTCTCTCACGGTTCTGGAGGCTGGCACGTCCAAGATCAAGGTGCCCGCAGATTCGGTGTTTAGTGAGAGCTTGCTTCCTGGCTTGTAGAAGCAGCCTTCACCCTGTGTCCTCACATGGCAGAGAGAGCAAGGGCTCTGGTGGCTTCCTCGTCTCAGAAAGGCACGAACCCTTTCAGGTTAGGGCCCCACCTCATGACCGCATTTACCCTTAATTACCTTCCAGAGTACGAATACAGCATACAAATCTGGGAGGAGGGGACAAAAATATGCAGTTCGTAACAGACACTTTGGCCTCACTCTCCTGGATCACCCATTCTGGGGTAACCCGGCAGCTACGTCACGTGGCCTGTGGTGAGGTTGACAGGGAGAGGAACTGACCGTCTGTCTGCCGATGACAAGCACCAACTTGGCAGCCGTGAAACTTAGCCACCTTGGCCTTCCGATACTGTAGCCTCAGCCAGCATCTTCACAGCAACCTCATGGGAGACCCCGAGCTGGAACCCCTCAGCTGAGCAGCTCCAGAAATCCTGACCCAAAGAAAGACGCGCTCTTATTCTGAGCCACTGTGTTTTGAAGTGATTCATGGTGCAGCAAAGATAACTAAACCCTTCTTCCCTATCCCCTGATTACAGCCAGAGCCCTATTTTCAGAATGTAAGTAGGTTATGTCATTCCCTTACTTAAAATTATTTTATGGCTTTCAAAACCTCCCAACGAACAGTGAAACTGATGAAAACAGCATTCCAAGCTCCTCCAGGACCCGGCCTCTTGGCCTCATCACTCGGGAGCTCCAGCAGGCCAGAGCGATTGCATATCTGATGCCCTTCCGCCAGAAATCCTCCGCCAAGTGGTAGACAACAGTCCTAAGAGTTGCACATACCTTTATCAACACGCTGATGAACACCTGCCAGTCCGTCGCCCATTCGGGCCCAGGGAAGATTGTCTTTTACATCTACCTCCACAGCACGACGCAGTACTGAGCCCACGGGAGACACCCACCAAGTAATTTTGATGGGCTAGAATGAAATGTGCAGGAAACAAATGATCTTAACTATCTGATTTCAAGAGCAACCAGCAACTGAATCAAAGAGCGCAATTCCATTAGACCTTTCTCTGTCAACTCCTCTGGGTAAACCGATGTTTGCTGGGGTCTCTAGGTCCATTTCTGGAGGCTGGAAGCTTTGGTAACAAATTCTGACCGTTTGCGTTTCCCTTCGGCCAGCAGGGAGAAGAGCCCCTGTCATGCTTCTTGCTCCCCCTGTCCCCAGCCATGGCCCTGATACCCTAGGTTTCCCTTCAGGTGGCCCTGACACCTGACTGCCATTTGAAACTGTCCGGGAACCTGGAACACGGAGATTTCAGGTCAAGCGTGGGTTTCAGGGGCATGTCTGTGAGAGGCAAGGACGGGCGGGTCCGAAGGAAGCGTTTACTGGGACCACCGTGATTTGCTGGGATGTTACGAGGTGCACAGACCCGGAGATCATTTAGATGTGTAAGCAATTAGAGGGGGAGGGAAAGTGAGTGGTGTTTGGTACTGTTCATCTGAGTGATCCATTCTTCACGTATGTTAGAAATACCTGTTTTAGTCACTCTTATGGAAAAAATATCTGTGAGCCCGCATGACTGGAGGCCTCCCGGGAGGTCATTTAGAGTGGTGATTGCTTCACCAAGGTGGAGGGCCCGAGGGCTTTACACTTAGAAAAAAATCTGAATTCCTCACCCTGGCTGACGCGGGTCCACAGAGCTGCCTGGAGCCCAGACCAACGGCTCTGGCGTCCTCTTACTCAGCCCGGGGCCCCATCCCACCACCTGTGGCTGTCACCTGGGCCTTCCTTCCGTTCCTCCTAGGTGCTGGGCATCCTTAGGTCTCCTCCTCCTCTGAAGTTTTGCACGGCCGGTTCCTCCCAGCTGTTCAGTCCTCTGTCAGCATCACCTCCTCAGAAGCTTACCCCCAGCACCGTCTTTCCCAGGGAGCCCTTCCCTCTGAGTAAGTAAGTCAGGTGGCAGCCAGGAATTTGAATTAGGTAAAGGAATGCTGACAATAACAGCTAAGAAAGCGTAAGGAACTCCCACTTCTTCATACCAAAACTTGGCGTCCACTGGGCAGTGGCAGTGGAGGTGGGAGGGGTGAAGAGTTCTTCTTGCTTTCAGCTCTTTGTCTGCAATGAGTGCCTGCAGGGTTTGCTCCACCAAGGAAACTGAAGGGGAAACGATCCAAAATGTCTGGTTTCACTATAATGTTAATGGTTTATTTTATCCTCAAGTATGGGCCTGGTTGCCTTGAATTAGAAAAAACCTGAAAGAAGCTAATGGCTTAAACACCAGCAGCTATACTCTTCCACAGCGGCCTCACCTTGAGGCCAGGGGGTGGCTTTGTGCCCTGGTGAGAAAGGGAAGAGGGTGACCAGAAGGGCAAACCTCTGGGGACGGTTGAGGGAGTGAGTTCTTAGCTGCCCACTCACGGCATCAGGGGACAGAGGCACCTTCTGGAAAGAGACTTGCAGCCAAGTCAGGTGCACCCCGGTCACCTCCTACAGCTCCTGGATGTGGATCTCCTATCGCCAAGAGCCTTCACCTTCCTGCGGACTGTTTCATACTCTAATTGTACCCTCTCTGTGCGCCCCATTACGAATACCTGTTCTTGATAAAATTCACAACTAAATAAGAAAGTGAAACGTCAGCCATGACACCTCCCAGGCTGCCCCATCCAGAGGTGGCGTCAGTGGTGCGCTGGGTGACCGGCTCTACAAGGCCAGGGAATGAGGTTGCGTTTGCCTATCTCTCCGATGAAAAGACTCCTTCCGTGGCCGAGCAGCTAGCAAATGTCTGAATATCTAAAAATCCCTCCTAGGAATCCACATGGCACACCACTGCCACACGCCTCCCCTTGCGCCCATCTTAGGTACGGGCTCCCACCACCGCCCCTAAGAAAATAAAGATCAGAGCTGTTTTCTAGAAGAAATCTGAAACAGCACATCAAAATCCAGATTAGAGTGAAGTCATGAAAAAATCACCCACAGTCACCATGAACAAACCAGTCCATGATATGAAAAGTGCTTTGCATGGCGAGTCCTGCTTCTCAGCAGGTTGCTGAGTGGGAGGGAAGTTTCCAGAGGGCAGGGACCTTGCCTCCTAAGGTTCTTTGCCCTGCAGGTAGTAAGAAAGTGCTCAATTCACAGGGAAGCTCCATTATCCTAACAGATGGAGAGAAGCCCTTAGCGAGGGAATTAACCAGGCTAAAAGCCATGCTTTACAGGAGAGTTAGATCAAAGCCAGAGGCGAACCGGACCCAGATAAAGCACCAGGACTGAATCCCATGCATTTGGTAGATGCAAACAGCCTCATCTAGCCTGAGCCGGAAGGCAAAGGCCTGTGGAGACTTACCTGGCCCCAGCTCGAGCCTCAGCCACAAACTTGGACCTGCCCCAGGGGAACTGGAAATTTCAAGGCTAAGCCAGGTATGAGGCTGTGCAGAAAGAGCAGTCAGATGTGGATGCCCCACCTCGCCCAGCGCCAGCAAAGCTAACCACCTCCCGTCCCAGCCAGAGGGGAGAAAAAGACAAAACCATCTCATCTAAATGAAAAGGTCAGCAAACCGCTCAAGACCAGATGCCTCAGCCCTGCTAAGGAGCGGCTCTGTGCTCTAACTCCTCCTTGTCATGGGAAAAAGGAAAAAATACGCAAAAATAGATGTTCTGCGCCTATATGTCACATAGATGAAAATGATGAATCTGTTGGATCATGGATTTATTGCATGAGCATTTCGTGAGCCCTTATTATGTGCAAGTAACTGTGCAAAGTGCTGAGGATACAAAATTCAAGAGCAGAGTCTGAGTTCTCCTTCAGAACTCCTCTCCCCGGCTAGCAGGCCGGCCTGGTCCCTGCTCCACTGGGTACCCATGGGCATAAGGGTCCCCAGACTGCAGAGCACACAGCCAGGACACAGCAGATGATGGAGCCTGGAAGCAAAGGCAGGATTCAGCTGTACAGACAGCCCCATGGAGTGGAAGGGAAACCCAGGCAGGACACGGACACCATGGGGGATGCTGGGGGACAAAAGAACTGAAGCCACAGCTGCCAAGACAGAGTCAGGTGGGTTTGGTGTCAAGTAAAAGAGCACCTGGAAGATTCCAGAAGTAACAAGAGAGGAGCCTTTTTTATAGGATGCCTGGGTCCTCTCGGTTGCTGGGAAGGGAGCTGTTAAGACCACTGTCACGGGTTCAGGATCGCTCAAGGGCCCACATGCAATATTCCAGCAAGTCTCAAATACAGTCATTAGTGTCATTAGTTGGTGTGCCACTAAGAAAGAAAGAAACCTTAGCCAATGGTGACTCGCCACCAATTTTAAATGTATTCCCATACCAGACGCGTGAAAATAAGAAACAATGTGCGTCACAGAAGCAGTGAAATACGGTACCTGGACCCAGACACTTGGCTGAAACAGACAAGGGGGAAATGGACACCAAGAGTGAATTCCCAGGATAGACTGGATAAGGGCTCCCTGTTTGGGATGCACTCTCATAACACTGGGAATCCTGGTAACCATGGAGACAGGAGGGCACGGCAAAAAGAAGGGAACGGTGTGGTGGCACCAGCTTAGCAGTCTCTAAAGACAAGACAGTAAGTCCATCAGGCGTCCCAATCAGCGAGTCTGTATTGCTCCATTGTTCCAGGAGTGTCTTTTCTCTCAAATCATACCCATCCTCATGGGAAAACTTCACTATGAGCTCCTGGATGTAGCTGAGCCAGGCATTAGCTATATTAGCTGTTCGGAGAGCAGACAATCAACAAACGTTTGTTGAATAATGATTTAATTCACTTAATGAGGGATTAAATGACTGGGTGGCTTGGGCAGTGAAATAGATGCATCTGCCTTTGAGTACAGGGTCTAAGATTTGAACCGTGGTGCAGCAGAAGCTTCACTACAAGCGTTTAAGAGCGTAAAATTCTTGGGATGCAGATGGAAAATTCCCTTCAAGGAAGGAAGTAGAATGCTCAGCAACAATGCCTCAGCCCTCTTCAGCTGTGAATGATTGATTACAGATGGGAATTAAAGATTAGGTAATTTAGGAAATAAAAAGGAAAACACCCTGTGCATTTTTATTAGATATCCTTGTTTACCTGAAGATACATGTGTGTGTGTGTGTATATATATAAATATACGTGTATATATATATATACACAATATACTATATAGCATATACTACATATATACCATGAACTATATATATACCATAAACTATATATAGATCATATACTGTAATATACATACATACATACAGTTGACCCTTGAACAACACAGGGTTAGGGACACCAACCCTCTGCGCTGATGAAAATCCTTGTATAACTTATATGCGGCCCTCTGCATATGCAATCCCTCCAATTCCATGGTTCTGCCTCTGAGGATTCAAATAACCTCAGATCATATAGTATTGTCATATTTACTATTGAAAAAAATCTATGTATAAGTGGACCCACGCCATTCAAACCCATGTTGTTCAAGGGTCAGCTGTATACCATATATAACATATAATATATATATACACACTATGTACTCTATATACCATATGCTGTGTATATACCATATACTATGTACTATATACAAACTTTATATGTTTATATAGTAATACATACATAATGGCAGTGCATGCACTGGCTATTTCCAGATGACAAGTATACTGATTAAAAGTGATTTTAAATCCTGCAAATCAGTATCCTGACATAACCACTTGGATTCTGGAAGAACTTCCCAGAAATATGATGAAAAACACTGAAATTCCCAGTGTCTGATAGGCCCCTCATGTCAGCTTACCCCTAAATGCCTACAGTGAGTCCATTTAGCAGCAAACCAGATTGCCCTTCATTTCATCTGATGGAGTGAGCCAGGGCGGGAGCCTCTCTCTGCCAGCGGGAGCCGGGCCGGGAGGGAGAGAAGGGCGAGCCCGGGGGGTGGGCGGGGAGCAGGGACCAAAGTGTGGGACCCGGAGACCCCCACTCACCCTCACTGCTCTGCTTCCTCCCCCCACCCAGCCCCGCAGTTTCCCAGTATTCCTCTCACTGCATCGATGTCTTCATTTAAGAATAAACTGTCTTGCATAGAGTGTGCAGGTTTTTGTTGTTTTGGGGGTTTTTTCTATATAATTATTTTGTTATTTTATTTATTTATTGTTTCTGGCTGCATTGGGTCTTTGTTGCTGCGCGCAGGCTTTCTCTAGTTGCGGCGAGCGGGGGCTGCTCTTCATTGCGGTGCGCGGGCTTCTCATTGCGGTGGCTTCTCTTGTTGCGGAGCATGGGCTCTGGGCACGCGGGCTTCAGTAGTTGTGGCTCGCAGGCTCAGTAGTTGTGGCTCGTGGGCTCTAGAGCGCAGGCTCAGTAGTCATGGCTTAGTTGCTCCACAGCCTGTGGGATCTTCCCGGACCAGGGATCGAACCCATGTCCCCTGCACTGACAGGCGGATTCTCAACCACTACGAGTGTGCAGTTTTTATAACTGATCTTTAAAAGAATCAAAACTATCAGGTACCGTCCTAGAAAAAATTAGTTGAAATCTACTTTTAAAGCAGAGTCTCTTTTATCTCTCTCTTACCTCTCTCTGTCTGTGTGTCCGTCTCTCTCTTTCTGTAACACACACACACACACACACACACACACACACACACACACATCCCTTCTCCCCCAAGAATGTTCTTTGCTGACCCAGGCCTCCAGGAACACTGCACTCCGCATGGAGCCTGACAGGACAGTCCTTCCGGCCCCCAGTGTCCCGCAGCCCCTGACTGGGGGGCCAGGATGCGGGACGGCAGGCACCAACGCACACTCGGGGACACAGGGCTGCGGCAGCCACGGGCACACATGCGCCACCAGGGCACGGACGCCAGCAATGCTGGCTCCACGTGGAGTGCGCCCTGCCAAGCCTCCTCTCTCCTCTCAAGGTCAAAATAATAGATTATGAAAGAGTGGAAAAGCAATGCCCAGAAAATGGGCCGCGGGGACTTTCCTCTGGGTGAGGAAGGAGGAAACTAGGCAGCGAGGTCCCGCTGAGTGGGACGGAGACTTGGAGTGTGCCTCCCACCAAATGAAAAAAACATGACGCGGAGACAACAGGAGAGATGGGACGGTCGGGAGAGTTATTTCTAAGGCGTTTCTATGTGGAAGAGATTCTATCACAAACATTCACGTGTTTCACAAGAAGCAAATACTTTTCTATCATATTTCATGGCGGCTATGGTTTTTTTATCCCTTGCAAATTAAGGTGGGACAAATGTTCTCATAAAATAAACATCTCCCTGTCTTTCAAAACCACTGATAAATAGTTCGGGCAAATGAATCCTTGTCTCTCCTCAAAAATGTGGGAGGGCTGTTATTCTGGAGCAGCAAATAGAATCAGCTCCTCAAGTGCCCTGACGGAACACAGGACCCAACTGTTCAAAGTCCTTACACCTAAATGATGACCTTGGTCTCCCAGGATCTGAAACAGCCGTACTCAAAGGAAACACTCTGTGTACGAGGCAGTAGTAACCATACTTCAAGTCTTGACTTAAAAAATAAATAACCACAAAAATAAAAGTACTCTATAAAAGGAACACTTTTTTTAAAAATCCAAGCCACACTCACCAGCTTGAAAAATATTTGAGGGTCTTAACTTTTTCCAAGACTATAGCAAGTGGTTTAGAGTAACATCAGATCCATGGGAATTCTCGGAGGGGATCCTGAGCGCTTGGATTTTATTTCCAACACAATTCCCAGACGGGTCAGTGGAAAGGTCACCACATAACAGGAGCAACTCCAGGATGTAAAATGTCCAGGGGAGACAGACAGCCAGAAAGAGTCAGAGATTCCAGAAGCTTCCCTAGACGCCTATAGATTGGTAGCCTTCCGTCCACCCGGAATGCTTCTCCTGACCTAACTGTCCTCCTGGCATCTCCTGGTGGTTCCAGCCTTGGAAACCAGTCCTACCAGTTCCTGAGCGTCCAGCCACCTTCTCTGAATGTCTGAACTATGGGCTGCTTTCCTCGGAGCTGGCCCGCGGGAAACCGGCCAGGGTGTGTGAAGTGGTCAGAGGTAGACCCCATGGCCCTGAGAAACCACTGACCGGTCCCGGCTGCACTGAGGCCCCTGCGGTCACACAGGCCCGTGTCTGCGAGAATCCAGCCCTTCCCGGAATTGCTCACAGCTCACCAGCCAGCTGAAGGCCTTAAATCTCAGCTGGAGCTTTTCAGCTCTGGTTTTTCCTCCCGGTTATTTATCTTCCCTCCGGCTTCAGGCAGGTCACACCCTGCGGTGCTGCTGTCCCCCCCTCGCTGTGAAACGGGGCGATTACTACTGACTTCCCGAGGAGGATGGATGACTCATCCTGGATGTTTCCAGCCGAGAGACAGCGGCGGGAAACCGAGGCCGCGTGGGCCCTCCCTCCCCCGCACACCTTGGGACCAGCGGAGCCGTGAGGATGGGGGGCCAGGATTTCCTGCTGCGCCAACCCCTGACGGTGTGCGGCGGCCCTGCCCCGAGGTGCGCCCGCCCCCGCCCCCAGCACGGCAGTCAGTGACTGCAGCCCTCCTGGCCCCGCCTGGAATCTGAACAAAGGAGGCGCCGAGGGAGCGTCCACGACATCCCCAAACGGCTTCCACCGGATGAAATAAAGCGTATCCAGTGCCTTCTGTTTAAATACACTTTACTGAATTATGAAATAATTAAAAGATGTAGAAAAGTACAGAAACAAGGTACCCGCCAATTACTTTAACATTTTACCGTATTTGCTTCAGATCTGTTCCTTTAAAAAAGAAAAAAAATAAGAAGGTGATCACTCAACTGACCACAGGGCAGCTCCCTGGAGGGGCTTATGGGCCACCAGCGCTAGAGGAAATTAATGCAGCCTCAGCAGCAGGCGAGCTGGGCTGGCCCCAGAGGATGCGGCTCGGTGAACGGGGCTGTGGGGTTTCCTAGGCCCTGTGCTGAGCGGCTCGGGATCTCCTTCAGGCTCAGCTGTCGTGGCAGGAGTCCCCGGCTAGCTCTCACGTCCCGCTGACCGTGGCCGCCGACTCGCCCCTTCGCGAATCCTGGAGCCAGCGGCCCCACCCGCGAGCCCGCTTCCCCCTCGCCTTCCCTCTCCTCTTGAGCCCCACCCATCCCTCCACGTCCCCTGTCCCTGGCTGTCCACAGGCACCCTTTGGCTCCAATTCCACATCCTAAGCGTTTCTATGAATATAGGCTTTGTGGACTGTTTATTCATGTGACATTAATCCCAAAGGGGAATCAAAGCAGCGTCAAGGCCGTTATCCTTGTTTGCCTTGGATGGTCTGCCTTAAACAATCACAGGCAGCCTGGGTGTTGAGAAGGGGGGCGGGGCGGGGGGGGGGCTGTTTGTTTCCCTGGGATCCACGGGGATCCAAGGAAGGGGGAGGGCTGGCAGCGATGTCACTGATTCCACATCTCAGCCGAGCACCCGGACGTCACCCAAAACCAGGTCCCCAGAGCGAGGGCCTTGCTCTGCACGGAGCAGAGCCCCGTGTTTCTCAGGCCACTTTCCTGATGCGCCAGGTCGCTGATTAGCCCTAGCTTTGGTGTCAAAACACCCCAGGGTTGTCAGTGGAGCCCTTGCTGCCCCGCAAACCTATGCTTCTGAAAATAAAAATGACACCAGTCAGCACTCCTCCTTCTGCACGGCTGAGAGCTGGAGCCCACGGCCTCTTGGGCAGGACGCCGCCTGCGATTCCCAGGAGGTCGGGCAGAAGCCGCGGTAGAGGAGGGGCAGGCCCAGGGGCAGGCAGCCACGCCCCCTCCCCTCCTAGCAACTGCTCCGTCTCAGGCCTGAGAAGTACCAGCCCTGCCTCAGGCTCACCAGCACCACTCCGAGGCCACAGGGCCGTGCCTGACGGTGACAGCTGTTCCCTTGACTTTCCGGAGGAGGAAATTGACTCTGAGATCATAAAACAGTGGTAGGACCTGAAACTGCACCGCCTCTCCCTCTGGCTCACACCCTGTTCTTGACAAGCATGCGCACACACACGCTCCGGGGCCGGACACAGGCCTGCCCATCCCCTGCTAAGGTCATCTGTGTTGCATACGTGTTGCTCATCCAGCGTTTGTCTGGCTGGTGAGTGGGGTTGTGTTTGAGGAAAGGTGCTTTTTCATCAAATCCAGCGCTTTGCCATCCTGAGCTGACAGCCACACGTAACAGGAGCCTCCGCAACCCCTAACCCCCCACGGGCAGCACTTCATGTTGTCTCCTCTGGGCGGCTGGCCAGATGGAGTCCCTGGCAGGTGAGAACCGTTTCTGGAAGCCCAGGAATTCGCAGGGTGGCGCGGACCCTCCACACCCGCAGCAGAGCGCCTGAAGGTCAGGGAGGAGGCCTAGCATTCCCAGTAAGCACTCTTCCAGAAACCTGCCAGCTTCCCACAGCGACGGGCGATTGCGGGGCGAACGGCTGCAGCCTCTGCTTCCCTGGGCCTGGAGGACTGGCCACCAGGTCCCTGCTCACCCAGCCCCCAGAGCAGAGAGAAGGGGCTGGGGGACTGGAGGGGGACCGCTCTTATAAGACCTCAAGAGGGACCGTGACGTTACAGAGGGGCCCAGGAGAAGTACACTTAAAGAGGGAGGGAGGGAAGATGGAAAGAAGGAAGGGAGGGAGGGAGGGAAGGAAAGTAGGAAACGGACTCATTAATAAGCTATCCAAGAAGGATTACGGTAAGGCTTTTATTTTTTAGCAGTGATGAGGATGCCACATTGCCTGAGACTTTTCCCTTCAAGCCCTATCACTGCCAAATCAATTTCTTGTCTTCTGTATTGCCAATTCTTAAGGACTTCATTTGTTTGCTTAGACATCAGTAAACCTTCCTTAAGAACCTTACCTTAATTCCTAAACCATACCTGAGGGCGACTGCTCAGGGGCCAGCTCTGTTCAGGCTGGACACCTGACTGTCACCAATGCCTGCTTAAGACCTCTGTTTCTCTTACCCTGTGGAGGGTAAAGACTCCCAGTGTGTGACAGTCATCAAGGTCCCAGCCTAGGGCTTAAGGGGCCCTGGGGGCCCAGGAGCAATTGCAAGGGGTCCTTGAAGCCACATTCTCACCAAATATTGTCTAAAGCAATATATCTAATATGGTAGCCACTAGCCACATGTGGCTCTCGAGCCCTGAACACGTGGCCATTGTGATAGGCGGAAATAGTAAGATACACAACAGAGTTTGAAGGTTTAGTATGAAAAAGGAATGTAAACTGTCTCATTAATAGTTTTTTAGTATTGATTACATGTTGAACTGATAATATTCTGATTCTATTGGGTTAAATGTGATACGTTATTAAAATTATTCTTGCCTGTTCTTTTATTTATTGTGGTAAAACACACACAACATAAAATGTACCATCTTAACCATGTTTAAGTGTACAGTTCAGTAGTGTTAAGTACTTTCACATTGTTGTGAAACCATCACCAACATCCATCTCCAGCACTTTTTTATCAACCCAAACCGAAACTCTCTACCCGCTAAACAGTATCTCCCCATCCTCCGTCCCCCAGGCCCTGGTAACCCCCATTCTACTTTCTGTCTCTACGAATTTGACTATTCTCGGGACTTCAGATAAGTGAACGCATCCAAGCTTTATCCTTTGTGTCTGGTTGTTTCACTCAGCACAGTGTCCATAAAGTTCATCCACGTTGTACCATTTTTCAGAATTTTCTTCATTTTTAAGCCCAAATCATTCTCCCTTGTACGTAGCTACCAGCTTTTGTTTGTCCATTCATCTGTCGTTGGACACTTGGATTGCTTCTACCTCTTGATAACTGTGAATAACACTGCTATGAACGTGGATGTGCAAATAGTCTTCGAGACCCTGCTTTCAATTCCCAGAAGTGGAATTGCTGGGCCATATGGTAACTATTTTTAATTTTTCAAAAACCACCACACTCTTTTCCACAGCAGCTGCACCATTTTACATCCCCACCAGCAACGCATAAGGGTTCCAATTTCTCCACATCCTCACTGACACTTGTTATTTTCTTTGTTTTTAATCGCTGTCATCCTAAGAGTTGGGAGGTGGTACCTCACTGTGGTTTTGATTTGCATTGCCCTAGTGATTACTGATGTTGAGCATCTTTTCATGTGCTTTTTGGCCATTTCTATATCTTCTATGGAGAATCATCCATGTAGTTTTACTTTTTTAATGTGGCTACTATAAATTTACAGTTACACATGTGGCTCACATTTTATTTCTACTGGATAGTTCTAGTCTAGAAGGAATAAAGGCACAACCACTATCACACAGGAATTTTTTGACAATGAAAGGAACCCTGATATTTAAAATGTGGGAAATCTAGTTCCAATGAATGATTTCTAAGTTTCCTTCCAGCAATGACATTTTATGCTCTCTTTCTCTCTCTGCTCAAAGAACTTAAACTAGAGCTTTCATTTCAAAGATGTCAGGAGTCATTCCCCCTATAAGGAGGAGGTCCCTACATACAACCTGGAAGATTCAAAGATCCAGGGGCCCTCTCCCCTCTGTAGAGTGGGCAGGCTCTGTGATGGGGGGGTGGGGGGTGGGTCTTGGTTCCAGAGCTTGCTGATGTCCCAAACTGAGGGGAGAAGTCATCTGTGTCTGAAAATTTGATTGGTAAAATCCTGCACCATCTGAGGGAAGGATGCCTAGGGCTGGGGATTGAAAAGTTGGTCTCCATGGAAACCTCAACACTTCCGGCAACTTCTTTTTTTTTTTTTGCTTTATGATCCTTTTATTTATTTATTTATTTTTACATCTTTATTGGAGTATAATTGCTTTACAATGGTGTGTTAGTTTCTGCTTTATAACAAAGTGAATCAGCTATACATATACATATGTTCCCATATCTCTTCCCTCTTGCATCTCCCTCCCTCCCACCCCGAATAGCCAAAGCAATCTTGAGAACGAAAAACGGAACTGGAGGAATCAGGCTCCCTGACTTCAGACTATACTACAAAGCTACAGTAATCAAGACAGTATGGTACTGGCACAAAAAGAGAAAGACAGATCAATGGAACAGGATAGAAAGCCCAGAGATAAACCCACGCACATATGGTCACCTTATCTTTGATAAAGGAAGCAGGAATGTACAGTGGAGAAAGGACAGCCTCTTCAATAAGCAGTAACTTCTGATGACAGAGACTAATCCTGTCCTAAGGGACAGACTGGATGCCATCAGAATCTAGCCCCTTGGTCTTAGGGGTGGAGACTGCAAGTTTGTAGCACTGAAATGAATGCATTGCTTGAGTGCACAAGCCATCCTACTCACAGAGGCTGCTACCAACCCATCCCTGGGTGTCATAAATTGTATCTAGAAGAAGACAGCCCTCTGTTCCCACCATTGAACATTAATAAGAAAACAATGGGTTCCAAAATACTGCTACTTTTCATAAATGTCCCTATTTTCCCGGAGGAAATAGCATTGCTAGTCCAGATTTCCTTCCCTTTATCTTACTAAAAATCTCACAAAGCCATGGCCCACCGACCAGGAAGGGGTTGAGCCCACAAATGCCATGGCCTGTGACTTAATTTCAAGGGAAGAAAAAAAAAAAGAAGAAGAAGAAATTTTGTGGAAAAAGCAAGAACTGTGGTGAGGTCTCTTATTTGTTCTTTCTAACTAAGGGGAATAAGCTTCCAGCATGTCTGTCTTGGACCATAGTTGTTAATATGGTTTTAAAGGAAAATGAAAGCAGTCTTTTGATGCTAGATAACAAAATGGAGAGCTGGCAGGAATTAAGAATCAGATTAAAACAATAGAACCTGACCACCTACTGTGAAAAGATAATGTAAAGAATAATACTAAATAGAAGATATTCGAACATATGGGAGGAAAATGCTGTATAAATATAAGGCTTTATATTGTAGCTTATATAAAATGTAGCTAATATAAATTTTCTTTACTACCTAGAGTCGTGTAAATACTGGGAAGTTTGGTATCTTGGTAATAATGGCAACTCAGATCTTTTATAATTTCTTTTAGATCCAAAGTTTTAAACCCTAATATCCCTGTGATACAGTCATCTAATCTCTCTTATGTCAGTTTCCTCAACTGAAGAACGGATTAGAGGTACAGTTTTCCCTATACAATTTTGGGGGTTGTTGTAGGATCTAATGAAATAATATATGTGTGAGGATAACATAGAATGATTAGTATAAAAGTAAATGCAGTTCATTGTACTAGACTTCCTCTCAGGGGGGCTGAGAAATACTGATTTTCACAGACAGAAATGAACACCTACACTGGCTGTGTAAAAGGCATAAAAACATGGGATTTCCCACCCAACCCACCAATGTGGATTATCTTTTCAGGAGGCCTGTAGGGAACCTGTGGTGTAATATGCATCATACAGTTCGTATTTAATGTACAAAACCTTTAGAGTAAACTGGATGAGGGTGGGAGAGAGTTAACCAAGGAAAACTGAAATTAATACTGTAACCTCTGCTATTATGTGCAGAAAGTTTCCTGCCAGTAGTAGCCAAGTTCCTGGAGGGAAAAAAAAGTGTGTGTGTGTATGTGTGTATATATGTGTGTATATGTATATGTGTATGTTATGTATGTGTGTATAATGTTTGTGTGTATATGTGCGCATGTATGTGTATATGTGTATGTGTGTGCATGTATGTGTACATGTGCGTGTGCGTACATGTGTGTATGTGTGTGTTGTGTGTATGTGTGTGTTTAGCTTCATAATCATAGTGCTCTTAGGTACCACATACCTTCACCATCCTTCCTTCCAAAAAGGAAAAAGCATCAACGCAGGCAGCGCAGAAACTTTAAGCCTTCTGTCTCAGGTTCCGCCTGAGTCATTACACCAAAGCGCGGCTGAGGGCATAAAACCCCTTTGCCCAGCACCCATGGCAGCTCAGGCCTGAAGCAGGTGTGGCAGCGACACAGGTGGTTTGTTTTTCGGGGTCAGATTGGCACATTTCTTGCCTAGGGCTCTGGGTGAATGTTCAGATTCCATCTTCCGGTCACATGGTGTTCAGCCCCTCGGCGTCCAAGGCAGGCCCCTGCACGCTGCCCGCCTACAGCCTGTCTCCTCTCCTGGCCCGCTGGGAAGGCAGGAGGTGAGGGCAGAGGGGAGGAGGGGAGGGGAGGAGGGAGCAAGGGCCGGAGCTTTTGCAGCATTTCCAGCTCTCCCCAAGAGCCACTTTTCAGGCACATCAAATCCCTCCCCATCCCTCTCCTGGGCTGCCCTGCCCCAGCGCTGGGAATCAGCCTTGTTTACACTGCTCATTAGGCTCTCTTAGCAGTTGCTATAGCAACCACCAGGGGTCAGTTTATAGAAGGAGAGGAAGTTCACTTTTGGGGAGTTAGCTTTCCAGCTCCTGTGCAGAGCACAGCTGAAAACAAAAGACCCAGACACCCAAGGAGGAAACACACTGAAAAATTTCCTATGAGTAGAAGCATCATTTAGAGCCTAAAACTTCACTCAGCGATGGATGCCATGTTCCTTCTTTGCTGAAAGAGCTGTTCTAGAACTGCTGATAGGAGCGTAGAGGTCTTATAGTTGCATCTTCCCGATTTTCCTCTCCCCCTCCGTTCACCCCTCTGCCTTGTCCTCACGGCCTTAGTTAAGAGAACAAGGGCAGGTGCCAGGGTTCATTTAAAGTGATAACTTCATTAATATAATGTATTCACTGAGGATCAGAAAGATCTTCACAAACTGTTATTATTCCATCTTTCTCATGGGGAGGGAGGCAGCAGCCCCTGGAACTGTGTGCCCATCTGGAGGTCCAAGCCGAACAAAATGGAGCCCCTCCGCCTACAGGGAGTATGCTGGGAATCTCCCAGGGTGCCAGGATGCCGTCCAGTGAAGACTTTCCAGCTCTAACCTGACTAGCTAACCTGATTTAGCAAATTTAAAAGTACAGGATGGGGCTTCCCTGGTGGCGCAGTGGTTGGGAGTCCGCCTGCCGATGCAGGGGACACGGGTTTGTGCCCCGGTCCGGGAAGATCCCACATGCCGCGGAGCGGCTGGGCCCGTGAGCCATGGCCGCTGAGCCTGCGCGTCCGGAGCCTGTGCTCCGCAACGGGAGAGGCCACAACAGTGAGAGGCCCGCGTACCGCAAAAAAAAAAAAAAAAAAAAAAAAAAAAGTGCAGGATGCCCAATTAACTTTGATTTTCAGATAAACAACGAATGGATTTTTATAAGCCTATCCCACTCAATCTTTGGGACATCCACAGAGTAAGTCAAGCTTAACCCAACCTATTCTAACCCACCTCTTCTCTATTGCCACCTCCAAAAAAAAAGCACAACAGAGTTCTCTCTCTACAACAAATCACGTGCCAGATCAGTTGAGGAGGATCTGACCCTTGGACTATCTTGCTGATCGTGAAAAAATGAAAGGGGATGATTTACATGTGTGCAAGCAAGTCAGCTCACCAACAGGAAGGTGAGGCCCCTGATGCTTCCTCAGATCCGAACACCTGCAGAAGGGGCTGGACGGCTAAAGAATCCGGCGCTGGGCTTTATGGGATATCACTTGGACTTTTTCATGAAGAGTAAAAGTCAGCTTTCTAAAGAATAATGATTTTTATTTCTGTGACAAGAAAAATATACATATATATATATTTATTTTTTTTTTTTTTTTGCGGTACACGGGCCTCTCACTGTTGTGGCCTCTCCCGTCGCAGAGCACAGGCTCCGGACGCGCAGGCTCAGCGGCCATGGCTCACGGGCCCAGCCGCTCCGCGGCATGTGGGATCTTCCCGGACCGGGGCACGCACCCGCGTCCCCTGCATCGGCAGGTGGACTCTCAACCACTGCGCCACCACGGAAGCCCAGGAAAAATATTTTTAATGCACCTTTTTTCAGGAATAAATGACATTGGTTTCCAAGTGTTATGCTGCGAAAATTTGAGTGGGAAGATGCCCAGGGAGCCGGTATGCTGTCTCTGTCCGTTTGGTCCTCTGTGGTTTTGGTGCCTGGGTACCCGTGTCCACGGGGAGAAAATGCCATTGACTTTATGAAAGTCACCCTCTGCCCAGCATGCCCTCTGCTAAGATTTTGCCGCTTTGTCACCAAGGGAAGGCTGGCCCGATGAAAGTTGTGCTGACTTCTGTAGAACTTGTGGAAAACCTAGACCACTAGTTGTAATTCTGTACCTGTGGAAGTTTTGCCTCTGTTTTGACCCTAAATCCTACGAACCTAAAACTTAAGGCAAATAAGTCAAGAAGCATAAACGGACATGAAAACAAAGCAAAGAGTCGCAATGATACCTTCCGTGAGGTCCCTGCCACGTCAGACAGCAAGGTTCCCACAGCGCAAATCCAAAATGAGTAATGAGAGGGAAACTGTCAAGATAAACATCACGGACAATAAAAGTATCCTCACCTGTTACGGACCCTAAAGAATCTCAATACGATTTTCACCAAGACTAAAACAGCTGATGCTTCAAGTGAGTTCCAATTCTGTCTCTTCTTCTGAAATGTGGCCCCACGAACGTCTGTGGACAGCCTATGACTGAGCTTCCCCACGGGCAAAATGCAGATCCTGGGTCAGTACTAAGTGGTCCTTGTCTAACTGAAGGGGTATCGTGAGACCATCTGCAAATCATTCTGAGCTCCTCAGACAAAAGGCAGGAAGTATGAAATGTGATTATTTGTGCTATTTACTTTTTTAAAAAACATTCACAAATATTTTAATAATTTTGAATATGTATTTCTTATATTGAAATATCTGGAAAAGTGAAAGAAGAATTATGGGTTTGCATATATATTCCAGAAAATTACCTCAGTTCTTTTCTCATTTTGTATTTAGGAGAACCATCTTAGAATTACAATGTAAATAGGATATATAGGGTATGATTAAATTTAGTGATAGTAATAGTGATATAAACTAAAGTTACATTTTTATTTTTGTTGTTTGGGCTGTTCACTTTTTAAACAAGCCACTTGATTTAGGAGTTGATGGATTTAGTTTTGTTTAAAGCACATTGAAAGGTCCTAACTTTTGAAAGCCTATTTTCATTTATATTTTTTAAAACCCAATAGTTTTTTACTTTTTTTTCTGAACGACTTGTTATTTAACCCAATATTTGAAGCTGAAGCTGTCAGACAGTGTCTCTTTAACGCTGTTCAACAGCTGTTAAATGGGATAATCACCTGTTTATCCTCATGTCACTAATTCAAATGCTAATTGCACTCTAGACACTGGCTTATTCTCCCCGTCAAGCCAGACCAGGTGCACAGCCCTCTGAAAGATGCTGCAGTGATCACAGGCCTCCATCTATGCACTCGTGGAGGCACAGAGGAAACAGGGCAACACACACACACACACACACACGAATGAACGTGCTGCTTATAACTGTGAAAAATCAGGAATTACTTAAATTACTTAAATGTCAAATGACAGTGAAATAAGCCAAAGTAAACAACCACAGAATATAGTATTATACAGTCGTTAAAGGGATGCTTACGAATACGGTTAAATAACGTGTTAAAAAAAATCTACCTATTGATGTTGAGTGAAAATAGTATGCAGAACTATTGTATGATAACAAATATGAGGGGGAAATTTGCACAGAAAAAGGCAAAGGATACATGATAGTCTTGGAACTATAATCAACCACTATCTACAGACCTACCCAAGGATAATTCTAGGGTCTGGGAATACATGAATTCCTGTTTTCACAGAGCTGACATTTCACGGAGCTTACATTTGGAGCTTATATTTTGGAGAAGAAAGACAGACAAAATCCAGGTAAAGAAACCAGTAAACAAGATATATGCAAAGAGTGATGTCCTAAGAAAATGTACAGAGAGTTGTGGGGTAGAGGGACCAGAAGGTCTGGTCTCACGTGGGTCGTGAAGGCGGAGACCTCAGAGGAAACCCAAACAATGAGGAGCCCCAGTGTTAAGTCCCAAGAGTGACCCTGCTTGGCAGGGTCACAGCCCAGGAATGCACAGCAGGTCGGAGCAAGGGAGAGGGAGGGATAAGGTGAGTTTGGAGAGTTGGCAGGAGCCCGGTCATGCTGAAAGGACAAGGGTTCCCACCAGCGAACCTGTTCCACCTGTTCCAACCAGGTGGAAGTTCCTGTAGGGGCCCAGGTGTGAGAGGCAGGCATGGGCTGGAGTGGCAACCGTGGAGATGGGAGGGATGGATGGACTCAGGAAATACACTGAAGGGGGAGCGGCATCAACTGAACTGAACCTGATTCAGGGTGAGGGAGGGTGCGGACAGAGATACTGAGTCAAAAGAGAAGAATCTCACACGATTCCGAGATTTTTGGCCTCAACAACTTCGGGACCACTGCCTGAGCTGAGAAAGTGGGCGGAACAGGCTTGTGCTGGAAAATCGAGAGTTGTGTTTCTGTCATTTTACAGTTGAAATGCCTATTTGATATCCCCAAGAAGACATCAATGACACAGTCAAGTTGCTCAGGGGGCGTCACGGGGAAGATAGGCATTTGGGAGTTACTTGAACGTGATGGCGTAGAAAGCAACGGGCCTGGATGGGGTGACGTACAAAGAGCACATGGAGAGGAAAGACAGCCCAGGACTGAGAGCTGGATACTGGACTCAGGAGGAGGAGCAAGGAGAGAGGCGGACAGTGAGTGAGGAGGAAGTCTAGGCGGGCATCGTGTGCCGGAACCAAGGTTAGAATCTTGTTGGAAGGAAGAAGGGATTCTCGACTATAGCTAATGCTGCTGAACGTTTGAGAATTAGTAAAGAGATGTCACCTCTGCTCTGGCGACATGGTGGCCCTTACAAGCTCAGGTTCAGGGGAGGGGTGAGAACAGGAAGGACGGAAAGGGAGGTGGTGGTCACAGTGGGACCCCTGACACACTTGAGGTTCCCTGGGGAGGGGCGTAGAGCAAAGAGGCAGAGGAGAATCAGGGGCAGGCTGTTTTAGGGAACGATTTTAGAGCTTGTTTGTGTGCTGATAAGAATGACCTAGTCAAAAGAGATAAAAGAGATGGTGGAGGAAAGAGAAAGATAACAGAGAGAGGTTACTGAAAAACAGGACGGGGTGGCTTCTGGAGAAGGCAGGGTTTGACCTTTGATGGGAGCAAGGAAACTGCATCCCTAGGAGCGGACAGAAGGCAGGAAGAGCCAGCAGAGATGCCCATAGAACAGGAGACTTGGAGGGGAGAGTGGAAGGGGTTCCTTTCTGTGTTTCCACTTTCTTGATGCACCACAGAACCAGATCATCAGCGGAGGGCGCTCAGCTCTGCCGCTGCAGAGTGAAAGCAGCCAGAGACGATACATACAAGGACAAGGGTGGCTGTGTTCCGGGAACACCTTATTATGGACACGGACTTCGAATTTGACCTAGGTTTTATGTTTATGAAATATTCTTCTTCCTTTGGCTTTTCCAACCATTTAAAAATGGAAAAAGCATTTTTGCTTCATCGGCCATTCAAAAGCAGGGGTGAGCCAGATTTGGCCAACGGGCAATGACCCTCGTGTTAGAGCAAAGCGTGCTGTTGACTGAAGTGACACACAGGGAAACCTCTTCGGGGCACTGCTCTTGGCTTGAGGCAGTGGGGCCGCTGGGGGCACGCGTGAGGGACCCTCTGAGCCTCCTTTAGTCTCCTGTTAGCTGACATGGATTTCTTCTTCTTTCAACTTGTATTTTCCAACTTTTCTTTTCAAAGCACGTGCTAATTCTAGCATTAAAAAGTCCCGTGTGTCGTGAAGGGGAGAGAAATAATTACCCCCCCTTGTTGTACTGTGGTCCCTTCTCATCTTCCTGCTGACCCAGGTGCTTAGTAGAACTGCAGCCCCACGGAACTTCTGAGCACCTGCTCTGCGACCTTAGATCTCTTAGGGTTCTGAAGCCATTCCAGTCCTATGCTGAAATTTCAAGATGGTTACTTTATAGCTATTTTGGATTAAGCAAAATTAATTGAATTGATCGAATTCTTTGGAATATTTTAATTTACCGTTCGATGTTTTTAAAAAAAAACTACTTAAATTATTTTCTAAATTTTGTGTCTCTTCGTATGTGAGAAAAAATATGGAAACAGATTTAAATAATTGGATGGAACCTAGAACTAGAGATTTATTCTAGAGATTTCTAGAAGTAGAAATTTCTCCATGAGAAAATCATGGAGAACGTCATTTCCTTCCAGAATAAAGGAGTTGATAATGACAGTACATTTAATTACAGGACCAAAATGAATTTAACATAATGTCCATCTACAAGCCATTGGAAGAATTTTAAAAGAATGTTTAAAATAGTGATTTGATTTTTTTAACCACTGTAAACTCTCGTTTTTTCTCAAGATAGAATATTGTTTGTATTTTTTCAGACTCATTTCCATGTTTAGTTTCTCTCTAGCTGCTAACTGTTTAAAAAATTCAATATTTCAAGGATGTCTTAATCATCAGAATGGCACAGTAATTTTTTTTAATTTACTTTAAAATTGATGCATCTGGATTATATTTCTGGCAGGAAGTTAGACATCTGCCTACAGAATACATATTTCCATTAAGTATCCCCTGCATGCCTACGTATTCATGGCTTTGCCAAGGGCTTAAGGTCCTTACTGGGATAGGAATTAAGAGAAGGAAGAGTTTATGCTTCTGTATGAGGCAATTAGAAGTAGTTATCCCACATGAGGAGTTTGGTATTAACAGATACACGCTACTGTATATAAAATAAATAAACAACAAGGACCTACTGCATAGTACAGGGAACTATATTCAATATCTACTAATAATGTATAATGGAAAAGAATCTGAAAATATATATATATATGTATAACTGAATCACTTTGCTCTACACCTGAAACTAACACAACTTCGTAAGTCAAGTATACTTCAATTTAAAAATATAGCGTTAAACGCACAAGCTTTGCAAAAGACCATCTCAGGTGTCATTCCTGGTCACTACATTTACTAGCTATGTGACTTGGGCAAGCTACTTACCTTTCTGAGCCTTGGCTTAATCCCTACAACAGGGAAATTATAATACCTAACACCTGGGGAATTGAATGAGCTGATATATGAAAAGCTCCTAGACAGTGCCTGGGAGATTGGAAAATTCTCACCAGATGTTGGGACGCTTGTCTTATCTCTCAGCCACACGTGGTCCAGGCTCTAACACCCTCTGTCCATTGATGGGAGAGACAAAGCAGAGTGCTTGGCACGTAGACAGCACTCAATAAACATCTGGAGGCTGATGAGTTAATTAGCTGGGTACTTAATTAATACAGCCGAGGACTTTCCATTAAAGAAGAGCAAAATCACAATGCTTCATTTCTGCAGAGGTCCTACAGCCTCTCCCGTGAACGAGGCCTGTCTAGAAGACCACGCATTGCACAAAGAAGAATGGAGGCTCAACGCGTCCGGGGCCACGAGCTGTGGGAAAGGATGTTTCCCTCTTCATTTCGACCAGTTTGTTCTTTCACCCGACCTGCTTCCAACCAGCGCTCTCGATTGTCTTATGGGCTGCCCACTGCAATCTCTTAAAAGGGCAGCCCCGTAAACCACAGGATTCCCGCCGCCAGCCTCCCACTTCCCTACTTCACTCTCCACCCACCACCCAGGGTACTGGATGCCTTGCACTGGGCAACGCGTTCAAAAGCTTGCCAATCAGAGCCTCCCTCAGAATTGTGAACTGAGAGATGCAGACACAACTGACAGATGAGGATGAAGCCGGTGGCTGACAGAAATAAGCAATGCTGGAAAGCCAAGGTCGGCGGCATTACTGAGCCACGTTCACGAGGCTACGCAAGGGGAGCAGGCTGTAAGAAACATGAGAGCAGATGTGTCAGGAAGAGCAGAGATGAGAGGCCCTGCGGCTCCTGAGAGAGAGGTGAAAGGCCAGCCCACCCGTGGTCGGTCAGTCCATGTGGAGGTAGGGGTTCCCAGTGCCCTGAGCACTCACAGCTGCTGGGTGTCCTCTCCTGCCAGCGACATTCATCTGTGACACCGCTGCTTGGGTCAACAGGGCCCTCTCTACTGTGCAGTGGAACGTTCTCTTGATATCACCTGGCACAGGTGAAACCCTGACGTGAACCATCTGAGATGCGTGACGATGCAACAGGATGGGAGCGCACAGCTAGAGTGAACCCTTCAGATGCTTACTGTCAACTCATTCATACTGTGTCATCATGGTTAAAAGTCTGAGCCTCGAGTAACTCAAGAAAATGCAGCTGGAATTCCAGGCTTTCCTGGCTTCGAAACAGTCCCTCACTTGGGTGTGTTTTCTCACACTCACAGCTGAATAGGAGCTTATCCTTACTGGATTTCTTGGTGTCCATCTGAACAGCTCCAACCTGAATCGGGATGGCCAGGCCACCCTTTTCTTCCTGACTTATTCTCTTAACATGCATTCATTTCTCACATCCATTCAAGCCTTAAAAATAAGTTATTTATTCATAGCAGCATTATTCACAATAGCCTGATGGTGGAAGTAACCCAAGTGTCCATTGATGGATGAGTGGATAAACATATGTGCTATACACATGCAGTGGAATATTATCCTGCCTTTAAAAGGAAGGGAATTCTAACATAAAAGGACCAACACTTTACAAGTCCACTTCTATGAGGTCCCTAGACTGGTCAGGTTCACAGAGACAGAAAGTAGAAGGGTGGCTGCCAGGGGCTGGGGGCTAGGGGATGGGGAGTTAAGGTTTGATGGGGACAGAGTTTCAGTTTGAGATGATCAAAAAAGTTCTAGAGATGGATGGTAGTGATGGTTCTACAATAATGTGAAAGTACTTAATGCCGCTGCACTATAACTTAAAAGATGGTTAAAATAGTAAATTTTATGTTGTGTATATTTTAATAGACACACAAAAACACTAGAAGGTAAAAGCGGTAGGGGAGGGTGTCCTATACGTGTCTCTATGTAAGAGATTTTTTTTAAGTTTACTTTTCGCGAATGGGACTCAGAGAAGAAGAGACCATTTAGAGAAGGTACAGGACCTCCTGTTTTCTTCTCTGGGCATAGAATACCAGCCAAGGAAAGCCATGGTCGAGTCAGAATCCAAACAGGGTCAGTTCATTTTGTTCCTTAAACTCAATATCCCTCTTCCTCAAAGTCCTCTCGGTTCCCAGGTCTGCATGGGGTCTCCAGATCTCCACCCCAGGGCTTTGGCAGGACTCAGGAGGGAGCTTCCTCCTCCAATGGAGGGCATTGCCCAACGTCCACGTGCAATAAAAGGAGTTTTGTGTGAGACGTTTAGAGTAAAATCTGACTTCCATGCACTAGAACTTTCATTAATGAAGAGCTTTCATGTCCGTCTAGTGGGTCAATGGTTTATTTTCATTTAGTAAATGTGGGGAAAGGATTATAAACGTGCGGGTTTGCTCTGCTATCTTAACCCTGAATTTCCAGTCACGTATTTCTAAAGCCCAGAAACAGTTACAAGGTGCACAGGGTGAGCATTGCAAAGGCCGAACAAGGGCAGAAGAGCTGAGTCACTCACATGAGGTGATTACACGCTCTCACAACAAAGAATGAAAAAGAAAAAGAGCCAGACACCCAAGTCTCATGACATAACGCGTTGGACTGGTGGGCTTTCCCCTTGCTCTGCGTGCTCCCTCTGCACAGATGACTGGTCCCCTTGGCCTGTTTCACAGGATTCCTCAGGCTTTGCCCAGCTGCCTGAAGGTCAGCTTGCCTGGGGTGGGTGGGCAATCAGGTTGGCAGGGTTCTGTCTCCGATACCCTGGAGTGGCCAGTTTTGTGTTTGTTACTTCATTCTTGGAACCGAACGATACTTCTGCAATCCTGAAAGACCTACAGTGGGCTCCTGGGTCAGCTAGATTACCTGGACCCCGGGGTCCACACATATTTGGTCCTAAGCTCAAATCACGGTCCTGCTAGGACAGTCTTGGGCATCCAGGCCTGTAGACAAGGACAAGATGGTTCACGGACCCTAATTACAGGATGGAGCAGTCAGCACTGAACACTGAAACCAGAAAGTCCTTCCCTCAACAAACATTTACTTTGAATACGAAGACCCTTTGATATAAAGAAGCACATGGGTGGTAAATGGATCCCCTCAACCACTGTCACCATCATCACCAAACGTACACACCCACAACTGTCGATGACGCTCTCAGTGCCTCTTGTCCTGTAGACAGAAAATCCCCTCAGGTAGGTTTCATAAAAACTCAAATGCCTCTGAAAGCACTTTCAGAATGAGGAGGAAGAGGTGACAGGGAAGAAGGAGAATGATGGGTGAAGGACTGTGGCTCCCACAAGTCGGGTGAAGAAAATGGTTTGGACTAAGCCAGAAACGAAAAGGATCTTGGGAGCATGTGAAGGTAAAAGCTAGGAGGTACGGAGTTCACCCAGCTGGGAAGATAAGAGAAGCAAGGAGGAGGCTAGTCAGATGCCCCATGGCTAGTTCAGGAAGGCCGCTCTGAGGGAAGAAAACAGAATGGAAACTGCCCTAAACAACAGACAGAAAAAGGACCATTAACTGAGGAAGCAGAAAGCAGCCAATAAGGGAAGCCCCTTCCCCCCTCCCCCACTCCAGGTTCTAAGAGTAATTAACCCAATTCTTTTTTCAGAGCTGCCTTTCATTGACACAGGTTAAAAAAAAAAAAAAAAAATCTCCTCCCCCAGACTCACCAAGGAGCCCACCGTTTCACTTTTACTTCCCCTTCAAAAAAATTTAAACAACTATACAAGTTAGAAGGATGGCTCAGTGAACACTCAACAAGCCACCTGGACTCAAGGACTATCAGTATTCTGCTACATCACAGGCTCCCCTGGAACAAATTGGATGGAGGGTTCAGGCACCGTGACCTTGCGTCCCTAAATGCTTCAACGAGCATCGCCCAGGAATACAGACGTTCTAAAAAGCCCCAAGGTAAACATCTCGGCTAGGAAAAGTAACACTAATTCCCTACTCTCATCTAATACCCAGTCCACATTCAGATTCCCCCAAATGGCTCTTAGTGTTTTTTTCTGTTCTTCATCATCAAATTCTTCTTTGCTTTTGTTGTCACTTTGAACCAGGATCTGATAAGGTAAGCACACCACATTTGATCGTTATGTCTCTCTAGACTCTTTCAAATCCTCTAGTCTAGAACAGCAACCACCCCCTTTTTTTGTTCATGATATTGATTTTTTCAAGAGTCCTGGACAGTTTTGTAAAATTTCCCATGTTCTGGTTTGGCTGATCGTTTTGTCCTGCTGTCGTCTACCTTGTCTCTAGTCTCTGCCCTGTACTTCCCGTCAACGGAAGGCTAGGTCTAGAGACTGGATTCGATTCAGGTTAAACGTTTCTGGCAAGAACACTCCACAGGTGATGCTGTGTGGTTCATGGCGCATCCTGTCAGGAGACTGCCTCGCTACAAGTGTTCCACCAAATCCGATCCCTCGAGTAAAGCGGTGACCCTCAGGTCTCTCCGTCGGGAAGGTTCCTTGCCTCCGCACAGCTAGTCGGTAACCCTGGAGCGATATGTTGGCCCGTGTCCTGTCCCCGACAAACTTCCATCGGATGGTTTAGCATCTATTGATGATCCTTGCTGATAACAGGTATTTCACAAACAGCCCATCAATTTTGAAATGTCTAAAGGGTGACTGGGAAGAAGAGAAAGGAGTGTTGAGGGAAGAAACAGAGAACAAGGTAAACAGGCACTAGAAAGCTGGAAAAGTAGCAGATAATTCCAAAAGCTTTGCCAAGACCTTCCCAATTTACACTCAGCTGTTTCCAGAGTCATAAGCCCTTTAAGGAAATGCTGGCACAGAGGGCCCTGAGCAAAGTGCTGTCACGCGGTAAGAAGTGAACACATTTCAGTGCATCGAGGCATCTGCAATGTTTTCGAACTTCATCCCCAACCTTAGCCGAGAGAGAGCTATTAAATCAAGAGGAAGTACGCAGCTGTGCCCCAGACCAGGTGTTTGGGCCGTGGATTTCCATTTGACCAGGAAGAGGTAGTGCCAGCTCAGGGCATCCCGGGCCTCTTCATCCAGGGCTGGTTTACAAGACACACTCAAGAGCCATTTACCCTGAACTCTCAGTTCCAAATCTTTACTTCTGTCCAAACAGTACTGGCTGCACTGTCCAAAAACGGGTTTCTTTGAAAGAAACAAGTGGTCCCTTTGCCGACCTGTTGAAAAACTGCATTGTCTTAGGTAAATGACTCTTTCAGACTTTCAGAAATTACGTTTTTCTCTATGAAGAGTTCTGGTGAATGCTTGCATCAAGAATATTCCACATCTACTCAGATATTTAAATCACTGAAGGGTATCTCCCAACACACATATTTTTTAAGACATCCAGTATTGAAAACTTTGTTCTGATTCTGGGGCATTCTGACTCTGGTTATGACAAGCAAGGACCCTAACCCCCCAAAACAGGAATTAAAGTTGACTTCAGTAAACACAAGGTGCAAGCATAGACCCTTTGGCAAAGAGTCTGACATCTAATAGGAGAGGTAAGTCATACAGACATTCGGTCATCGATGGTAGAGCTGGAGATGCAGTTGGAAATAAAAAAGGGCTGCCAGGGAGGTAGCACAGAGCACTTCTCTGACTTGAGGAATCAGAGAAGGTGTCTCCCAAGGGACTCCCCCAGGAACAGAAAATTATTCCCCATGGTGGGAACCAACTCCTGGGAAATCAGCCCGTGCTGATTCACCAAGTAATTATGAGAGTCTAAACGTACACTTCTCTAGACAAGGTATGGTCTCCCGGCTCCCTGGAGAGGACTGTAATTATTTCAAGGGGAAAAGTTGTTTAAACCTTATAGTTTTAAAATACGTATTTTAAATGCACTTTAGCTTTATTTTAACATATGCATGATTTTTTAAGACGAGGGAGAGAAAGGAATTATATTATCAAGCAAACAGCGACAGGGTGTCCCAGCACGTAATGGGTTGGGGATTTGGAATCCTTGTGACGGCAAATGCTAGGTAAATGATGAATAGACAAATTCTTCAGACGCTTTTTTTCAAGAAGGAATATAGTGTCTCTTGTCGGTACTTTCGCCCCGCCTGGCCATCTAGCCTCCTGGGTCCCTACCATCTCTTGGGTCATGTCTCGTATACTACCCACTACCAACAAATTAACTTCACACAAGCTCTACATTTCCCTCCCTCAGAAGTTACTGCACATTTGCCAGAGATTAACTTTACGATGGCTCAGAAAACCCAACTAAACCAAGCATTGTAACTATTCAGAAGAGAGCTGGCAAGAAACTCATCACGTAAGAACGTTACTGCCAATTACACAATCTCACTACCTGCATCAACAGTGGAGCACTGTGGGGGCTGAAAGCAAATTCTGACTTTAAAAATTCAGAGGAAAAACGTCAGCCCGATGATTCTGATACATTTTATAACTGTGTAATTTTTTCTAACAGGCACAACTCATAATACTATTTCTGATAATAAAATAAAATGGCATTCTTCTCCCTTTAAAAAAGTTTTGGTCTAGAAAAACTTCCCTTATGTGAGGGATGGAAAATTGTATTCCTGTCCCTTCAACCACCTTCATCTTTGCTCTTCCTTTTCATCATTAAACGAAAAACCAACCTGAGTCATCTCGTTATATATCACGTGTAAAACTAATGAGCAATGGGACATGGATGTCCTATCCTGGCTGCTGAAACAGAACTGCTTAAATAAATGTGCCCCTTCATCCTGGTGAAGTTCCTCGTCCACGACACCAAGCGCAATGGGACAAATGGATCTCCTTCCAGCTCACCTTGAAACACTCTTGCCAGAAAGAAGGTCATTTCCGTTCCTCTTTGCCTCTGAACGCAACAGGGGATGGCCATCTGAAGAGCAGTCACACTAGTACCTTGGACCACCAAACACAAGAGCATCTAATGGAGATCTGCCCATTAAAGTTATAGTAAAAACAGGAAGAGACCAGTGCGAAGAGGGGCCAAGGCAGCGAGGCTGGCCGGCGGTCGGTGGCTGTCAGTTAGTTGCATCCTTCTCCACTAGGAGAAGCGTGGACACATGAGGGTATGCAGGTCAGCCCAGCGAGATATTCTGACACAAGAAAGAGAGCAAATGTGCCCACCATGTAACCACTACAAGAATTATAAATGTTAATAAATGCTGGAGAGGGTGTGGAGAAAAGGGAATGCTCCTACACTGTTGGTGGGAATACAAATTGATACAGCCACTATGGAGAACAGTATGGAGGTTCCTTAAAAAACTACAAATAGAGCTACCATACGACCCAGCAATCCCACTACTGGGCATATACCCTGAGAAAACCATAATTCAAAAAGAGTCATGTACCACAATGTTCACTGCAGCTCTATGTACAATAGCCAGGACATGGAAGCAACCTAAGTGTCCATCGACAGATGAATGGATAAAGAAGATGTGGCACATATACACAATGGAATATTACTCAGCCATAAAAAGAAATGAAATTGAGTTATTTGTAGTGAGGTGGCTGGACCTAGAGTCTGTCATACAGAGTGAAGTCAGTCAGAAAGAGAAAAACAAATACCGTACGCTAATGCATATATACGGAATTTAAAAAAAAAATGGTTCTGAAGAACCTAGGGGCAGGACAGGAATAGGGACGCAGACGTAGAGGATGGACTTGAGGACACGGGGGGGGGAAGGGTAAACTGGGACAAAGTGAGAGAGTGATATGGACATATATACACTACCAAATGTAAAATAGCTAGTGGGAAGCAGCCGCATAGCACAGGGAGATCAGTTTGGTGCTTTGTGACCACCTAGAGGGGTGGGATAGGGAGGGTGGGAGGGAGACGCAAGAGGGAGGGGATATGGGGATACATGTATGCATATAGCTGATTCACTTTGTTATACAGCAGAAACTAACACACCATTGTGAGGCAACTGTACTCCAATAAAGATGTTAAAAAAAAATTAGAAATGTTAGCATAGAAAGGAGAGAAATTGCAAGCCATTTAGAGCAAGATTTAAAGAAATACAAAATTTCACGGACTATCTAGTACCCTTCTAAACTTGAGCTATTGAACAATTACTGCTTCATCTAAATCTTTTTCTTTTCCCCCTCTTGTTTCTGCTTCTACTTTTTCTGCTTACTTTGAAGGTTTTAAAAAAAAAAGACTATCTGCATCTTCCTTTGTTTATACCTTTGGCATAAAGGGGCCTGAGTACCAGTTTACAACTGATTGGTAAGAACTTCCAGGAGGGGGCAATATTGCAGAGTTGGTCACAGCCAAGACCCCAGGTTGGGCTGCCCAGGTTCAGTGCTGGTGCTGACCTAGATGTGTGGTTTAACCTCACTCCATCTCAGTTTCTGTAAAATGGGGACAATTAAAACACCTGTCTCACCTGTTTTTGTGTGGATCAAATTAAACATTCCAGGTAAAGGGTTTGACACTGTGCCTGAGACCAAATGATAACTGTTTGCTATCATTATTGCTATATGACCATCACCACACACCCAAGAGATCCCAGCTAACCTCTTAGCCGTTAGATCTTCCATGCTTCTCCTGGATAGCTCCGGAGAAAAGGAATCGCCTCTTTCAGGAAGCTTTGGCTGCAAAACAAATACTGAATAATAAATAATTAAATAACAGTTTTAAAAGAATATAGACATGTACACAAAGGGTAACCAAATGCAAAACCTCATTCTTCTAATTCATAAAAGATTCCCCCGCCACTTAGCTGTTTAGAGGCATTTACTTTCCAACCATTTTAACCAAACAGAATTCAAAAATAGTGTTATTCTGTGGTTTCCCTAGAATCCAAATTTAATTCAGTTGAAGGAAAGGAAAGAAGGAAAGGCCTGAGGCACTTGATGGCTAGTTACAAAGCAGAGAGCATTCTTATATTAAAAATAAGTCCACTGGGGCTTCCCTGGTGGCGCAGTGGTTGACAGTCCGCCTGCCGATGCAAGGGACACGGGTTCGTGCCCCGGTCCGGGAAGATCCCACATGCCGTGGAGCGGCTGGGCCCGTGAGCCATGGCCGCTGGGCCTGCGCGTCCAGAGCCTGTGCTCCGCAACGGGAGAGGCCACAACAGTGAGAGGCCTGCGTACCGCAAAAAAAAAAAAATAATAATAAGTCCAGTGGTCCAATCTTTATTTAAATTTGTCTGTTCCATGTACTGGAATTTGTTTGTTTGTTCAGGTTTTTTTTTCTTTTTAAAGTAAAGTATTTTAGGTTATAGTTGCAGGCTTTATATGCTTTTTTGCCACAGATGAAGCAAGTGGGCTTCCTCTGATATTTTATCTACATAAACTCACCAAATGACTAGTTGGCTTAGCCGAAAGGACAAGGTTAAAACAAATCCCAAGAAAATAAACTCTTATTCATTAGCGAAATCAACCACTTTCAACTGTTGGTAGAGAACCAAGCTCACTGTGTATCCTCATTTCCTCACCCATCATAAAGCCCTGTCTCAGGGGTCCCAAAAGGTGCCCTGGGGTTGATAAGGTTCCAGCGAAGGCCCCCCTGAGCTCAGGTTTACCCCCTCCCAGTGCTCCCAAGTAGTCAAAGCTTGACTTCTCCCCCTACACAAAACAAAACTGTGAAGGCTCTGGGGTGTGGACCAGTTTAAATCACAGCCACCAAAAGCCCTGAAGACATGCCAACCACAGAGCCTCCAAGGGCCTTTTGAATTCTTCTTCTTCTTCTGTAGAATCACCTACAGAATCAGTTTTACATATACTGTGCTTTCCAGGCATTAAATCTGGCCACTAATTTTACGGCACAATTCCTTCCTCCCACCGGGAGGTAATAAAAAGGTGAATCACGTTCTCCTTCCTTTGGGTCCCAAGAGCTAATGATTTGACACGTAAATTATTCACAAAGGCTTAGTTTTACCCCAAACAGAAATGTGTGGGTGGGTTTCAGTTGCTGCTTTTGATCTGTTTAATTCCTGATACACCCTCACCTACCCATCAAATTCTGAAACAAAGTTCTTATGTATCCTGGCTTCCTTAAGCAAGACAAAATTAAGGAAATGCTTTAAGCAAAAGAGAATGCTGAGGGGAGGGGGATAAATTGGGAGATTGGGATTGACATACACACACTACTATATATAAAATAGATAACCAACAAGGACCTACTGTATAGCACAGGGAACTCTAGTCAATACTGTGTAATGGAAAAAGAATCTAAAAAAGAGTGGATATATGTATATGTATAACTGATTCACTTTGCTGTAGAGCAGAAACTAACACAACGTTATAAATCAACTACACTCCAATAAAATCTTTTAAAAATAAAATAAATAAAATTGGGAGATGGTATATAGAAAAAAAAAGAGAGAATGCTGGAAAGGTTATGGTATAATACAAACTGAGAAATCAATGTCTTAGGACTCAGTGGCTGAGAACTTACCTAACCAAATCCATCTTCTCTAAAATAGATATGGCGGTGTCAGTCTGACTAGTAGAGCATTCTTAGGAAAACAAATCAAAGGATCCAAATCTACTTCCTAGACCAGTGGTTTTCAGATTTTATCGGTTTCCATGGCAAGAAATATATTTACACCTTGACCCGGTACCCAGACACATAAACTGAAACAAAGGTTTCATGAGTCAACACTTGCCCCACCTACAGGCAAGGCACAATGGTGTTTTCTAACCTACTTGAGTTCATGTTTTAAATGTTGGCTGTGACTAAGCAAATGGTTGCAGCTCACAGTTTGAAAAAACATGACCTAGAAAAGCACCTTCTGTACTACGCAGGTCACACAAAGCATTCTTGAGGCAAAGGCCAGCTTTCTCAAACCAGCTTCAGCCACTGGTTGAACACTGGTTCCCAATGGCCAGTGTCAAAAAAAACACTTATTCTGGCACTTGTTAAAATGGTAAAGAAGACTTTATTCAAGACTATTGTAATAGGAGTAACACAATAGAGGAGAAAAATGGAGCTCAACTCCAAATACAACAAGGACGAGTGGGGATTTATAGCCAACGAGCAGAGTGAGGGAGTCAGTGGATGGAAAATCACTAAGGGGAGCATGAGGGATGAGGGGATTCTTGCTAATCTGACCTAACAGGATTCTTGCTGAAGGCCAAGGACATATACATCAAGCGTGGGGGATGAGCAATTTGATCAGACATCAAAGTGGTGGGGGTGGGGGTGGGGCGGGGAGTGGATTCTCACTAAAGGGATTTAGCGGAATTCTTGCTAAGACTGGGCTGGGCAGGCCAAGGACAGGACAGGGGCCAAGGTCAAGGCCTCATTAAGAAGAGGAGCCTGACTACAGTTTGGTCACCAGCTGTGGTCAACAGAAGGATGGAGATCATTTTGTTATTACAAGTGCAGGAGAAACCCTCAAAGCAGATACTGACATTACCTCCCGGGAGGCAGGACCACCTTATGGTTCAAGGTGTGGCTTGTGGGACTCCTAACTAAACCCCTGACCTCCAGAGACCCCACTAAAATGACAAGGAAGGAACTAAAAGAGAGCAGGAGACTTCAGCAAAGGAAAGACTTTAATGGTGTCTTGGAAGACGAAATGCAGATAGAAAAATGGTAAAGATTTAGCAGTAAGCTGCATGCGAGGGGGTAAAAGGGTAAAAAGATTAAAAACTGGGGCCAGTCCTCATCCAGAGCCCACAGAGCTTTCAGCTTTTAAGGCATCAGACACCCAGAAAGACAGCTGTGAGTCTCGGGCCTGAAACAGGAGAGCCAACTAAAGTCTGCATGTGGGCTGGTTGGACCTCCATGTGCCCTTTCCTACCCGTTTCTGCCAGCAAGTCTCCCCAGCCCCACACACACTACTGCACTCTCACCCCCACCCCATCAGGGATGGGAGACTGTGTTCTGGAGAAAATTAACCTGGGATTCTCCAGACCTGGGGACACCAGACACGGTGTAAGGTAGGGAGAAATGAAAATGAGGGGTTGGGGTAAGTCACACAAGGAAGACTGAGCCATGCCAGGCATCCCCACTCAGCCAGCCCACCACTGCATGCACGTCTCCTGCAGGTAAAGATATGGACATTTATTTTCTGGATAAACCAAAACCAAGAACCTTTAGATATTGAAATATGGGAGTCCCCAAGAAAAATGTCCAGCTCACCACTCACTGGACTTTGAATGCCCGCCAGTTAAAAAGCCCAACGTGAAAAACGTAGAGGCTCCAGTCAGCTAAGCGTTCAAGGCATTTGAAGTCAGTCTCCAAGGTACAAGAAACTGAAACAGACACACCAAAAATAGGAACCCCGAAAAAACAGACAATACAGGAAACAGAAGAAAAATTTTTAAATAATTAAAAAAAAATTTTTTTTAACTGATCATCTCCTTAGAAAAAGAGAGAGGATGTTAAGTATGTAAAACCAAAACAAAGTGCTTTTAAGATGAAACAACCAAAAAACAAGAAATATGATCATTAAAATTGTATTAAACAATTAGAAGATAAAGTCAAAGAAATCTCCGAGAAAACAGAAGGAGAGACAGAGGAAAGAGATAAAAGACGTAAGGAGAATCCACAAGTTTCAAATAAAACTGTAGGAATTCCTGAGGCAAAATGTAAATTGGAAGGAAAGAAACGTACATATGTATGTATGTATATACAAGACTCTACAAGACTTTAACTATGAAAGAAAAGTTCCCATATCTGAAAGCTAAGATTCTCCAAACTGAAAAAGACCACTGAATGCCCAGCACAATAAATTAAAAATGACCCAAAACAAAGTCATATGTCATAAAATTTCAGAATACCAGGTTAAAAAGAAAATTCTGAAGGGGAACACATCACAAACCAAACAATGGGGATCAAATGGCTTCAGACTTCTCTCCAGCAACACTGGATGCTAGAAGCGCGTGGAGCAATGCTTTCACATTTTTGTGGGAAAATAATTTGTGACCCAAGATTTTATACTTGTCCGACTACCAATAAAGTAAAAAGTAGGATAAATACATTTTTAGACATGTAAGAACACAAGAAAATTTACCTTCTATGTATTCTTTCTTACGAAGCTGCTAAAGGATATGCTCCAGCAAAACAAGGGAGTAAATCAAGAAACAGCTAGGAAACAGGAAATCCAACACAGATGGGGGAAAGGGAAGTACCAGATGATGCTGAAAGAAAGTCCCAGCACGTAGCCAGAGGGCTCCAGGGAAGGGTCTCTAGGAAAAAGTTGTCAAGGATAAAACCACAGTTTCAGAATTTCAAAATAGAGATCTTAGGTTTATAAGAACTACATTGCAAGAAGAATGGGTTAATCAGTCAGAGATTGGGGCCTGTTACACACCAATTCTTGAACACACAAAATCTCCTGACTTTCTTTTACAGAAAAGTACATCTAAAAATTGCCTTGTGGGTTAGCTAGACCTTGAGATGACTGGGAAATGAAGATGAAACCCTTGGTCCTCAGCGAGAAAGGAGAAAGCAGACCCTATTGCTAAAAGTCAGTAAACTTAAAATATGCTGTTTGAAAGGGGTGAGCATAAGACACATCTGAAAGAGATCATGGTATTTAGTAACACCCTTAGGATCTGTACGTGGCCACCATATTTGCCAAGGAGAGTAAAATCTTCACCACCAGTGAAGAGATCCTGGGTCATTAAACCCCTGTTTTCCTCGCTTTGTTAGTTTGTTGGTTATGGTTCTAATTTCAGAATGCATGGCACCAAGTTCTGTTCATTACGGAGACGATTTATTATGCAGACTGATATCTTTCTCTTGGAGATCCCACCCTCCAAGGAAAAGATACAGAGAACTGAAACTGTCTGAGCTTTTGGAAGACAACATTTAAAGGCATTTAACAGATCTGATGAAGCATGTGAAAAGGATTAAAGGCAGATATACAGAAAACAAAGGCATTTTTTTAAAGTAGGCAGTTAAACATAGTGAAAAACAAAAATCTGTTCAGGAAAGAAAATGTAATCATAATTCACTACTTAGCTATACAGTCAGCAATATTTACATAGTTTAATAATGCAAGCATTGTGCTCACTCACAACAAAAGCAATATATTATATGGGGGTGGGGTAGGGGTAAATGGTATTAAAATACAACACAGGAACAAAAGTGTGAACAGGGTTTAGGAAAACAGACAGTGAAGTAGCAGAGCTAACAATAGCAGGGAGTCATTGCCACCTCCAGACCTGATAGTTCAAGGGCAAGGGGAGAAGCAATTATCAGACCTCAGAGAGCAGCTGATAGGGAAGCATGCCAGAAGAGGAGGAGGGGTCTCATTATGGAGAATAAATACCCCATCCCCCCATCCCCTCTCCAATCCAGTCTCCTGCTGATGCCTCCACTAACCAGACCCAACACGAAGCCAGAGGATAAGGGAGCCTGTCCACTTCATCCACGAAGGTCGGCCTCCCCAGGAACACCCAGGGTTAAGAAGAATACATCTGGAAGAGGCAGACAGACAGCGTCCAACAGAGAGAGCTAAAACATCATGACTGGAAGACATAAATAATGTCTAAAATTAGCACATCAAAAAATAGCACCACTAGTCTATTTTTTAGAACTGAGGTAGCCAACATTTGAAAGCCATTGGCTCTGGAAAGCAGGAAGAGATGGCAGAAGGTATACCAGACAACACCGTTTTCATGACCCAGCTTAGAAGCGTTACCTTTCTCTTAATTAATTTTTATTGGACTATAGTTGCTTTACAATGTTGTGTTGGTTTCTGCTGTACAGCAAAGTGAATCAGCTATACGTGTACATACAGCCCTCTTTTGGATTTTCTTCCCATTTAGGTCACCACAGAGCATAGAGTTCCCTGTGCTGTACAGTAGGTTCTCGTGAGTTTATCTATTTTATACATAGTAGTGTATATATGTCAATCCCAATCTCCCAATTCATCCCAACGCCCCTTCCCACCTTGGTATCCATACGTTTGTTCTCTAGGAAGCATCAGACTTTTAAAATACTTGTTTATATTACTTGATTAGAAACAAAAATGAATACAATGTTTAAAACATCAAAAAAAAATAAGTAGGCATAAGGGAGAAGAAAAATGAACCAGCTTTGTCATTTGAATCTAGCTATGGGATCCGATTTAAGTCCTGTCACCTCTTTGGGTTTCAGTTGTCCCAGCTGTAAAACAAGATAATCGTCCCACTTCGGAGGGAGGTTGGAGAGAGTTGAACGAGACGACGGACATGAAGCACTGGGCACAGGATGAGCCCCTCGGCTCAGGAGAAAGGGACACACAGAGATGTAAAGACAGGGGGAGAATCTTAAAGTGCCTAAAAGGCAATGACTATCTTTATAAAGGTCTGTATTTTGTAGCTTCTCCTGAACCCTCAGCATCTAACAGAGTCTGGCTAATGGCAAAAGCTCCGTAAGAGTTCGTTGGAGGAGAGTGGTGGCTTTCTGCCTCTCTCCTCGTTTGATGGAAGAGGACAAATTCAAGGGCCTGTGATTCGCTTCTCAAGGTTTCATCTTGACCTCGACCTTGCAGTCAGACTCACTGCTCAGATCTTTCCAGCTCCCTCCGTGCAGCCCTCACCTCTCCATCCCTGCAGCCACTCCTACGCCATCATAATCCTGTCTTGCATGTGGAGCTTCTGGGACCCATCTTCCATCCCTGAAGCCTCACCCCAGCCTAAATACCAAGTTCTCTGCGCTCACCGCTTTGAGCCTCTTTTGTGATGGTCGTGAACCAAGCAGGACTAGACCTTCAGGAAGGAAGGTCCATTGGAAAGGCTCTTTTGAGGATGCTCTACCAACAGCTTCACAGCAGGAAACGAGGCCCAGCGGTGCTTTTCTGATGGCCTTGGCGGGACTGAAGACCCGGGTGACGTGGAGAAGCGTCTCGTGTGGCCCTGGCACAGATTCAGGTAGCCGTGACTCAGCCTGCTCCCACCTCCAGAAAGGCTCCAAGGGAAGGTTCTGGTTTCGCCCTCAGGCTGCTCTCTGGCTACACAGGCTCCTCCAGTGGATGTCGTGCTGCACTGGAGAAAACAAAGCCCTCTGAAATGGGTATTCGTTAATGCTCGTTCCCCACGTGGGACCCATTCTGCAATGCCCATCCATGCCAGCCCCCACGGTGGCCACCAGGGCCCTGGTGTATGGTGGTGGTGCTCCTTGTCTGTGGGTGTCTCCCCTGTGCAGTCGGGGTCCAGGGCTCTACCTGTGACCAGGGCCCGCCTCCAAGAAAGGTCTCTTTCCCTGATGAGGAGGTGCAGGAGGAGGAGGCCCTTTGCCAAGGCTCCCCTCGCCCGCTGCTTGGGACCCCATGGTATGAGAGGCCCCTCCAGCACCTCAAACTCAGCTCACGGAAACACAACTCACCTCTCACCAGCAACTCCCCTGCGTGTTCCTGTTCTCTGTTTCTGACACGCCTCCTCTCCCCAGATCAAGACCCCGGAGTGATCTGTGATGTCCCTCTCACGCCCACGTTCGATCCCTCACCAGATTTTACTCACTGCTCCTTTTCTGCTTCTCTCTACCTGTGTCCCTTTCATTTACATCAACGATCATTGTTTTTGTCTTGACTTCAGTACTAGCCAAGGCTCTTTGGTTGCCAGAAAGAAATGAGCAGTCAACCTGAGGAGGTTCTTCAGAGGCACGAGGGCGTGTCACTGACACAGACACGGAAACGCAGCCGGGCCTCGTGGGAAACGAGGTTAGACCTGAAAAGGCTTTGGGGATACGGTTCCAGCTCACTTTTCCTCCTCTGGGGCCACCTGGCCTTTTCCCTTTGTCCTGTTCTCCTGCGTTTCTCTACCTCGATTGTTTATGTTTCAAAGTGATTATCCCACCCCCTAATGTGCTCTGCAATCTAAACACAGCCTCTCATTCTGTTCAAGTTCTGGAGAGAGAGGCTTGATGGCCCACTGGCCAGCTGGTAGGTTGGCCCAGCCCCACCAGCAGGCCAGCTCTGATGCCAGCATCTGGACTAGTCCAGGTGGAGTCGTGGGTGTTAACGGCGATCCCTGGGTGTGCTCCTTCATTCCCAGACCGCAGGGCTGCTAGGGAGGCATCTCACAATATTCTGTGACAGCCGCTCCTAGAAGTCGGCGGGAAGCACTAGTGACACCTCCAAAACCGAGTTTTTACCTTTCTGTTATGAAACGAGGAAAATAACAGGTAGGTGTGTGTGTGTGTGTGTGTGTGTGTGTGTGTGTGTGTGTGTGTGTTGGGAGGAGGGATCATATGTTGATAGGAGGTTCCTGATGTCGTTTTGGGGAAAGACTGTCATGTATACAGAGATAATGTCTTCTCTGTTTATGGAGGATGACATGTCTTTTCACTTATGAAACAATAGTGGCTGAGATGGTTGTTGTTGTTTGTGCCATTACCTAGCAAAATAAAATGTTGGGACACCTATGTCAGTCCCTTAAATCTGGGGGGAAACTTGGCTGGTTCATAAAATCCAAATGTCTTGGAAACATTATACCATGTCTTGGCTATTTTAATAGCTTCCTAAATGGTCTACCTGCTCTCAAGATCTCTTCCCCATCTATTTTGGACATCGCTGTCAAGTTAATCTCTCTAGAACGTATTTTAATATATTATTTCCTTGTTGAAATCTTCAAGGGCTTTGCAATGAATATGAAATACAATAGACAGTCTTTGACCTCTAAACACCAGCTTCAACTGCATTCCCAGCCCTTTCCCACTGCCCCTGCCCAACCTGCCATGTGTCCCACACGAGGCCCCTCGCCCTTCTTAACCCGCCCCTTCCCATGCTGCGCCCACACTTTCCATCCCACCTCCGTGAAGCCCTCTGATGCTCTCAGCTAAAACGAATCTCTCCTGACTCTGAGTTCTTTTATTAAAACATTTATACCTTCCCAGGACACTCATTACTTTCTGTATCATCATGTGGTATTTTGTGCATTTCCTATATGCCCCACTAATTACAAACCCTTGGGGGTGACCACTTTTTCTATGGAGCAAGTAGGTAAAGATGGAGTCACACAACACAGGATTCAAGCATGGCTCTGTTCTGTGTGATTTTAGGGAACCTCCATTCCCTCGTCTCTAAACTGGAGAGCATAGTACCAGCTGCTCGGGCCGTGGTGACGTGAGCGAGACCACCATGCAAAGTCCCTGGGCTGTGGTCACTGAATAACAAAAGTGGTCATTTCCTTCCTCGTTGGCACTCACAAAACGCCTGTCCAACCCAGAACCTCATGAATAAGTCAAAAGTCACGTCTATTGAGGCCCCATATGGGACCTCGCTTTAAAATTAACATTTGTATGTGACTCGTAATGTTACCAATCGGTAGAAATTGATAAGAGGCCAGCCGAGAAATTCAGGCAAGGCTTTATTGGGACTCCACGCTGCAGCAGAAGGGAACAAAAACAAGTAACAGGTTCCCTTGCTCGCACCCGAGGGGCGCTGGTCGCTTAAATGGGGTGTGTCTGGGGGCGGCAGTGGGTGGGGCTGGGGGCGTGGCTTAGGTGGCCTACCCGCCCCCTTGGTGGTGACGTGTGCGGGATTATGCGGAGGCCCCTGCTTTTTCCCCTGGCACCTGAGAAGCGGCAGTTGGGTCTTGGCCTTTCTGTATTTTGTTGTTCATAACTTGGCCCAACTGTTCATGCATGCAGTTGTTTTTAGTCCTTCATCGTTTCTTTGTATTCTGCTGCTGGAGGAGACGTGTGTCCAGATGCAAGCACTACAGCAAATGGTCCCAGGTCCCAGGTCCCAGCCTGTCTCAATAACTTACCTCTGAGGAAGATTCCAGTAGAAGAGTTTGAAAACATTTGAGCAACACAGCACATTGGAAGGAGAACCCTGCTTCCCAAGGTGACCACCTCAAAGGACAACGCTCACGTGGAAACCTATGCCCTGAACTGTTTCGTTTTTAAAATGTGGTTCCTCTCTCTTGTGGCCACACCTCATAAATGTACCTATTTGGTTTTGACCATCTCTCTGTTCTCTGCTCAACCTTGGCCAACTGGCTCACCTTCGTGGCTCAAAATCAAGCAGAAAGTCTGGGAGATACAGAAACATCTGGATGGACATCTACCACTGAACTTAATGTTAAACAAAAATAGACATTCTTATGAGAGAAGCCATTTTTTATTATTTGCAGCTGAAAACAGCCTAACAGACACAAACACAAGAAGCGACCTTACCCGGTTGTTTTATAACCGGAAATTGGGCTGAGACCACACAGCGTGTTTCAGGGTATCCATGGGGAAGGTGAGATGGACGAGTCACAGGACGTCAGTGGTGCTCACTAGCGTGTGTGCAGCAGGCACTATTCTAGACTCTGGATGAGCTCAACCTCTCATGGTCCTCACAGCATCTTATGGGACAGGAGGTCTTACTTTTTTACAGGAGCCTTTTACAGGAGAGGAAACTAAAGTGCTGAGGAGCCTACAGGAGAGCCTTTTACAGGAGAGGAAACTAAAGTGCTGAGAAGTGAGATCAATTCCCAAGGTCACACAGCCGGCAGGAGGAATGGCAGGATTTGCTCCCAGGAGGGGAGACCCTAGGACCCACCCTAGGATCACTACTCCATCAGGCCTCCCTAGCAACAGAAGGTCCTCCCAGAGGCCATCATTTGGGGGCTGATCTGGCCTGAAAGTGTCCACAAGTCTTCCCTTTTGGTCTCATTTCTACACGGGAAAAAAATGAAGACTAAGTGTGAAACGCGCAGGGTGCCTCTTCGGTGCCTCACGCGCACGTTTGCTCTAATTTCACCCCTTCCTCTCCATCTTCCGGCTGCCCCTCCCTGCTCAGCTCAGCCCTGCCAGGCTCACTGCCTCCCCATCTCTGCCCCCTTTTTGCCCCCAGCTTCTCTGCTTTCCTCACCATATGCAGGCCCGGATCCCCACACTGCTCTTCTAGATGTTTCCTTCGAGTCCAGGTATTCCACCCTAGACAGCCTACAGAGATGACACGGGAGGTTGGGAGGAAAAATCAAAGCAACTGAGAATAGTTAGAAAAACTAGTATGCAAATTCCCTTATCCCTACTCAATAAACAGCCACTAAAATCACGGTGACTATACCTAATTTTTAAAAATGTGCTCAGGGCTTCCCTGGTGGCTCAGTGGTTAAGAATCCTCCTGCCAATGCAGGGAACATGGGTTCAAGCCCTGGTCCGGGAAGATCCCACATGCCACGGCACAACTAAGCCCATGTGCCACAACTACTGAGCCTGTGCTGTAAAGCCCATGAGCCACAACTACTGAGCCCACGTGCCACAACTACTGAAGCCCGCGTGCCTGGAGCCCGTGCTTCGCAACAAGAGAAGCCACCGCCATGAGAAGCCTGTGCACCGCAATGAAGAGTAGCCCCCGCGCACCGCAACTAGAGAAAGCCCACGCGCAGCAACAAAGACCTGACGCAGCCAAAAATAAATAAATTTTAAAAAAATAAAATAAAATAAAAATGTGTTCAGTTCTATGCATTTAAGGCTTACTAACACTCAAACACTACAGTTAAGATGCATTTAATGCATATTAATTTAGAAAAATAAAAGCTCGCAGACACAGCAGTAATAGATTTAGAGCATCCGTTCTGAGCAGAACACGTGTTCCTTTCCAGCTAAGAAAGTGTAGCAGCCGGAGCTCTGCTTGGTCCAGAGAGGCGGAGCAATCAGCAGCTACACTCTAGGACCTGGGGCTTCTGCTCCTTAGCTGTATTGAATGTCCTTCTTGCCTGTCACTGGGGGTGAAGTATTGACCCTCCACACCAGACACAAAGAACGCCTCCTCAAGTACCCAGGACACAGGACTTTCTCACCACATCTCAGAACAGCCTGGGTCGTTGTATAATCTTTCCTTTGCAACTTTGAAAGGAAGAGAATTCACTTTGTTCCTCCTTGGAATCCTCACCCTCTCCCCACCCTGTCCTTCAAAACTCACAGCACTGAGCCTGGTCAAAGAGACCCTGGAAGCTGGATGAACAGATAAGAGCTGCAGGGATGCAGAGTTCACCATTGGTGAAAACGTTTGTCCACTCAAGGACGTGGCTTTGCTCACAGCCGTTCCATGGTCTCATCCTTACCCATCCCCTCTACATTCCAATTATAAAGGGACATGGAGATGGAAAGAGTCTCAGCAATAATACAACATCCTTCCTCAGACATTCCTCTTCTGCCATTCAGAAAACTGGCTTCTTGGCTTTTATGTGACAGGAAAAGTTTGCAAGAATCAACTGTGATTCTAAGAAAAGATTTTGCTCAGCAAAGTGAAAGCCCTCCCATCGCTGCCTGCAGACTGCTGACAAGGTGCCCTGTGCCGCCCCGAGAGAGGAGGAGGAGCCCCAGCCCAGCACCAGGGCGCTGCCCTGCTGTGCATCTTGCCCCACCCAGGAAAAAACGGGTGGTAGCGTGAAGACGGCCAGGGCTGGAGCCCCAGGGCTTGGAGAGGGAGAGAGCGGCCAGCAGCCAACCTCTGCAGCTGCTGTTTCCTCTGCCCAGATGCCTCCCTAGTCCCTTTACCCACACGTATGCAGCTCACCCTTAAGGGAAAACTCACATGCCGATGCCACCTCCTCCGGGAAGTCTTCCATGGATCCTTCCAGCAAGAATTAACCACCCTTTCCATTATTCTCCCCAGGACCCTTTGTTTGCAGCCCCAGTCTACTCTGTATTTTTGTTATATTTGTCAGCGTGTTAGGCCCTCCTGCTGGTGATCAAACCCTTCAGGTCAGTGCCTGTGTCCGAACCATTTTGTTGCTTCTTCCCCATCCACACACCTTCTCCCTCTCCAGCCTCTCTCTCTGTCCCTCTCTCTGCCTCTCCATTTCTCTCTGTCTCTCCATCTCTGTCTCTCTCTCACAGATACACACAGCAGTGCTTGTTCCCAGAACTTTTTGAAGGACGCTTTGAGTAGCACAGAGGATCTGTCCTCCACTTCCACAAGGAAGTGTGACTAATTCCCTCCAGTGCTTAAAGGGGGAAGCGAGTTTCCAATTCGACCTGAAATATAAATATGAGTTTAAACCACACCAGCCCCGATCCCTTTTATGGCACAAGAAAATACTCCTCCCCTTTGGGACAACTGCATTTTCCAAATCACCTTCAAAAATAAAACGCATTAAAAAAAAATCAGAATAGTTGCACCTTTTTTTGGTAACTGACTTTACAACCATATTACTTGCTCACAGTAATGTTTCTGGGACTCAGCATCATGTCGAAAACCAGAGAAGCCTTGGAGAAACATCCTCCACCCCGACTAATTTACAAGTGTGGAAACCAAGGCCGTGAAAGATGCGGTGACCTGACCGTGTCCACTCAGCCTGTTGGTGGCCAGGCGGGGACTTGGGCCCAGGCCCCTGGCTCCGCTCTCTTATTGGCTGGGAGTTCGCTGGACAATGGTTTCTGTTGGGTTTTCCATTTTAAAAGCAGAAGTGAACATTTCAAGTTTTCCGGTCCTATCCAGCCTCAAGGTTCAACTAGTAAAACAGGAAAAAGAGATTGGAACAGGGGAACATCACTTCCCCTCTGACGCCTGTGAGCTCCGAGACCCTGGGCGTTGGCGGGATGGGGCGGAGGGGGGCTTGCTGTGGCCTGTCCTCCACCCCCAGGCCTGCTGCCTTCAATCCCGTCCTCGGTTTAGACAGCTGGGCTGTGCTCAGTCACGACACGTGGGAGACACCTGCTCTCCAGGGCAGAGAAAGGGAAAGAGGCCATTTGATGCCCCCGGTCTCGCAAGATAAACGGCACAAAGGCACCAGTGTGTGGCTGCGGCCGGGGCGGCGCAGCAAGGATGTGGTAGGGCCTGGAGGGGCTGGAGCACGATGGGGGAGGCCAGGAAGGGTCAGAAGAGGAACTCAGAAAGCATCAGCGCACGGCTGCCGCCAGGAACCAGCCAACCACAGGGCCGGATGTGAACGAATGAATGGACAAGCAGGGAGAGTTACAGCCCCACCTTCCTCCCCCCTCGGCCTCGGGCGGCTCCTGCCTCAGTTTATCCACCTGAACACTGTGGGATGAGGCGTGTCACGCAGGCGGGTGGCGACGGGAGTGCGCGCCGAGGCCGGCCATGGCTCAGGCTGCGGCCGCGCACGCACCACACAGACGCCACCAGCCAGGTCTGGGCGGCCGGGACTCGACCGCAGAGCCCCTCCCCGCGTCTCGCAGCCCTTCGGGCCCGTCCGCTCCTCGTCCAGCATGCTGACTCAGCCGCAGCCTCCTGCCCCAGCCCCGACCCACCTGGCACGGCATGACCTCACTGTCTCGTCACCCCAGTCGCCCCTCTGTAAACCCTTCACCCGGCCCTCCCTGCAAGGCACCGCCCAGCTCCCCGGCCCCCTCCCCGCCCCGCGCCCAAGGCCACTGCTTCACGCACACCCCTGGCTGCCACCTCCTGGAATGAATCAGGGAGCCACCCCAAGAGGCCGTGCGAGGTCCTCAGGGTCACCAGCAAGCTGGCGACAGAGCCATCGTCACTACCTGCAGCCTCAGGATGTCCCTTCCACGGACCATGAACTCCTTCTCTGCTGCGGGAAACGGTCGAGGGATATTATTCTTTAGGAAAAATTTAAAGGGAAAAGATTTGAGGGGATGCCCAGGAAGGGGGTGGGTGGGGATCGGGGCGTGGCGGAGCTGTGACTAAGGCGTCCTGCTGAGATGGGGGTGGGTTCAGCGCAGCCCTTTCCGTCCACTGCGGAACCTGGCAGCCTAAGGGCTGCGGGCCGCCTTCCGGGCACCAGCCGGGGGTCCCCCACCATCTGTAGAGGAGCTGCAGCTCCCGGAGGTGACGGGGGGCCGACGGTGAGGACAGCTGCGCCAGGCCCCTCCTCGTGTCCAGCACGCACGCCCGCTGGGGCTTGTCGTCCACGTGGACAAACAGGACACTGGCAGCCGCCGGCCCCGCTGAGCACCTGGAAGGCCTGCGGTCCTGCCCGCCGGCCGCGCTCGCGGGCCGGGGCTCCAGGGAAGCACGTGCCCGGCGTTGCTGGGTTCCGTCCGCATTCGATGGCGGAACCTGCAAGCTGCCTGCATGGAATCGGGCCGAGGGGCCGTAAGGAAGCAGACGTTACTCAGGACGAGCCAGGGCCTCCCCTCCAACACAGTCAGGTCTACGTCATCCTCCTTTTACAGACGTGGAAACCGAGGCTCAGAGAGGCTGTTGCCCACGGAGGCTGCACAGTAGCCGCGAGAGCCTGTCCGAACCCCTTCTCATCACACTGCCCGCCCCGCCCTCCGGGAGCTGAGCTGGCGAGCGGCCCCGTGATGATTCCACGATTTGATATCTAAAGTCACTTCCTGCTCACAGGTCTCCAAGCCCCTCCCTGATTCCCACTGCCTCAGGCGGGGAACCCAGAAAGTGCAGAAAACTTTCCTGATGCCGGACACACCCCACGACGCAGGCCCGGGGCTGAGTGGATGCTTCTATTGCGAGAGCGTCCTGCGGGGCTCCTCCTGGGGCTGAAGGAGGGCGCAGCGAGACCAGCAGAGGCTGCGCTGGCTGGGAAACGGGGCGGTTTCTGTTCAGGCAGGTCTGGGGAAGTTTCAGGTCAGGAACTGCCAGGTGGGCAGGGGGCTTCTCTTCACAGGCTGCTCGGTCGTGATGCACGTGGGGGAGGCCAAAGCCGGCCCCCCAGATGGAACCGTGTCTCTGAAGGTCCTGCTCCCCTAGGAGACCTAATGGCCCGAGACGGGTGGGGATTCTTAGTTCGGCCTTAATTTCCAGCAGACCGATACTCCTTTGGTCTTTCTCCCCAGAAGCCTCTTAGACACAGGAAGGGCCATTTCGGGGTGCAGTGGGGGGCACAGAGGATCCCGAGTTGACGCCAGGCTGATGGGGTAAATCCCCACCAGGCAACCCTGGGAGGAATCTGCCTGACTTCTTAGTCTGAGAGTGTGTGAGGGCAGTGAGGCAGAAGGTAGGTGTGGGTGGGTATCTGCCTGGCTGGGTTTCAGGGCAGGGGTCGCTGGGCTGATGAGGTCAAGGTCAGTGTGAGGTCTGTGCAGCCCTGGCCAGAAAGAACCCACCCTCACACTCATTTTCCTCTCTTACCATCATAAAGTCTGTGGTTTCCATGGAAACTGAGAGCCCAGGCTGGGAGCTGGGGGGAGCCTCTTGCCCCTCTTTCTGTATCTGCATTCACCCCCTTTCTCACTTCCCCACTCCTCCCTTGTCCTTCCTGCACATATGCCTTCCCCTGGGTGCCCCCCATTCATGCACCCCAGTCTCCTCCCCTCCCCCATCCCTCTTGTACCCCTCTGCAATAAGGACACACAGTGGGGACACTGCTGGGCCAGCTCAGAGCCCCTCAACCTTGGCTGCTGTGGCACAAAGTGCCGGTCGGTCCCAGTGTTCTGTTCTACCCACATCTGCCAGTTTTCAACTGGGCAGAAGACCACCCAGGATGACGATGATGCTTCATATCTCAGTGTGGTGCTAGGACTAAGTTATGGCCAAAGGGAGGCCAGCAAGGAGGTCGTGTACAAACTTTCTTCTTCATTTTCCTTGGTAGGAGGTATGTAGACGTGATGGCTGGGGCCCATGCAGCCATTCTGGCCTATGAAATACGTCAGTCTGTACACCTCCCAAGATTTCCTCAGCCATGGTTTCTCTGCTCTTTGCCACTAATGATCCTCTGAGAGGGTCACCTGACACCCACCTCACTCTTGCACGCCACAGAGGGTTTCGATTTTTTTAAGAGAGGTTCATTGAGTTCCATCCCACCTTGTGGGCAAGGTCATAGTGCACGACATTTCCCCTGCTTGGCGGGGTCAGGCCCATTGTAGCAGGCGTTCCTGGTTCTACACGCCGCTCCAGACCTCGTCAGAGGCCCCTCACCTGCCCTACGCCTTCCCCCTTGCTGCTGATGAGCAGACACTAGGGGACCTGCTCTCCAGGTCCACTGACTCACCTGGCCGGGCCGTTGGGCTGCAGATGGAGACGTGTGAGTCGACAGCCCGGCTGGCCGCTGCTCACTCACCAGCCGGCCCCCTGTGCCCTGGTTCAGCTGTGGAAGCTTCTGCTGCTGTCCTGGGCTCTGACCTTCCCGAGCAGGAGAGGCAGACAGTGCCCCCCTGGAAGATGGGGTCCTGATGCCCTGTGAAGCCCACGTGGACCAATGGCGGCTGGGCAGACAGATTCTTCTCCCCTCCTCCTCTGGTCCAAGCCCCAAGGGGCCCTTCTGGAGACCACCCCCCACCCCCCCACACACACACACACAGGGAACGAAACCACTGGCCGCATCTGCGACCACCGGCTCTTCGTGTCTCCCTCCCTCCTCCTTGGCCTCACTTCCCCCTCGCTTCCTGGGGTCACACTGCCACTGAAGTGCTGATGCGTTTGCGCTTTGGCCTCAAGCTCTGGTTTCCGGAGCACTTGGGCTGAAACAGGGAGACGCTTGGAGAATGGCAAGGAAGCAAGGTGGGGGGAGCCAGAACACCGAGAATCTGGAGAATCTGGGAGTGGTTGCACCCACCCTGGACCACGTGCCCCTCAGCTTTGTATCTGAGAAACCAATGTCCAGACTATGTAAGCCACAGCTATTTTGGACTTTCTGTGACCTGCAACCTTACCCTAAGACACACAACTGCCCTTGCCCTAAGACACACACCCTTACCCTAAGACACACACCCTTACCCTAAGACACACACCCTTGCCCTAAGACACACACCCTTACCCTAAGACACACACCCTTACCCTAAGAAACACAACTGCCCTTGCCCTAAGACATACACCCTTACCCTAAGACACACAACTGCCCTTGCCCTAAGACACACACCCTTACCCTAAGACACACACCCTTACCCTAAGACACACAACTGCCCTTGCCCTAAGACACACACCCTTACCCTAAGACACACACCCGTACCCTAAGACACACACCCTTACCCTAAGACACACAACTGCCCTTGCCCTAAGACACACACCCTTACCCTAAGACACACACCCGTACCCTAAGACACACACCCTTACCCTAAGACACACACCCGTACCCTAAGACATACACTCTTACCCTAAGACACACACCCGTACCCTAAGACACACACCCTTGCCCTAAGACACACACCCTCACCCTAAGACACACACGAGGACCACCTCCAGGCTGCAGTTCCCTGGGGGCTTCTTTCTCCGGCACAACATTAAAATACTTCTAATCCCTTTCCTTCCCATCTCACTTTCACTGGCGATGCCTCATTTTCATGCACACAGCATTCCTACTTGGGAGGTCGAACAGGTGTGATTATTCCTCTCCCTTCTCCATCCCTTCCTACCCATTTCCTGCTTAAAGGATAAGGAGATGAGATCTCTTCGAACTTACATGATTTGCCTACAAGCAAGAGCTAACGAGAGAAAATCACTGTCCTGCAGGCTTCCAGGCCATGAGGCCAGGCCACATCATCACTACATCCCCACCCTTCAGAGGTCACAGGGTTTGGGAGTCACCGAATTTCCAGCTCTCCTTACGCCATGGACCGCCTCTCCTGCCCCTTTAGAGTTACAAGTGGCCTGGGGTCTGGCCGAGATCACAGCAGTGCACACGGAGGTGATATGTGTCCTGACAGGAGCTCTAGAAAGCAGTGGTGACTCACCAGTCACCTCTTTACATCTGGCCTGGGGACCAGCAGACCTGGGGATGGTACTTGGTCTGGCTGCCCCACTCCTGGGCTGAGGCTGGCGCGGAGAAGGCCCCCGACCCACTCACTACTCCATGTGTACTGAGAAAGAGAAGGAAACCTTTTGGGTTTTACGCCACTGAGACTTGGGGAGGGAGGGGTGTTGCTGACCGCAGTAACCCAGCCCATCCTGACTAACACACGCATTCAATGGGCAAGTCAAGGGCAGAGATTTGCGCTTATTCTGATTTGTTTGCAAAGGAGACAAACGGAAGGCAGTTTTATTAAATATCAAAGATCTTCTCAATTTCTGACAAGCCTGAGACCCTGGGGAAGGGCGTGTCCGCTTGGCTGACGCCTTCACAGCGAGGGTTCTGACAAGGCTTCGCGATTAAAACCAAGGATGCGCTTCATTTCTGGGCTCGCAGTCCCACGCCAAGTAGAGTTTCCAGGTTTCGGCCATCACACGGCCCTTTCCAGGGCCCCATGTGACAGTCAGTTAGACATTCGGACCGATCAAAGTGCGTTTAAAAATTTGTTTTCTAAGCTGCAAGGAATTCATGATTTTATACTTAGGAAGAGACAAGTGACCCAATAAAGGCAATAACTACATCTCATGCTGTCCTCCAACTCCATAAGGAAATCCCACTCCACACGCTGCTGCCCCTTGAGTGGAGAGAGCTGGGAAAAGGGGAAATAAATCCATTCCTCCTTAAAATCCCTCAGCCTAAAAAAAAAAAAAAAAAAAATCCCTCAGCCTGTCTGGAAGCAGCACAGCTCCTGGGAAAAGGATGGGCTGATCCCCTTTTTAGTGGCTCCGGATGCACATAAGGATGGGAAGAGGGGCTCTTCCTCCTTGTGGGACAGGGTAACCCCACACAAGCCTCCCTTTCTCTGTGAAACCATGCCAAGACCAGGGCTGCATTTCCTGTCCAAACGCTGGGCCCAGGAGAATTAAACACTTCAAGAAGGACACAGATTTATCACTCAAAATAGTAAGCTCTTTGCTTAAGAAGAGGGACTTGGGGCTCCACTGAGCTTGCAGTCGTTGTGAATCTCTGTGCACTGCAGCTCTATTTGGAGCGAACGCTGGCGTGGTCCAGGGCCCGCAGGACGGTCCCCTCACGCCCAGCCCTGTGTGGCCTCTGCCTGCCCATCTGTCTTCTCTCTCTTTGCAGCCCTTCCAACTACTCCAAGCCCACCTCCTCCAAGCAACTCCGAGCTACTCATCTCTCTGCTGGCCATAAAGCAGTACTTTATTTCAAGCCAGTAACAGTATCCCTAACACTTAACTACATAATTAATAGTCCCATGTGTGTCATTTCATTATCCAACTTCATTACAAATTGCGCAGGGCAGGAATCAGGCCTCATTTACTTTTATTTTCATCCTGTACTCCCCAAAAGGATTTATTTCTGGGGGCAAGATAGTCATTCAACAAACACGCTGCTTCATTTCACATGGTATTTGAGCCCAAGGCTGTTTCCTATTCTTAACTTTTTAGAATAGGTTTTGAGAGTCAAAGCACCGACAACTCACTCTTCAGAGATATTTTATCTGCGTACAGCTGGCTGCCAGGCACCAGTTTTCTAAAAATTGTAAACCCACTTCTTTTGGGGGAGTGAAATGACCCACACGTGTCTGATTCTTTTATACTGAAAAAAGTGAGTGTCCGAGGAAAATTAAAAGACCTTTCCAAGACTGAAAGCATCAAAACTAAATTTAGAAAAACTCTGAAACTCCTGCACACAGATTCCAGTGCCTCCATCCTAAGCTACCATCACCTGTCATCCCAACTGAATTACTGTGAGAGGGTCCTAATTCACCTGCTGCCCTGTAGGGTAATTCCCCTACTGGGGAGGGCTGACCACTGGGATGTCTTCTCTCTAAAATACAAGCCTAGTTGAACAAGACCCCTCCTTAAAATCTCTCGATGCTCTCCAAGTGCCTTAGTGTGTCCCATAGACCCTGCTTACTTCCTCCAAACTTACCCTCCCCTCCCCAGGGACCAAGACTTATTACAGAGCTTTGGCAAGTGCCCTGGGCTCTCGCCTGGAGTCCTGTATACAGTCAGCCCTCCTGCCCGCAGGGAATTCATTCCAAGACCGCAGCAGATACCAAAATCTTGTGGATGCTCGAGTCCCTTTCATAAAACGGCACCGTACAGTTGGCCCTCTGTATCTGCAGTTGGTTGAAAACTTGGATACAGAGGGCTCACAGTATTTTCAAAAGGCCTTTGCCTGGGAGGCCTTCCTCATGCCCTCTCTTCTTACCTCGGCCAGCTCCTACACTCTCTGCTGCAATTCAGAAATCAGCCACCTCCCTTAAGCCTCCAAGACGGAGTCCAGAGGCCCCAGCCCCGCACAGGTTAGCACAATGGACGAGGACAGGCTGCTTCCTTGTCAACACCCCTCCCTGGACAGAAGGATTGGACACAGCAGAGGGACAGCTCTTACCCACGACTGAGCTGGCATGCAGGCCGAATCACCTGCACCCTGCACTGCTTCATCCTTGTCTCTCTCTTCTTGTGGGAGGATGAGTATTGGGAGGTAGGGAGCAGCTGGGTCACAGGTAAAGTTAATTTTAAATAAGTTAAAAATGCACGTGGTGAGACCCCACGATACAAGAAATCATAAGAAAAGGAAAACAAATAACAACAAATATAGTCAACGGACTTGTGTCCATGCACATTTGAGTTACCCAGCAGGGCTTGGCCGAAAGAGTGTTTTAAAGAGAGATATAAACAATTTAAAAATAGCACCAGCAATTCCGGGCACTAGAGGAAACTGGGACAGGAGAGCCGCTGCCCCTCCAGCCCGGGTCCCTTCCAGGCTGGTCATTGCCTGAGTGAAAGGCAGCATCCTTGGGGACAACTTAAGGGGAGCTCTAAGATTTCTCCTTTACTCGCCAACTTCAGAAGCTAGCACTGAATGACCTAACCCCCTTTCCGGGAAAATGCAGATTTTTTTCCAGCACACGTGGCATTCGGAGCCTGAGACGCTGGGCTCTGAACGGAAGAGGAGAGAAGATTCTGGAAGAGCCACCACAGGGACTGCAGACACCTTGAGGGCAGACTTAGGCCACACATAGGGGTCTCCTTCCCGAGGCAGCGATGCTGTAGAGAATGGATCACAGAGCAAGCGTGTTTGGGGCAGGAGGGTGAGCTCCTGATCTGTGGACCTCCGTGGCCGCCAGAAGGCTGCTGAGAGCTTCCTTCTCCTGGGTTGCCCGTTAGTCCCAGACTCTCATACCCTTCTGAAAAACTATTGTGTCCAGATTTTATTTATTTATTTTCGTTTTAACTATGTCCATCATTTACTGAATCACGTTCTACATCAGGCCAGGCCAGTGCTTCCTTTTACCAGGTATAGGTATCATGGGGACCCACACACATATAACTGGGGGAATATCGAGAGTGTGATTTTTACCGAAAGGGTAAGAGAGGGTCCATTGTGGCTCTGGTTGCAGCAGTTCTCTCTCCACATAGAAACTGCTGAGCTACTAGCCCGTCGGCCCCACTAAATGGGAGGCCCACATCTGTATGGTCCCCTGTAACTCCAGATTCTAGTACAGTGCCTGAGAGAGTAGGTGCTCGGTGAAAAACAACTTTTGTTTTGGTTGAATGGATGGCTAAATATGAAAGAGTGAGCAAACCAATGAAAGAGCAAAGTTCAGGAGAGATGAAGTATTGAACCCCAAAGTATAAACCAGAGGAAGGACTCAAAAGGAAATACGGTGATGGCGGCCCTGTTAGTATCATGAGAGGTGACCAACTCTGCTGTGAGACTGGCAGGAAAGACAAACTTGGGAGACAACAGAAACAAAAGTGTTGAATTGCATCGAATGTCTTAAGGACAGAAAATACTGGAAACAGATGCCGTAGACCACCTCTGTGTGTCCGTGAAGTTCTGTTTCAAAACGAAGCACAGGAACGGGCCATTTCTTTTCCTGTCTTGGCTTCGTTAACCACAGACTCTTTGGCAATCGCCAAGGTGTCAGACAAGAAACCCCCCTGGATTTCCCAACTATTCTTCAAAATCTGCGGAATCAGAGACCACCCTACGTGTTTCAAACCAAAGGGATTTAATACAGGGAGTAGATCACAAATCATTGGAAGGGCTGGGAAAAGGGGGGGCAGGAAGATTATCCAGAGGTTAAATAATGATAGGAATCTGCCGTCACACTGGAATTGCCTCCACCCCGCCCCCTGGGGCTGCCCCCAGGCTGCTGGTACCAGCGTTACTCTGCAGGAGGCCAGGCCCTCCACTCTCCTGCGGCTGCCGCAGACCCTCTGCTGCCACGGTGTGGAAACCAGGCCACCTGAGCAGGGACCACGAGGCCAAACTTTGCTACCATTGCTGCCGCTGCCACTTCCAGAGGAAACGGGGCCACTCCTGTCTCCTGCCAATCCCCTGACAGTGCCTGCCACTGGCTGACACAGAAATGACAAGGGACTCTGGGCAATATAGTTTACAAACTTGCCTGTCCTGGCTCTACAGAAGACAGCACGAAAACGTGGGAACAGAGAGAGGCGGGCAGATACTGAGCACATCCAGAGTGTGGGGATGTCGTGTTCTAAGTCACAGGTGTGCACGCGTGGGTGTGTGTGCAGGTATAAGTAAAGGTAGACACACACACACACACACACACACGCACACCCCCCTATGTCTGAGAGGCAAGGGGTTATTATTAAATTAGAATGCCCCCCATTCCATCTTGACACGTCTCAAAACAACTGCTTCAGTGATGCCTCTGGGCTGGACCACAGAACCTTAACAGCCGGGAGGCTGTGGCCTCTGTCTAGTGATCACTGCTCATTAACACGAGTCCCGGGGATGGGCGGGGGGCCTGATGCTTCCTGGGCCCCCCAGAAGCTCGTGGCAGGTCAAGCATGAGGGCTCGGTGCGCTCACAGGATGTGAACAGGCGATCTGTCACTCCCGGTTCCCAGGGGGTTTTTAATAGTAAAAACAACCTGAATGACAGTATATTTGAGGTAATAAGATTCCCAATACTCTCTTGATTCTGAGAGTATTCAAGAGAAACTTTTCCTCCAGAGAGTTTAAATAAGAGACGTTTTTAAATGACAAGAACTTTTAAGTAATACAAATAAGAACTATATTAAAGGTTCCTCTCTGGAAATCTTTCTAGTGACAAAGAGGCGGCACTAGGTGACCTGCTGAGAAGGCGCTTTGCTTTCTTGGTTTGGTTTGGACTGGGGTGCGAGGGAGGGGCTCGTTGATTTCCTTTTTGTTTTTAATAATTCCGCACATTTACAGAAAATATGCAAGAACAGTACAAAGAACTTCCATATCTCCTACACCCAGATTCCCAATTTTGCCCCATTTGCTTTCTCTCTCTCTCTCCTTCTCTCTTTCATCCCCATTACTTCTTTTCCGAACTATTTGAGAGCAAGTTGTAACCCTGATGCCCCATCACTCCTATATACTCCAGGTGTATTTTCCAGGGTGTAGTTCTCAAAAACAAAGGCACTCTTCCACATAATCACAATACCATCGTCCACATCAGGAAATCGGCTCTGATTCAACACTACCGTCCAAACCAGAAACCCCATTCAGATCCCACCAGCAGTCCCATCAACGTCACCTTTTTCTTTCTGGTCCAAAACCCAATCCAGGATCATCTTTTTCTTTCTGGTCCAAAACCCAATCCAGGATCACGCCTTGCATTTAGTCTCCTTCAATATGGAAGTTACAAAGGCGTTCTTTGTCTCCTGTGTCCTGGACAAGCGTGAGAGCACAACCTTTCATTCTGTAGCTGACCCTCAGCTGGGCAGCCCAGTCTTGTCTCAGGACCAGTCTCAGGTCACGCCCTCAGACCGGGCACCTCAGGGATGACTTCAGGCCCAGAGCACCACCACTGGGGCACACTGGGCCGACACGTCTCGCCTGTGGGACTTTTACCCTTGGTCACCTGACCAGGTGACCAGCCAGCCTTCTCCACCATAAAGTCAGACCACACTCTCCATCGCTAACACAGCTTTAGGGGAGATGCTCCCGGGAGATGCTTTGTGTTCTAATCACGAGACAGCAGTGCCTTTTCTTCGGGTTTAACTGGCATCTCCTGCAGATTCCCTTTCGACCCTTCTAGCCCGGTTTGACTTGCTGTACACTTTGACGAAATGCTTTTTCTTCTGCTGAGAGAATGGAAATCCAGGATTACAGGTTCCTGGATTCCAGTCCTGCCTTAATCTCTCTGAGCCTCAGCTCCCAAATCCACGGAATGGGGCCTAAGTGGGCCCTAATGAGTTCCAAGCTTTCTCCGGCTTTGGCATCGCACAATTTAGGTTCTAGTTTTGCCTGGAGGTCCCTGCGTCCACACTGTAATTGGCTTCTTGGCAACAGTCCTTCACTTTAGTAATGCGGTGGGTAGTTTGGGGAAAGAAATGTCTCCTGAGTCCCCCAGCACAGGGGCAGAGAAAGGAAGCGCGACCCTTAGCCTTCTGTGACCTCTGACCTCTCGGTGGTCGCAAACTGGAACCTCCCCCAACCCCATCTCACTGGGCCGACCCTTTGGGGGACGATCCCTGTACTACTGGCCGTTCATGAGCATAGTTTTCACTGCAAGAGAAGAGGTTTTTATTTAATTCCCCATCTGCTTGGTAAATAAAAACAGAGACAGAAAGTAGATTAGTGATTGCTTATGGCTGGTCGGGAGGGAGACGAGGGGACAGAAGGGTGGTAGCTCAAGAGAAAGTGAAGAGGTTTCTTTTTGAAGTAATAAAAACAGCCTAAAGTTGATTGTAGCGGTAGTCACACAACTCTGTGAACACCCTAAAAACCATCGATTTGTAAACTGTAAGTGGGTGAATTGTGTGATGTGCAAGTTACCTCAGTAAAGCTATTTCACACACACACACACACACACACACACACACACACACAGACAAGGAAGTCCCATCTTAAAACTCCAAATCTCTCTGTGATGATGGACACACATCACCCACACGTGTCCCCAGTGAGGTCAGCTGGGAGAGGCCCTGGGAGCAGGGAGAGCCTGCAGGTGGGGGAAGAGCTGGTGCGGGAGCCACGTGCGGGAGGAGGGCCAGAGCTCAGCAGGGCACACGGGGCTCTATTCATAGGTCCTGAGGTCTTAACTGGTAGATGGGCAACCAGGCAACTTCACCCCAGTTAAGGTGCGCAGGGATTTCTGGCAGGAGAGGACCTGGGGTCAGGCTGTCCAGCACTCAGTGCCCAGCTCAGGGACGTCACTGCCCAACATCCTCTCCCCTGCCAGCAAGAGAGGTGACCGTTCTATCGTCTGTCCTCGCCGCCAGGTGATCTCATGGCTTCAGGAGAGAGAAGCCACAAAATTAAGTACATAGATGACAGATACGTAGGTAGATAGATGATAGATAGATAGACAGACAGATGATAGGCGGGCCTTGGTTGACTCCAAGGACAGTATAATGAGGTGACCATAAGGGGGTCCAGGAAAAATCACGGCTATGGCACTGACCAGGGCAAAGCAAGCGTTCCGCGCTGAGCCTGTGCTACTCCAGGACAGCCCTGTGGGCTAATGCGATACTAGAAAAGCCGAGAGATTTGCCTAAGCCCCCATGATGGATGAGAAGCAAGGTGGGGACCCAGGCCCCAACCCTGGTCTCCTGGCTCCCAGCCCAGCGTTCTGTCTTCTGAACCACACGCCCCTGGCCTGTGTGCCACGGCCCGTCGGGGAGAAGGAAACGTGCGAGGTGTGGGGAGGAAGGTCCAGGAGGAAAGTGGACCCTTCTACAATTAGGGAAGGAAAATGTTGGTTGGGCTGAGTGTCCCTTGGGTTTGCATTGTTTTTAAAGGATCAAGTGATTCAAACATTAGTAGCATGCTAGTGCACATAGTGCACAGTCCAAAGGTGGGAGCACCCCACTACTCGAAGACACAGGTTTGCTGGGGCATAAAGAATTGAAAAACGGAAAACTAGTGAACCATGCTTGCTGTACTAACCAAGTTCCAAAAGTCTGATGAATGAGATGATTCGCTCACCCACACAAGAAGGGGAAGGGACACATCTCAGGAAATTTGGAATATTGAAAAACAGTATGTGAAGAAAAGAGTTCGACACATCTCCTGGGCTCCAGACAAGACAAGGGTGATAGTCTGTTACTCGCTGGCTCAGAAGATGGACCCCTCCCTTCCTCCAACCTCCTTCCTTCCGACGGTCGTTAATTGGTGTTTCAGGCACTCAGCAAGCACTGCGCAACTCCACTTACCCCTGTGGGGCTCAGTACATACGGAGACAGAAGAGGCCCCTCCCTTCACGGCACCATCATTCTTACCTCCTAGTCATATTTTTGTTGGGTGCTCACTACACAGTGATCACTGAAAAAAATAAAGTCATTTCTTGGGTTTCCCTGGTGGCGCAGTGGTTGAGAGTCCACCTGCCAATGCAGGGGACACGGGTTCGTGCCCCGGTCTGGGAAGATTCCACATGCCGCGGAGCGGCTGGGCCCGTGAGCCATGGCCGCTGAGCCTGCGCGTCTGGAGCCTGTGCTCCGCAGCGGGAGAGGCCACAACAGTGAGAGGCCCGCGTACCGCAAAAAAAAAAAAAAAAAAAAAGTCATTTCTTAATACCTACAATTTTTCTCTCCAGGAGTGCTCCCAATTTCACAGCCATTTCTTCATAATATTTACAAATTCCCATTTTCCTATGGTAAAACTGAGGTGCAACTAAATCAAATAGAAATTAAGTGATACAATTCCTGTCAATGGTAGAAATAATAATTATAATAACAGCTGCAACCATAAACACAGAAAAAAGAACCCAAGTCCAATTCAGAAATTGAACTCAAATCATTATTGAAGGAAGCAAATACTAAAGAATCTGTCTATCCCCATCCTACCTCAAGACTGTATCTTATGTCAAGTAAAACACTGTCCCATGAGTTAGTCATAAAGTGGTATTGAATCTCCATAGGTAAATCATTGTAACTATAGAAAAGTGTATTTAACTACTACACCGGACCGTGTTTGTTGGCGAGACCTTAACGCAACTGTAAGACCAGTCATGAAAATGGGACTCCTCTTATCCACCACATATTCTTGGATCGGGAGAAATCTTGGTTCTCAAAATGCTAACAGGTCAGGGGCAGTAATGTTCTCTGCTGTGCCTGGCATAAGGCCATGGAAGGCAAGCTGTCTAGGGAACACAAGAAATTCAAAGAGATGCGGTTGGAAATTGCTCGCAAGGGGCTATTATTTTTCCAGGTTAGATGGGCCCAGAAAGAGCATTCTCTGTGCTCCCGTGGCCCCACCTGCACTTGCACGTACCTTCAGAGCAGTGGGAAGAGGCAAGAGCCTGCAGCCCTGGACAACTCAGAGACTGAGCTGGGTGGAAACGTTTCCCATTGCCTTATGGGTCATTCCGCTATGCCACCTTCTACGTAATGCACTCCTAGAGCCTCCATAGAATACGAAACTGATCTGAGCAAGCAGAGACCCAGAGGTCCTCGGGCCTTCCTTGGGTAATGCTACTGCTCTCTTCTGGAGGTCAGCCATGCATATTCTGTTATTAAGGACTCAGAAATATGCTATAGTGAAGAAACCTGTTGGACTCTGTTTAATGCATCATTTTCGAGACTTACTTGATCGTGAAAATCTTTTTCCTCTAAAATCTATTAACATCTCTTGGAGTCTATAAAACACTGTCTGGGAAAATCCCGACTGAGTCCGAACTCCACACTCTCCCTCTCATTCTGTACGAGGATCTCCATGAGACATACTTAGATCACAAAAGGCACATGGTAAGCGGTAACTGAGGAAATGAAAGGTTGACAAATTAACGGGTGAATGACTCAGTGGATTTACCATAAGGTCTTACACACCCGATGGAAGCCTGGGCGGCGATGGGCCTAGAGCTTGCGGTCCTGCCTGCCTCGCCTGCGTGGAGAAGGCGCAGGAGGGTCAGTGCCGCGGTCACCTCTGTGTCCAGCCAGCCTGAAGGCCGCGCTGCTTGGATGCCGGGCAGGGCAGAGAAAGCACTGGAGTCCGGGGTTTAATGTGGGATCATGTCGCCTTAGACTTTGTCATGGACGGGACTAAGGGCTTGACAGCCTGGGCCATCTGGTTGGGTCCCCTCACCTACCAAAAAAGGCATCGGATGTTTGCGCAGCAGGGAAATAAAAAGGCTGTGTTTTAGGTCCACAATCCCTTATCCAGAATCCTGGAGGCAGCTGTGTTACAGAATGCCAAGATTTTCAGATTTTTAGAAAGATAATGCAGTACATCTAGCATAACTTATGTGACACCACTCGCAGGGCACCCGGGGCACTGCCCCATGTTCAATGTTAATATTTCTGCAATGAAATATGAAGGAAGGTTCATGGTAGGTGAGATAAATAAGCCCTAAGTCTTAAGTCAGTTCAGGTCAGATTTTACTGCCAAGTGGCATCAGATACACAAAACCTCTGTTGGTTTTCCCACCTTTCTGGATGTTAGGATTGTAGATGAGAGAGGGGGAGTCTTCAGTGTGCCCCTCACAGAAGGATGCCCCTCACAGAAGGATGCTTGCTACGAAGAGAAGAGGGTGGGCAGTGACTCCATGCAATAAATCTAAGGACTTCTCTTTATGGAAAAATCCCATCTCCAGTGCACCACAGTGTTCTTACTTGTAAACAAAAATTTTCCAGTGTTTCTTTTAGGATCAACTTACTTTGGACTTTGCTTTAATGTTGTTTGCTTTGATCTGGATTCCACGAAAGGGGACTCTATCCGTTTTTGTCCTTGTAGGACTCACAAGAACTTTGGACTATTTTAACTATAACGAGGGGGGGGCTGAGAAAGTGCGGCTTTCCAAGACAAAGGGTCGAAGAACAAAGGTTTAATGACTTATCAGTAAACTTCTAAAGTCAGCAAAGCATCTACCGTTTTGGGTGAATGTAATCGCATAGCTGTGTCCAGTGACAAGGACACAGTGACTGTTTCTCTCCTGATACGAGCTTCTCTGAAGCAAATCTGGCTTTATGGCCTCGGGTTCTAACTTAGAAAGAATGGTTAAATGCAAACTATCTCCTGTCGCACTGTTCAAGGGGCCTCCAGGTTTCTTAGTCCAACAAAATCCCAACAACACAATTCTTATTTGCCTTAATAAATAAAATATGACGTACTTGGCCACAACGCTAACCGAACAGTGACAGGCGTTCCAACTTCATAACGGTTGTAAATATTCAATCTTTAAACCGTTGGAATATCGTACCAGAGGATTCTGCCTATAGACTGGCTGAAGCATATCCATTGGTGGTCAGGCAAAGTTGAAACACCAAGACTGTATCTTCTCCGCATTAGGCCATAGCTCCACTGACAGAGTAGAGATTTCACAAAACCGAAGTGCAACACAGGCTCTAAAATAACCTTTAGCTGATGCCTTTACTTCAGGTAACACTGCACCTAATTGGTCAGACACATCGTGTTCACTTCTGTTTTCAGAGCCCTCCAGACATGAGAATTCAATACTGCCTGTAACCCATCCCTGGGTTTTAAGTCCCTGTTCACCAGTTTGTGCCAATTCAGTCCCAAATCCCAGATACTGGGCCAATTACATTCTGTCCCTGGCATCCTAGCCTCACCTGGCCACTGAGCCTTAATAACCTCGAGAAGGGAATTTGCTACACTCATATGCAGCTGGGGATTTAGGACAATGAGTTCCTCTCCATTAATCTTTAATTCCTGCAAATGCCGAGGGTGCCAGCAGTGTTTGCGAGGGTTTCTCTCTAGATCTTCAGAAGTGAGAACCTGAGGCAGCCAGGTGGCTACAGGAAGTAATGCCAATGCTGAAGGCCACCTGCATCCAGCTCCCAGGTGGCGTTTGGTCCTAGCAGCTGGGGGGTGGCAGCAAGGGCAATCCAAGAGCCACACGCAGCCCCTTGGGCAGCCAGAGCTGCCTCGTGCCCAGGGGAGGGGGATCTGACTGAAACACTCAGTGGCCAGGGGTCCCATGGTTCCCACATACTCCAGGAGGAGTGAGAGACACCCCTGCTCTCGGGATGATGGTGACCCAATGAGAAGCTCGTATGCAAAGGACTTAAAGAGTGTGTGCTGGGTGAGGGTGGGGACGAACCCCAAGGCGGAGTCTGCCTCTCGAGGCGCTGTACGGCAGGAAGCCCACTTAAAGCCTGAGCACAGGGCCTGGCACACAGTAAGTGCTTAATAAGTACAAGTGCTCCCCTGTTTCCTGGCCTGTCCCTCCAGGCACCATATTCTGGCTCCCTATCAGCTGGGCTTCCCTAGTTCAAGCACCTCTCCTGAGGAATACTTGGGTAGAAATCCTTAACTCAGAACTCTGTAGTGAAAGAATTAGTTAAAAAATGATTGGCAATTTTAAAAAAGATTAAATCCTCATTTATATAACATTCTTGAAATGAAATTATAGAGCCAGAGGACAGATTAGTGGTTACCAGAGGTTAAGGATGGAGAGGATATAGTAGGTGGGAGATGTCCTTGGGGATGGAACAGTTCTGTATCTTCATTGTGGAGATGTTTACAAGAATCTACAGCCAGTTTATCATGATAAAAGTTTATCATGCATTGAAGCACACACACACACATACACACACATACACAGATGACTGCATGCGAAACCAGTGAAATCTGAATAGGCTCTATGGGTTGTACCAATGTCAATTTCCTGGTTTTGATATTCTATCTAGTTCTGCAAGATGTTATCATTGAGCAAAACCGGATAATGTGTACACGGGACCTTCTTGTACATTGTTTTGCAACTTCCTATAAACCTATAATTATTTCATAACAAAAATTTCTTGAATGACTGAATCCACATAAGTGAATTATATATGCAATGTGCTGAACAGTTAAGGGAAGCATAAACAGATGCATAGACAAACTCCAAATGATGCGCACTGCTCTGTTCTCGTACTAACTTTTCACATACCCCTAACTAAAGGACTGGGAAAACGCTTATCCAGGTCCACTGCTTTACAACACACTGCATACTGTGGTGGCTAGGAAGAGTGCCTCCAGAGTTGTGCAGTACACAACCTGTGCAACCCTGCCTTTAGCTAAGAACTGCAAAGAGATGTACCGCAGTCACAGGTTCTTTTCTTCCACCATCCTGGTTTCATGATCTATTTCCGATCTCAAACTGCTCCACCTTCCAAGCCAGATTGGATTGGAATAATCACATTTTCGTACCAGCATTGATGTTCTGATTACAGAGGATTCTCAGTCTACACTTGCTCAAGTGTCAGGCCTAAAAATAGAGTCTGTATTCACGTATTCGATAAATTTTCTGTTGAGGTAGGAAGACTGATTTCAGTCTCGCTGTTACTCCGGCCGTGGTGAACCGTAATTCACACAGATACTCCCGCAATGCTGTAGTTTAAGGCACTTCCTGCTGCTCTACTTGTTACTCTGCAAAATGCTTTCTACCTAGAAAAGGCTCCTCTGTAGCTCTGGTATATCTAATTCCCTAACTCGCCGGCAAAAAGAGGGCTTCCAGTGCGAAAGCTACATGAACCAAGACTCCCCACTACACAGATGTGGATGCTGTATTTCTTTACAGGTTGGACCATCTGCCGTGACTGGTGTTGGGCTTGTATTGTTCATTCATTTCAATGTATTGACATGCAGACCAGTCACAATTATGTGGTTCCCAGCAGGGCTGGTCCCCAGATGAGCCCCACACAGACTCGGTGATGGGAACAGATGGAGACAGGTGAGTAATGGCCAGGGGTGAGGAACTGGTGGCAAGGGTGGTGCTGGGAAGAGAGCCAAACTGGTGAGGCGGTGCCTGCGCCAGTGACTCACGGGCTCCCCTTTGTCAGGAGGGGCGGGGCAGAGGTAGAGCTTGCCCAGGGCATGGAACCCACACCCAGCACAGTTTCTTTCCTGATCTGCTCCCCCTGCCCCCGATTTCCCATCAGACACAGGTGCAAGGGATGCACAGAGGCTGCTTCCTGAGCAGTGAGTTGGGGCAAAGCCAACAGGTGATCTCAGGGTTTGGTGCTCTCCCCAGGCTCCTGAAAGGAGACTAGCCATGAAGGAGGCGTGAACTAGCAGGGGCGAGGCGGGGTGGTCTGCAAGCTCCAGGATCCAGATGTTTTCCTGGAGCAACTCTGATCTACACTCACACACTATCTCACACTCACACACACCCAGATTACCAATCACCAGCTCCCTCCACTGTCAGCCCTACTCCTTGATGGGACCTGGGGCAGAAAAGTTTACGGGGGGGGCTAAAATATTCACCTTTCCCAGCCTTTAGGGAAGAAAATAAAATAGGAAGGGTGAGAAGCTGGCTGAAAAAGAAGACTCTGCTTGGACTCCACCGACCTGGCCTTGTGGGCAGAGAAAAGGCAGCATAATTTTTAAAAAAGGAGGAGGAAAGGAAGGAGGGAGGAAGGGAGGGAGGGAGGAAAAGAAAGGAAGGGAAAGCTCCTCTCCTCCTTAACCATCAGACAAATTTGAATCCCAGCTACATCACTTAGTAGCTGTGTGACCTTGTGTAAGTTTCGTTACTCCTCTGTGCCTTTACTCTCCTCATTTGTAAAATGGAGATGATGATGATGATGATGATACTGACCTCCTAGGATTCGGAGCGCAGGAATGGGTTAAATGTGGGAAAGCAAAGAGAAACGCCGGGCACATAGGAAGGCCTGGTACACTGAGACAGCTCTTACAGCCTCTGGTCAGAAACCTCTTCCACTCCCAGCCCCGCAGAGGTTGTTTCTCTGCCTCTTGCTGCGTCCAGCCCCGTCGTCAAAGCATCATCCTGGCGTCTCCTTCCCGCTAGAGAGCCCCGCCTCACGACTGGACTTTGGAGGATGATGGGCTTGGAGGAAAGCCTCACTCCCCACAGCCTGGCTTGGCCGGTGCACTGACCTCCCTCTGCCTGTCTTCCTCACCTGCGCCCAGGTGTGCCCCGCAGCTCAGTCCCAGCGTCCAGGACACGGGTGAAGGGTGGAAATGCCGCCCGGCAGGAACTCAGCTCTTGGGTGCTCCCTCTGCTGCACTGGAGTCCCCAGCTCTGCTGTCCCTTCCCCTTCTTCTGCCCCCCACGTCGTGTTAGGGGGACAATGAGAGTAGTCACTGAATGGGCGTTCGTTGGCTTCCCAGCTCTGGGCTAAGAATGTCTCTCCCTGTCATCCTCAAATAACCCCAGGATGTGGGGTCTGCTCTCTACCCCCGGGGCCCCTCTCTGTCTTTCCCAAGTTACTGTGAAGATCAAAAGCAATAGATGTGCCTATATGGGGAAAGAATCTAAAAAAAAAAAAGAGTGAATATATGTAGATGTATAACTGATTCACTTTGCTGCACACCTGAAACTAACACAACTTTGTAAATCAACTTGACTCCAATAAAAATTTAAAAAATAAAAAGCAATAGCTGTGCCATAGGAGGGAGAGACGGACGAGCATTTGATGGGGTGCCCAACCCCCCAGGTGTGCCAGAGACTAAGGGCTTTCCCAGGACACTTTCATTACTAAGCCTGCGAGAGTCCCTGGCAAACTGGGACAGCTGGTCACTCCAACAGTCCAGTCATCCATATCGTCCAGGACCCCAGAAGACACCTGTTTCCGCTGTAGCAGTGGCTCTGAAACTAAAGGGACCGTTTTTGAAAGGTACTTAACTTCTCTGAGCCTCAGTTTCCTCATCTGTAAAATGGGGAAACACCTCCTCACGAGACCATCGTCAAGAAGAAAAGGTATCAAACACATTAAGCCCCTTGAACAGTGCCTGTTGCACCGTGAGCCTCTCACAGGTGTCAGCATCAAGCCCTGGAGAGGCTCCAGGCGCCTCACATCAGCCTGGGATGCAGCCCTGGCCACCACTAGCACTGACCCCGGCCACTCGCTGACTGCCCCAACTCCAGCTGCCTCGCCTGTCCACTCGCTTCCGTGGGGAGGTAAATAAGTGACATGACCTTGCCTTCCAGGGCCAGGCCCTCAGGAGACACAGGTCCCCTCCCCTCTCCACATGCACCTTTCCCCAGTCTTAGGGAAGAAGGAAAAGAGGAAGGAGTGGGCTGGATCAAAAAGAAGATTTTGCCCGGACTCTGCCGACCAGGCCTCGTGGATAAAGGCGGCATCATTGCTTTTTTTAAAGGAAGAGATCAGAACGTAAGACTCATGCTGGCTGGAAAACCCCAGTCCCTCCTGTCCTTCACCACCAGACAAGGAAGTCTTGGCGGAACAATGGTGGAAGGGACTTTGCTGGGTCAGGCAAAGAAGAGAGGTGACAGAAGTGCCCAGCCTCAGCCCAGTGTCCGAAACGCTGGGTGCCCAGGCCACCTGACCCCACCAGCGCTGTCTGCAGGGCTGGGGCGAGGTGAGGCAGGCTCTGCCCTTGGTTTGCAGAGGGCCAGCAGCCCGGCGCCTCCGTAGGGCACCCCGTCCCACTTAGCACGACCTCTGAGCCTGGCTGGGTCCGGGGCAAACTCCACGCCACGCCCGGATGCCGGCGTCCCCACCCCTGAGCTGAGGGTGTATTTCTCTCTCCCCCTTCCAGGCCTTGGCTGTCTGGCTCCACCAAGGGGGAACCGCTCTGGCTGTGGTCTCCAAGGCCTTTATGGGAAGGTCAGTGGTTCAGATGTTGCTATTTTTTAACAAGTATTAAATGCCAATGGCATCTGAGCCCATGGGGAAAGCAGAGGTGGACAGAGTGGGCGGGCACGACTCTGTGCAGATAGACCAACGCGTGGCATTCCAGAGCTCTGAGGGAAGGCGCCCCCCAAGCCCTCGGCCGGGAGTGGCCTCGCCCACATTCTCACCTTCAGGGGCGTTCTCAGAAATCCCCACTCCAGCGCGCAGCGACAGGGCAAGCCAGAGCCTGAGGACTCCTTGGCTGCCTCTGCGGTTCAGCCACCAACCCCAGCGCTGCTGGCCACGCCCCAGATGACTTGCTTGGCTGCCCAAGCTCTCCTGGCTCCTTCGGTGCATGTGCTCAATAATAAAAGAACATGCAAATCAAAACGACAATGAGATATGACCTCACACCGGTCAGAATGGCCATCATCAAAAAATCTAGAAGCAGTAAATGCTGGAGAGGGTGTGGAGAAAAGGGAACCCTCTCGCACTGTTGGTAGGAATGTAAATTGATACAGCCACTGTGGAGAACAGTATGGAGGTTCCTTAAAAAACTACAAATAGAACTACCACAGGACCCAGCAATCCCATTACTGGGCCTATACCCTGAGAAAACCATAATTCAAAAAGAGTCATGTACCACAATGTTCACTGCAGCACTATTTACAATAGCCAGGACACAGAAGCAACCTAAGTGTCCATCGACAGATGAATGGATAAAGAAGATGTGGCACATATATACAATGGAGTATTACTCAGCCATAAAAAGAAACAAAATTGAGTTACTTGTAGTGAGGTGCATGGACCTAGAGTCTGTCATACAGAGTGAAGCAAGTCAGAAAGAGAAAAACAAATACCGTATGCTAACACATATATATGGAATCTAAGAAAAAAAAAAAAGGTTCTGAAGAACCTAAGGGCAGGACAGGAATAAAGAGGCAGATGTAGAGAATGGACTTGAGGACACGGGGAGGAGGCAGGGTAAGCTGGGACGAAGTGGGAGAGTGGCACTGACATATATACACTACCAAACGTAAAATAGATAGCTGGTGGGAAGCAGCCGCATAGCACAGGGAGATCAGCTCCGTGCTTTGTGTCCACCTAGAGGGGTGGGATAGGGAGGGTGGGAGGGAGACTCAAGAGGGAAGAGATATGGGGACATATGTATATGTATAGCTGATTCACTTTGTTATAAAGCAGACACTAACACACCATTGTAAAGCAATTATACTCCAATAAAGATGTTAAAAAAAAAGAAGAACAGCTGGAGGCAGGGAACGGCCAAGGGTGCTCTTCCCAGGCGCCCCAGGCTGGTGCTCCACCCGTCCCTCCCCCAGGGTGATGGGGGTGTAAGATTTAGTTTGAGCCAGAAGGGAAAGCCATCACTTTTAGAAGGGGTCCGGGGCTACAGCGGGCGGGGCCGGCAGCAGAGCTAGGGGTGCAGGGACCAGGCTCAGGGATAGAGTCCATGAATCTTACAGCTCACCTCCTTGGGTGCAAGGGAAACACGTGAGGCCAGGGCAGGTGTCGGAGCTGAGAGCCCCTGAGCTTCCCAGTGTGTGGACTCTATAGCTCTGAGTTCAAGCCCTGCTCTATCCCAACTTGGGACAATTCATTTCCCCTCTGGACTTCCGTTTCTTCATCTGGAAAATACAGGGCTGGGGTGGGATAGCTTGCAAAGGTCCTTCGAGCTCCCCGATTCAGCAGTGTGAGCGGAGTCTAGCCACGCATGCCCCCCGAAGGAGCAGTGGGCCCCCTTTCTGGCGGGGGACCAATGCGGAGGATGACATGTGATGAGAGGCTGTGTGCGGGATCCTCCCGTGAGAAATGCTCATCCACATCTCCCGTCTCATTACTCACTCGCATGGCCTTGCCAGATCTTCTGGGCTTGGCACCGGCGGCCTCCACCCACCAGCACACATCCTCATTCAGTTTCCAGTGACTCACAGCCCTGGGGACAGGGTGCCCCGGAGCACAGCTGCAAGTCAGTGCCTATCGCCCCTTCCCCAGGAGCCATGGCTGGGAGCTGCCTGCCGGGATGTCAGCTGTTCCTGAGCCCAAGATGCTCCTTGAGTTACAAAACGGAGAGGACATGGAAATTGAAACAGGAGGAGCAGCGAGCAGGGCCAGAGGGCTCCCGGGGCAGCTATGGAGAGACAGCCCAGCCAGAGGGAGCACATTATTTACTGGTTCTCTCGGGGAGACATATACGGTTAGGAAAAGAACATCTTCACATCACAAGACACAGCAGCCCTGCTTTTTCGTGGCTCACCAAGGCACCACCAAACTTGCTCAAGGCGGTTGCCACGCTTGCATGTCAGCAACACGGTTCTTTCTCCCAAGCGCTTCACAGGATGTGGGGTGCAGAGACAAGGCGTTCCATGTGGCCCCAGGGAGGCAGGTGCCCCAGGGAACGGGAGGGTCTTCCCCAGGGCCACCCAGCTCGGCCACTCAGCGAGCACGTGGCATTCTCAGAGCCTCTGCCCAGGGAAGAGATTAGAGCAGCCAGGGCCCAAGGATATTTTCAGAAACAAAGGGAATTAGTGCCCCTTCCCCAGCCTCACCACCAAAAGCCCAAAGCATTCCCACTACTTCGCAAACTATCAGCCTGGACCTCAGGGAGGAGAAGGGCTGGGGGCGAGGCTGCATGGGGGATGTGGGGGATGGCTGGCCGATCGGAAGTGATGCCACGTGGCCACAGCTAAGACACCCCTCTGCTGTGGAGTCCTGGGGCGTAAATGCCGTGTCAGTGGCCAGGCTGGGGAGTGGGTTTCGCCAGGTTGGATGGAGTGGCTGCTTTCCTGGAAACCAGGCTTCTGGTTGCTAGGGCTGATAAGGCAGGCGGGGAAATGCTGCCCCTGGCGTTCACGGGAAAACGTTGTGACACTGAAGAAGAGTTAACATGTTAACTCTTAACACAGAGCCATCCTGGCTTAGTGGCTGCAGCTATCAAGCCCTGCAGAGACTCGGATTACCCACTCGGGGTGCCGTGGGCCAAGGAATCCCAAGGGGCATGCTCCAGAGACTGCAGGACGGAAATCCCCAAGAGGACACACCACCTAATGTGGCACCAGTGCACCCTGTCTTGCCCCAGGGTCCCCAAGGATCCGGCCTCCACTCTGCATGGCTGTGGCCCTTGCACCACATGGCAGCCAGCTGCCCTGGGACATGACTCCAAGCCCCGTCAGCCGGGCACCGGGTATGTGCTGATGTAGCAGCACCCAAGGCTGCTGCTAATGAGGGAAGGGTAGCCCAGGGCAATTGGGGGCGATCTGCAGCCGGGCTCAGGAAGACCCTAACTGGGACACGGTCTGCACCGGCCAATGTGACCAGAAGGGCAGCGGCCTTGGAACCTCACTGTTTGCAATTCTCTGCTGGGGGTTGGGGTCACGGGGCATCCTGCAAAAGGAAATGGTTTTGGTGACTCAGGAAATGAAGTCCTTTGGCCGAGAGCCAGGGCCAGCCTGACTTATACTGGCTTCTGCCCTATGACAAGCAGCACTGTAAGTAGGTGCCTTTACGTTTCTTCCAATCCACTTGAGTACGACTCCCCGGGGACGCGCAGAGCTCGGGCCCTCGACTGGGAGGCTCGAATGCCCACCATCTTCTGCCTGTTCCAGGACAGCTCTGCACCCTCCCACACAACTAATGATTTTAGTTTTTCTCTGATACCACCTGTAGGTATGAGCAAGCTCTCAGCAGAGGATGCGAGCGAGCCCTGAGCGCAGGGCTCATCCTAAGGGGCTCATTCTGGATGGCGAGATCCAGAAGCCACTGTGGGTGGAGTCACCCCCGCCCCATGCCACCCCCCGACCAACAGTCCTGCCCCGTAAGTTGTCCTGGGAACCCTGATGCGCAGTTCATTTCCCCTCTGCAGCATCTACTTCTGCTCCGACCATGGAAGTGAAAGCCAGTGGCCCCCGCTACTTCTCTGTGATTCTCCAATCACCACCGACGGTCCCCAGAGAACTGATCATGCTGCAGAGGAGCGTGGGAATATCGATGAGGGGAGAGAGAAAAGGAGGGTCTGAAGAGAAGGGACAGAAAGTGGGGACGGAGAGGGGAGGCAGAGGGGCGGCCACTGGACAGGAGCCCATCGGGACGCATGTAGGGAACGATGGAAAAGACAAAGTCGGATAAATCTCAATTTTAAAAAAAGATTTAGAAAAAAGTGGGAAAAGATTGAAAAGTTGAAGGGGAAAAATTTTGGTCAGTTGGAAACAAGGTAAAACAGACAGTCCTCAACCTAGGATGGCTCATTACCGATTTTTCGACTTGGTGTAAAATCAATATGAATTCAATAGAAACTGTACTCTGATTTTTGATCTTGTCTCCAATCCTAACTGGTCACAATTCCTTCTCTGCTGCCTAGGGCCATTTTTTTAATCCTATCTACTTCCTAGGCAAAGGTTTTATTGAAATTTGCCTCGTAAGCATCGATTTTTCCTAATGTGGATTGGCTGTTATTAGAAATCAATCAGAAGTTATTGCACTTTAGGGACTTCCCTGGCAGCCCAGTGCTTAAGACTCCGCGCTTCCACCGCAGGGGTTGCGGGTTCGATGCCTGTTCCGGGAACTAAGATCCCCCAAGCCACATGCCGCTCACAGCGCGGCCAAAAAAAAAGTTATTGCACTTTATACTTTTAACAAATGGCTTCAAAACCCATTGAGATTTCTCATTTGAGAAAAAAAAGGGGCAAAATAAAAATTCTTTTTCCATACTTTTAAAGAATGCAGGGATGAGGTTTTATATTTAACACACGTCATTTCCAGCTGAAAGAAAAAAGGAAGGAGGGAGAGAGAGAAAGGGAAAAGAGAAGAAAATGGCAAGCACTGGAAATAGTCTCAAAGATCTGTTTTTAACATGCTTTCTCCACAACATTTGAAAATCAATTATTCTTTCACTCATTGTTAAAGTGTCCCTTTTACTTTGAAAGTACATATTAGAATGTTCTTAATTTCTCAAGAGTATTTTCTACACAGCTTATGACTGAGAGCCACTTAACCAGACACAAAAAGTCAGAAATTCTGGAACCTGTGTCTTTAGGATCGACAGCCAGCTCTTTGCCTTGAGCAAACCTCTTTGGAATAAATACCTTGCATCCACTTCTCATTTCATTAAAAGTGTCATAAAGACGCTGCTTCTTAGAAGCCAGTCTTACAAGCACGTAGCCGCGTGGATATTTGGCAGCGAACGTCACCGCCAGCCTCTCGAGTTGTGGCACTCAGCACTCCCCACAGGTGCCTGGGGTCCCGTGCGGAGCCGTGACAGCTCACAGACCCAGTGAGGCTACCCGTGTTAATCCATGTATTTCATATCAATCGATCCTAATGTATTCCATCATTTGGGTTTAAAATACATCTAAATAGAAGTTCTAAAGTTGTTCACCCGTGACACCCTCAGGGGACCGTGCCCACCCTTTGGAAACCACATGCACAGGGGAGCAGCACAGGGAAGTGGGGGCAAGTGGGCTCCAGAGAGCCTCCTGACCATCCCCCCCCAGGCCCCTCTCTCTGTCTCCCTCCCCCTTCCCTCTCCCTCTCCCACTCCCATGGGAGGATACAGCCAGAAAGTGGCCACCCACACACCAGGTAAGAGGGTCATGACCAGACCACGGATCAGCAGTACCTTGATCTTGGACTTCCAGCCTCAGAACTGCGAGAAATGACTGTCTGTTGCTGAAGCCCCCCCGTCTATGGTATGTGTGTTACAGATGTCCAAATAAGACCGCCCACTTGCCAAGGTCAGTTAGAAAGGCCAGGGTTCGACAATATTCACACCCTACCACCCTGTAGCACATGGTAATCCCAGGGGTCACCTGCTTCAGAAAAACGGGAAAGAACCTTTTCTTCAAAGCTGAACGTCACAATTCCATCTCTGCTGCCCAGGGCCACTGCCAGGGGCGGATGCTCCGTCTCTGGGCAGGCTGCAAAGATGCCCCTCACAGCTTTCTCCTCCTTTGCCAGTGTTCCCAGCGCCACAGGGCCTGGTGGCCAAACGCACTGTCACGTCCACCCCAGGTCCTCACGAGTGTGGTGAAGGAACGGAACGCACTGGCCCAGGACCCATGAATCCTGGCCGTTCTCTGCCCGGTGTATCTACGGCCTCCGGCATACAGCCCGCACCTCTCCAGGGGATCCAGACTCTTGCCCCTGCACGATCTCGGGACGTGAGAGGGGATTTGCCTTCAGGTACCAAAAGAGCTCCGCAAGAGAGGGCTGCTGGGTTTTCCCTGCGGAAAAGAAGAAACCACCCTTCCTTTGCCACCGTGTCCCCTGAGGAGGGAGAGAAAGTAATATAAAATGAAACACCGCCATTCCACAGCTGAGACGGCAACAGCCCTGTAAACACAATCCGTGTTTCAGAAGAATTACTTGGGACGTACAGTGTGCATTTGTTGATGTTCTGGCTTCGAGAAAAAGCAAGCAACTCATCCTAGCTTCAACACAAAGTGGGCATTTTTCTTAAGAAAACGGGTACCTTGTCAAGTATATGGAGCCAGCCTTCTGCAAAGACTGGGACCAGAACCTGGGAGGCCGCGAAAGCCACAGCGGGAATTCTGTGTCCCACACCGACTCTTTGCACTGCACACCTGCTTCATCTGCTCTCTGCAGACGAACTGAGCTGCCTCTGCTCCCCAGGATACACGGCAGAAGGTGTCGGAGCTCCCAAGTGCGCGCTTCAGCCCCCACCTGGGGAAAGGTCAGTCTCTCAGTCTCTCTCCTCTCTCTTCTCCACTCCCCTCCCCCAACCCATCCATCTCAACCAGGGGAAGGGATTCTGGCGGGCCCAGCGGGTCTCTCTCCCTGGTCCATCAGGTGGCCAGGAGGACAGGACAGGCTTTTATGGCACAGACATGGTACCAAGAGCCCAAACTTAGAGCTTAACAGGGCAGTGAGGAGGGGTGGGGGGAAGCTGAGGATGGCATCTTGCGGGGATCCCCCAGAAGCTGTGCTGAAATAAGGATTACAGTGCAAGGAGGCTACCTGGGAGGCGGAAGCAGTGCCCGGAGCACAGCCAAGTGTCTGAGGTCCAAAGGGCGAGGCTGGGCCCTGGCAACCTCTGCTACAGCCATGGTTGTGCAGGAGGGGACGTCGTGGGGACCAACCCAACCCGCCTTGGCAACCATGGCTTTGCTGCTTCCTAACACGTTTGCCTTTGTCATCAGAAGGAAGAAAACGGGGCCTCTGAGGAGCCACCAAAGGACGCCCCAGGGCTGTGCCGCATGGGGACACGGGGAACAAGAGGTGGCATCAGAACAGGAGAGGCACTGAAGGCCTCCACACGACGGCGTGAAGTTATTAAACAAAAGGGAAAGCCTCCACACTAACTCCACTGAACCGCAGTCATTCAACGGGACAAAACCTCAACACACACGTCAGTGCTCTGTGAGGCTCGTGCATGTGCGCATACACGTAGGGTGCGTGTGTGTGTGTGTGTGCGTGCGTGTGCGTGCGTGTGTCTTATAGTTAATGCAGCTTTTTTGTTTTCTGACTGCCTTACGTTGTAGAGGATTTCACATGGGGTTCCAAAGTTCTGGTTCTCCATGGAAATATATCAATGATTCCACAAAAACAAGTATCTTCTGACAATCAGTGATGATGTAACCCACCTGGGCATCTGTCATTGCAGGGCTTTTGTCCATTTTACATTTTTGCGCTCAGTGTAAAGTTTCCACTGAAGCAGGTGACAGAGTGGATTTGTTCCAGCTGCCAATTTTAAGGGGAACAGGGGGAGGAGAAATCAAGTAGCCCCAGGAAGGTTTATGGTTCAACTGCTCTTTTCATTTTCCTGGAGGAGGCATTTCAGGACTGTATCACTTTTCTCAGGTGGTGAGAAAACCAGCAGTATTGTCTTTTTTTTTTTTTTTTGTCACACCGCACAGCATGCAGGATCTTAGTTCCCCAACCAGGGATGGAACCCACGCCCCCTGCAGTGGAAGCACGGGGTCTTAACCCCTCGACCGCCAGGGAAGTCCCAGTATGGCCATGAAGATAATGATAGCAGGAAAACAACCTGACGTTTCTTTTTCATTTAGTTGCATCAAATATTAACAATATAGTAATGGTTAAATAATGATTAAATACTCTACACGTGTGTAGTGAGTAAGTACTCTGGGTGTGATCTAAAGAATCTACCTGGCACAGAGAGCCCAAGGTAACACAGATAAAACATGCTGATGGAGCCTTGACCTGAACACAGAGAAGGCCCGGCCCCAGAGGCTGTGGCCTTAACCACTGCACTGCACTGCTTGCGACTGCCATACCTCCCGAGGCTTTCCTACAGCTTCATCTTCGGTAGATATCAGACGCAGAACGTTTACTGCTTCAAAATCGGAAACTCTAAAAGCATGGTCTTCTCGAATCATAGAATTTCAGAGTCCACAGAAATACCAAACTGAGCTCACTCGCTATAACTGCCACTGGTGAGAAAACCGTGGTCTGGATGTGTGCGCGACAGCGCCTCCGGAGGCCAGCTTTTCGTGAACGGAAGCGGGGTCGGGCAGAGCAAAGCGCACCCACCAAACGGGGGCTGGAAGGGGTTGGTAGACTTCCGGCATTGGACTGATGGGAAGCGTCAGCTCCTCAGAGAGCTCTCCAACTGCAGTACAAGCACAGTGGGTTGGTTAGAGGCTCTCCTAATTAGCTGCACAAACCTTCCCTAACTTCCCCTAAAAGGCAAATGTCTAGACTGTGGGATCATCTCGGCATCACCTCCTTTCCCCTCCCCCTGCGACCCCATCAGTCTTAGTCAGTCAATCAAGACGTGCTGCCCTGGCTGAGGGAGGCCACGTGGGCCAGGCCAGGCCCGAGGACCCTCTCTCCTGTGAACACTGAGCACAGCAGCAGGGGCCTGGGGACTGACCGAAGCCGGAAATGAGGGCTCAGCGATATGGCCGCTCTCTTCCTGCCTGGAGCTCAGCCCTGGAGATGCCACAGGGTTGGGAGGTCTGAGAAACTGACATGAAATCGGTGAGAAGCCCTTGGTCAGGTTCTAAAGAAGGAGAGACAGGTGTGTGCACAGCACCACAGGCAGAAGGTGGCTGGGCGCACAGATGGGTGAGTAAGTGTTCTTATTTACACTTCCTTCCATCCCTCCCCTGCCCCTACGTGTACCACTGCTCACATGGGGAGAAAAAACCCAGCTAACCCAGGCCTGGCTGCAGACAACAGGGTTCCAGACACTACATCAAAAATGACAGCAGAGGGGCTTCCCTGGTGGTGCAGTGGTTGAGAGTCCGCCTGTCGATGCAGGGGACACAGGTTCGAGCCCTGGTCTGGGACGATCCCACATGCCGCGGAGCAACTAGGCCCGTGAGCCACAACTACTGAGCCTGTGCGTCTGGAGCCTGTGCTCCACAACAAGACAGGCCGCGATAGTGAGAGGCCCGCGCACCGCGATGAAGAGTGGCCCCCGCTTGCCACAACTAGAGAAAAGCCCTCGCACAGAAACAAAAGCCCAACACAGCAAAAATAAATAAATTAATAAATAAAAACTCCTACCCCCAACATCTTCAAAAAAAAGGCAAGCATCAGTATACTATCTGCCATGTAAAGCCAATTACATAAATTTTAAATACGCACAGACACATATTCCAAAGACTCTGCATGTTATATACACGTATATACCTACGAGTCCAGAACGCAAATCGAGCACGTTTACGGTAGTTGTCTGTGGGGAGGAGAGTGGGACTCACAGATCAAATAAGGAAAATGTATTAAAAAAACAAGACGGGCCTTGCCCAGACCGGTGGGGTCCGGTGCCTCAAGACAGACTAGGCTCGAGTCTAATCTCTGCATCTACCTGAGCTTACCAAAAAAACCCCAAATTTCTTACTTTCAAAGCCAAGTTGATTCATTCCTGCAGCAGCATTCAGACAAGACATTACTCCCTTCTACCCAGACTGCCTAACCCTGCCTGGGTTTCTGTTCCTCAGAAGGTGTGGCTAGGGCTTCCCTGGTGGCGCAGTGGTTGGGAGTCCGCCTGCCGATGCGGGGGACGCAGGTTCATGCCCCGGTCCGGGAAGATCCCACGTGCCGCGGAGCAGCTGGGCCCGTGAGCCATGGCCGCTGGGCCTGCGCATCCGGAGCCTGTGCTCTGCAACGGGAGAGGCCGCAGCAGTGAGAGGCCCGCGTACCGCAAAAAAAAAAAAAAAAAAAAAAAAGGTGTGGCTATCCCTATATCCATCAATTCTGGGAGCTCCCCATATCTTTCCAATAATACCTATTTTTCTCCATTAAGGCGGCAGAATCAGCTTCTGTTCCCTGCCACCAAAGACCCCAATACGTCCTCAATGAGCGTGTCCTTGGGGGAGGGCGGAGAACCCGCTCGGTGAACAGACTTCTAGGCTGAGAGGTTCAGTGGCCACTCACTTCTGCGTCCTGTGTCTAAGCTGCTCTGCCCCCAGGGCCATGGCCTATGAGAGAGAGGCAAGAACATATAGGTCGTGCTTCAGGGGACATTCACATCCTCCACACCTAGCAGCGTGCCTGCACACGGTATGGTTGATAAATGCCTTGTGAATTGATGACTTCATGGATAAAAAGCAAATAAGCGAGTTTACAGAGGCTGCTGTTGTCAACTGGCTGTTTTACAGAGTCTTATTTCCACCCCGCAGCTGTTGTTGTGTTAGGAACCTTGGCATAACTGCAGGCCTTTGGTGAATATCTTTGCTGGACCAGATCACTGTGGACTGGCTACCTTCAGGGTCAGCTTCGTGGGCGACTGTCCTGTGCAGTCACGCAGGTCCCACACACTCAGAGGTCTCTGCACTTATTAACACTCCACCTTCACCATCTGGAAATTCCTTTCTAACTTTTCAACGAAGGGGCCCACATTTTCATTGTGCACTGGATCCTGGCCAGCGCCAGCCTCAATCATGCAGCACACACCTGCAAATGGGAAATGCAAAGAAACTGAAATCTCACCACTGAACTACAGAGCGGCCCAACATTCATAATGATAACTTTCAGTGGCCAAGGAATTACTCTTCCAAGGACAGTGCCTGTCAGATCACGGCCTTTCCTTTTCACTTCTCCTGCACCTCCACCGAGTCCTCGGCTAGGAGCATGTAACCAGCCGTGCAGAGAGCAGACTTTACGGAAATTTGGAGCACAGACTGCATGCACGAAGATAACTTGAGCGCAGTCTCCCTACACAGCGTAGCTGGAACTGTCACTGGGTTTCCGCAGATATTTTCCATTCCGTTTTCTGGAAGAGAGCTGGTGTAATGTTTTGGAAAGAACATGGGTTTGGGAGTTAGGGGAAGCTCAGTTTGAATCTTCCTTTTTCATTTAGTTATATAAATTTGGGCATGCTACTTGGTTTCTTGGAACGTTAAAATTTCATCTTTGAAGTAGGAACAATGATCAAAGTGTTGGGAGAAGTAGTTTGAGTTTTTTTTTTAAGAAAGGAAAGGAGGGAGGGAGGGAGGGAGGGAGGGAAGGAGGGAGGGAGGGAGGGAGGGAAGGAGGGAGGGAGGGAGGGAGGGAGGGAAGGAGGGAGGGAGGGAGGGAGGGAGGGAGGGAAGGAGGGAGGGAGGGAGGGAGGGAGGGAAGGAGGGAGGGAGGGAGGGAGGGAGGGAAGGAGGGAGGGAGGGAGGGAGGGAGGGAGGGAAGGAGGGAGGGAGGGAGGGAGGGAGGGAAGGAGGGAGGGAGGGAGGGAGGGAGGGAGGGAGGGAGGGAGGGAGGGAGGGAGGGAAGGAGGGAGGGAGGGAGGGAGGGAAGGAGGGAGGGAGGGAGGGAAGGAAAGAAAGGAAGCAGCGCCTTCCTCCTGAGCACCGAGCATAGTGTCTGAGGTGTTGTTAGAAGTGGGAACTTGCTTCCTCTGTCTCCTTTTACTCGCATTTCAAAAGGCAGCTCTCTGGGGCCCTCTGGATTTAACATCATTTTTCTCTAGTCCCCAGACACCTTGAGTCCATTCTTGGACAACCCCTGAAACTAGGCAGGACAGAGGATATGCTCGTTTGATCAGAATCCGCCTTTCCTGGCCCATATTCTAATCCCACACAAACATTCAAGAGAAGTTTTCTGACTTCTTTAATGACTGCCCGCATCCTGAACTCATTTTTCTCAATGTTCCCAATTATTCTTGCGCATCTAATATCCTCCCCCAATAATCCCATCCTACCACCCACAGCTCCCCAAGCCACACCTCCCTTAATTGTCTCCTGGGTGGCAAGAACACATTCTCATTTACTGACCTCCCTGACGCCTGGGGACAAACAGTAGCATGGAAAAGCACAGGGACGTTTTGATAAGCACAGCTCTAGTCTGATAGCAGCTCCCCATTCACCTGCATTCAGGGGAGGTAGAAAATACTGCACTCTATAGAGTAACCACGTCTCGGTTTTGAATTCCTACGTGCCATTGACCTGGATCCTATCACCTTGTCATACATCCTTTGCTCTAAAGAGAAAAGTCACAACATTCACCCACCCCCCGGGGGCCTCAGAGAACAACCAGTAAATTGTTAGGAGTGAATGGTGCTCTTTTTATTATGTATTCGCTCTTCCAGGAAAAACCAGTTATTCTATCATGAGCTACCCCCTTACAAGCAATTTAAAAAGGACGGAGTACAGGGAAGGCGAGATAAGGAGAAATTTCTAGACTAGAAAGAAATAAATGATTAAGTTTGTCCCCAGTTTAAAATTTCATGTACCCTTGAGCAAAACGAAATTCAACCCATTCCCAAAGATATGCGACTCCTTTGAAATAACATGGTCTACAAGGAAGGAGCCGACAATGGTTTTTCAGTTAATAAAACGTCAAAGCCTGCTTTCGCTGAAGTATGAAACTGACTCTGGAGTATTATTTCAGCTTCCAGATGTTGGTAATGAGGGTCCCCGGGAACCTGCTGTCTGAGGGAGGACACCCTTCAATCTGGAAATAGACTGTTATTACGAGCAAGGTGCTCGGTGTATCTATTAAAAGTTGTCTTACGTATCACTCAGCTTCTTTTCTCCCCAGCTAAACGCCAGCAGCTGTGTCTGCTGACTAAGCACGCTTCAATCAGAAAGTCAGACCGGGCCTTGGAGAGATCAAACACCGAGGCCGCTTTTCCTCTTTTTCTCTTTCACACACTGATCTCTATTTTCTGTCCCCACTGGTTTGATTGTCGAGCCTCCACGAGTGTGGGGGCGGATCTTGAATCCACTTGCCTGGGCAGACAGGTGGTGTCTGAATGCGACAGGCAGCAGCGAAGCGCTGAGGTTGGGTAGATACGAAACGTGGGTTCAGGAGAGGCAAGTGAGCTATTCATAATTTTGCTTTGTACTTTAGAAGTTACAAAGCACACAAATCACTTCATGTCATTGATTCTTTATTCTGTGGTTTTTAAACCTGTCGGACCTCGATATATCATGACCCAGCATATGTATCACACACACACGCACACATGCACGCATGCACACACATGCACAAACACACATGCATGCATACACACAAGCACGTACACATGCATGCACACACGAACACATGCATGCACACACGAACACATGCATACACACGCACATACACACGCCTGTGTGTGCGTACATGCACATACGCACATGCACACGCATGCATACATACACACGTACACATGCATGCATACATGCACACACACATGCACACTCAAATGTTACTCTACACAATGCACTATTTTCCGTTTTGGTTTTTGTGTGTGTGTGTGTGGTACGCGGGCCTCTCAGTGTTCTGGCCTCTCCCGTTGCGGAGCACACGCTCCGGACGCACAGGCTCAGCGGCCATGGCTCACGGGCCCAGCCGCTCCGCGGCATGTGGGATCTCCCCGGACCGGGGCATGAGCCCGTGTCCCATGCATCGGCAGGCGGACTCTCAACCACTGCGCCACCAGGGAAGCCCTATTTTCCGTTTTATCCATTTGATTTTTTTAATGCTGAGCACAGCCTTCTAAATTGAGTTCACAACCCACTAATGGTTGCCACCCACAGCTTCCAATGGCCCTTTTAGTCAGAGCTGAATATGGCCTGTCAGCACCTGTACTCCTCTCCACACGTTTTTCTAGGCTCTTTTCTGAATTCTCAGGGCTAGAAGACTAGAAACTGTGCTTTCTTAAGTGCCTGGCTGACAGAGTTCCAGTCTAATTTCCACCAATGTCACGTCCATGAGCAATACTTGGATGGCACAAGAGTGACGGAAGGCATCCTTCCTTAGCAGTAGCAGTGCTCACTCAGGGGCTTCGGTACACGTGCGCCTCTACTGGGCCCGAGGACTCTGCACGCCGGTCAGCACCAGCCCGTCCCTGGGTGGAAGTGGCCACTTCCTGACCCTCACAGCTGTACCAGCAAACTGGAGGGCTAGTGCAAGGCCTCCCAACTTCTGTTTTCCTAATCTCTCCTATGGTCTTTAAAGCACCTAATTCAAATTGCTTCAAATACTGGTTTCTGCTTCCTGACTAAAGTTCAGCTGATACAGACAGATACCGGAAATCCCCATTTTATGTTTGCAGAAACCAAGACTTAAGAAGCTCAAATGACTGGTACAGATCACATCATCGTAAGTGGCAAATCCACAACAAGCTTTCTTTTTTTTTTTAACTTAATTTATTTATTTATTATTTTTGGCTGTATTGGGTCTTCATTTCTGTGCGAGGGCTTTCTCTAGTTGCGGCGAGTGGGGGCTCCTCTTCATCGCGGTACGCGGGTCTCTCACTGTTGTGGCCTCTCTTGTTGTGGAGCACAAGCTCCAGATGCACAGGCTCCAGACGCGCAGGCTCAGTAGTTGTGGCTCACGGGTCCAGTTGCTCCGCGGCATGTGGGATCTTCCCAGACCAGGGCTCGAACCCGTGTCCCCTGCATTGGCAGGCAGATTCTCAACCACTGCGCCACGAGGGGAGCCCCACAACAAGCTTTCTGATGACAAACTCAGTTCTCTTTTTCACCATCTCAGAGTTGTGTTACATAAAGTTGTAGGGGGTTTTGTTTATGCAAAGTTATACTAACTTTAATATCTAAAACTCTTAAATTTTCTCAATTTTTTCCTCCTCTTTATCAAATTTCATTCTTTTGTGCGTACATCAACCTACTCTGACCTTTCCTTTCTGTGAACTGCTGCATTTAGAATCATTGGAATCTGTTAAAGGATATAATTATTCTCCTACTGTTTATATGTACATCTTTTTCTCCAAACTAGGTTGTAAGGGCCTTGAAGACAGGAATCCTACGTTATCAATAGTTTCCCTGTGGTCTCCTTATTATGGTTCTTAGATTTCTTTCCTATTACGAGCAAGTAAGAGATATTTAACAAATACGGTGGCACAGTGAATACACGTTGCACAATTGCTATTTTGCCAAAGTTCACAGGTTATAAAAAAAGATAAATACCAATCTGCTCATGCCTCCTAAATGGTCTGAGTAAGAAGACATTCTCTGCAAGGCATTTTGGGAAAAGAAGAATTGGATTCAAGGGATAAAATTCAAAGGTCCTCTTCCCAAAATGAAATCAGGACATGGTCAACCGGGAAAAGAAAGGGACGTGCAGGTAACAAAGAGGGAAAATTATCCTCATTGGATGTCAACTGCTTTCACTAAACTCCTATCTTTTCCCTTCGTTTGACTTCCTCAACTGTTTATCATGTTTATATTTTTCTATTTTATAAGGCAACCTCAAGTCCTTTCTGAAATGAAGCAGGTTGAACCATTTAAGTACTTCCATTTACACCCACCCTGCACTCGTGTCTGGGGCTGGAAAGCGTTTCCTGACACCTGGGGTTGAGTTCTGACCAGCCACGTCTAAAGCTGACGCCTTTTAAACCACCAGTTCTCCAAGTGTGGTCGCCAGGCTGGCAGCATTAGCACCAGCTGGGAACTTGTGAGAAATGCACACTCTCAGGCCCTGCCCCAGACCTGAACTGGAAAGCTGGGAGTGGGGAACGTCTGACCTGAACCAGAAGCCCTCCCCACACCCAGCCTTCACGGCCACTTTCCCCACTCTCCTAAAGGCTGCACCGAGCAAGGGGAACTTCAGAACGGGACAGAGTTGGGTTTAACTCCACACTCCAACATTTAGGGCGACCTTGTGCAAGACTGGTGTCTGGGCCTGGATCTCCCAACCTGTAAACCAGAAACCATTAGGCTGCTCAGCTGGGCTGTTACAGAGATTAACAGTTCCCGATCGACGGTGGTACTCATTACTTTTGTGTTCTGACACCACTACCTCTTTGCAGCCATACGAAGGCAGGCTCTGGTTTTCAATAACACAGCTTGTACTTTCTCTCCCTGAGAATTGCGATCCATTTCAGCTGACAAAGGAGTCAGAAACCAAGGTTGTGATAAACCTGGAAAAGCACGAAGAGCACAGGGAAGAAAGAGAGGTGGAAAAGAAGGGATGAGAGGAACACAAAACGTGGGAAAGCAAAGGGGGAAAAGGAAAAGAAATTGGGGACAAATAAAGAAGGGAAAACATGAATAGGAAGTAGATGGAGAAAAAAATTTAAAAAGTAGGAAAAGAGAAAGAAGAAAAGGACGAGAAGCAAGAAGGAGGCAGAAGAAGGGCAGGAGATTAAAGCCTTCAGGTTCCGTAGGGCACTGGGCTCTTTGCCCCTCCCTGCAGGAGACTATCTAGTTACCCTGTTTCCTGCAAGCTGCCTCTCCGGCTGGAAAGTGGTCTTGTGTCTGGAAAAAGCCTTAAGCATCTTACGTGTATATGTCCTTCCTAGTCCCAACGGCGCGGGGGGGGAGCACAGGCTCTGCCAGCTGCCCTGTGCAGGGTGCTCACAGCCTCCTGGCCTTCTACTGGGCTGCCCGTGAGCCAGGGGGCGAGGGGCACTGCCATCCACTCAGACCCCAGCCAGGAGCAGGGAAATGGCTTCTTCCTCTCCCGATTTAAGGGCGGGAAATCAAAGTGTGTCTGGATTCTTGCTATTTCCACTCCTCACGTTGCTTCCTCCCTGAGGTCTTCCTCCCTAAAGCAGCTTTGTCTGGATGGGCAAACATCTAAGTCTTTAAATGGAAAGAGGAGAGAGAGGGAGAGAGAAAAGGGGAGGCCAGGAGAGGGGAGGAGAGGAGGGGAGAGGAAGAGGAAGGGGACAGGAAGAGGAAGGGGAGAGGAAGAGGAAGGGGAGAGGAAGAGGAGGGGGAGAGGAAGAGGAAGGGGACAGGAAGAGGAAGGGGACAGGAAGAGGAAGGGGACAGGAAGAGGAAGGGGAGTGGAAGAGGAGGGGGAAAGGAAGAGGAAGGGGACAGGAAGAGGAAGGGGACAGGAAGAGGAAGGGAGAGGAAGAGGAAGGGGAGAGGAAGAGGAAGGGAAGAGGAAGGGGAGAGGAAGCGGAAGGGGAGAGGAAGAGGAAGGGGAGAGGAAGAGGAAGGGGAGGGGAAGAGGAGGGGGACAGGAAGAGGAGGCGGACAGGAAGAGGAAGGGAAGAGGAAGGGGAGAGGAAGAGGAAGGGAAGAGGAAGGGGAGAGGAAGAGGAAGGGGAGAGGAAGAGGAAGGGGACAGGAAGAGGAAGGGGAGAGGAAGAGGAAGGGGAGAGGAAGAGGAGGGGGACAGGAAGAGGAGGGGGACAGGAAGAGGAGGGGGACAGGAAGAGGAAGGGGAGAGGAAGAGGGGAGAACCTGTCCTTGCTTCCTCTTGGACTGAAAACAACTCCATGTGGGAACAAAGCATCAGAGACACACAAGTTTCATTTTCCCTCTTCCTTCTTTCCTTCCTTCCTTCCTTCTTCCTTTCTTCCTCTCTCTCTTTCTTTCTTTCACTCTTTTTGAAAGTAAGAGTTCATTCAATCCAACAGTCTCTTGAGGAAAAACAACTCAGCTGCCAGGAGAAGGACCGTCTTGTGTGGGAAATACACGAGGAATCGGGAGAAACCACAACCTTGCCTAATTCACAGTGTAACGTAAACCATGTCCACACTTGGGAAAAGACAGGTGAGAGAGAAAGAAACGCCTTAGCAACCAACCCATTCACTCCAGTTGCCCACTGGGGTCTGCCTTCCCACCCACCCAGCCGACCCGCCCTCTCCAACTAGAGGATTCTCCAGCACACTCCCGGCCACCGCCGCCTGCCGGACCCCCGGGAGAGAACGCTTTCTTTGTAATTCACCTCGGTTAAGCAGGGCCCCTCTGGGAATTTCACTTTGGCGCCTCCTTCACGGCCAGTGCAATGATTTGGGGTAACACCTCGAATGAGACTGAAAATCAGGGCCGCTTTTGCTTTGCCCCCGAAGCAGAATTCAACCACTAGAGCAATGTGCCGGGGGAAACAGCCCTTCCACGCTTCCTGTTTAAATCTCTCCAAGGGAAGATATTTACAAATACACCGGACTGCTATGAATCACTCAAAATGCAGCATTTTCAGTTCCTTTTGAGAGACAAACAAGTACAGTCCTCTGACACTGCGAAGGGGCGGAACATCTGCCCCTCAGCCACCCGTGGGTTCTACCCTCCCTTTATCTGGCTGTATATGCAAGGAATAATTCTCTTGGAAGAGGGAGAATCCCAGCACGTCTGCACACCAGGCCAGCTTGCCCACACAGCCCTCCCTCCACCTAACCCTCAGGACGGCCAGGCCAGCATCCCATGCCCCTTACCTCCAACCAAGAGACGCAGTGAATTTTTTTTTTTCCTTTAAGAAACAAAAAGCCCCTTTGCTACTCCCTTTCCTTAGAGCAGAAAATCCAGAGTTATTAGATAACCCGAAGCTGCACAATGTAAATTATAGACAGTTTCCCCTGGAAGATAGAAAATAAAATTACCCAAAGCCAATGGAATTCTTTTGTTCAAAAACCGGCTCTAAAATAACGAACTCGGGATGGAACTTTACGCGTCCCCTGGTAACTGGCTACGCTCAGACACAGGGCAGCCAGTGCCCGGCTAGTAAATAACCGCCTCTAGAAGCCATGGGTGAGCCTTCGCTCGCCAGGAAACTCGCAGTTTCTTGGAAGCAAAGAAGCTTTGTTAGGGAAGGTTGGGGGTCTAAGGAGAGGATCCCAGGGCTATTCTGAGGTTGCTGGTGCCCTGGGATCCCCAGCTTATTCCACGGTCTCCCAAAGCCACAGAAGGACCCGGAGGTCTGAGGGCTCAGAAAGAGGCCCAGGCATCCACTTCCAAAGGGTGACAACATCGTTCTCGTAGCTGTATTTCCCTTGGACAAAACTACGGTTTAAAAGTCACGACTGTACTTTCTTTTTTGGCCACACCATGCAGCATGAGGGATCTTTAGTTCCCCCGACCAGGGATTGAACCGGGGCCCCCTGCAGTGGAAGTATGTAGTCGTAACCACTGGACCGCTTAGGAAGTATCTCATGACTGTACTTTCATAGATAGATTAGATAGATAGATAGATAGATAGATAGATAGATAGATAGATAGACAGACAGACTATGACTGATTTTTAGAACAGTTTTAGGTTTACAAAAAATCGAGGAAGATAGTACAGAGACTTCCCATATACCCAGCACCCAGTTCTCCTATTATTGACATCTTACATGAGTATGGTACGTTTGTTATGCTTAATGAACTAATATTGATACACGATTGTAAATGAAAGTTTGAACTTGATTCAGATTTCCTAAGTCTTCCCCATAGTTTCTCATAGTTGTGTTTTTCTTCCTGGACTTGAGACCACAGTTAGTGATCCAGTCTGCTTAGCTGCCTCTTGGCCGTGGTGGTTCACTCCCTTGTTTTTGATGACCTGGACCGTTCTGAGAAGCACGGGTCAGGTACCTTGCAGAATGTCCCTCTATTGGGTTGTCTGATGTTTTTCTCATGGTTAGACTGGGAATACGGATTTGGGGGAGGGAGACCAGGGGTCAGGGCCATTGTCGTCACATCATATCAAGAGCACACGCTCTCAGCATGACTTATCACTGTTGATGCTGACCTTGGTCATCTGGCTGAGGTCGTCTTTGTCAGGTTGCTCCATTGTAAGATGACTCTTTTCCCCCCTTTGCCCATACCTTCTTCTGGAAGGAGGTGGGTCTGGGGCATGACCTGGAAGGGAGAGCTGGCCTGAGAATGCCGGCTGCCCTAGGATTCTGCCACCCCTCTGTCCCCAGCCAGCCACCAGCCTCTGCTCCTGCCTCGGGCGAGTGTGGCTCCCTCCAAACCACCCTCCCACTCTGTGCACAAACACCACGGTCCCTGTCAGGGCCTTGTACAGCACCCTATTAGACAGGGCATGCTGGCCCTGCCACGTCCCGGGCACACGTGTATCGAGGACTGACAGGTCCGAGGTTGGTGGGACTCCACCCTGACACCGGAGAGGAAGGCTCCCCAGGTCCTCCTAGCCTTTGCAAGGAGGTTGGTCCCTAGGTGGGCAGTTCTATTCCAGCTCCTCGAGGGTGAGATGTGTCTCTCCTCCCGCATTTATTTATTTATTCCATCATTATTTACATCACTCTGGACTGACGGATATTCATTTTACACTTTGGGTTACAAAATGGACCTTATTTTGTTGCTCAAATTGTCCCCGCTTTAGCCACTGGAGGCTCCGTTATTTGTCCCCTGCGCCCTGTGACGAAGTCCACCAGTGAGCACTCCCTTACTTTCTGGCACCACAAGATGCCCAGGCTCATCTGATATGTTTCCTGTCCCGGTCCTCTTTCTCCAAGGACCTCTGGCTCCTTTTACTGGAGGATGGTGGTTAGAACTCAAGATCTGGCATGAGGTGTGCTCATTGGTACCAAGGTTATCTTTTTCTTTTTCCTTTTCTTTTTCTTCTTAAAAGGTCCTGTTGACTGACTGAGCGAAGAAATACTTGTGGGTATGTCAACCCATATATATACAAATATCTAGAAGTACTGAATGTGGGGAATTCCCCGGTGGTTCAGTGGTTAGGACTCTGCGCTCTCACTGCCGAGGGCCTGGGTTCGATCCCTGCTCGGGGAACTAAAATCCCACAAGCCACGCAGTGCAGCCAAAAAAAAAAAAAAAGAAATACTGAACGTGAATATGTGCTCCACCTGGCCATCCCTCCTCCCTCCCCACTGCGACCACTGATCTTTTTACCGTCTCTGTAGTTTTGCCTTTTACAGAAAGTCATACTACTGGAACCGGACAGTGTGTCGTCTTCTCAGACTGACTGCTTTCACTTAGCAATATGTACATCCATTCCCTCCATGTCTTTTCATGTCTGGTTTGTTGTTCAGTCGATTCCAGGGGAGAAGAGTGAGCTGTGTGAATCCGTCACGTCACCTAATTTTCTTCCCAACCGGAGCCTGACTCGCTCACTTTCTACAGAGCTGGGTTCATGTCTCCACCAGGTCAGACCTCCGTGACCACACCACGTAACATGGCAGCCCCTCGTCTTCACTCTTTCCGGGCTTCATTTTATTTTATTTTATTTTATTTTATCTAACATGCCTTTACTCTTATACATTTATCTTATTTAGTGTGTGTGTCTAAGAGGGCAGGGATTTATGCTGTTTCATTATTTAGCACCAGAAATAGTAACTACACACAGGAGCCCTCAGTAACTAGCTGATGGGTGGATAAACCAAATGGACATCCCCTCCCAAAAATGTGCACCTGACTCCGTGCCTTGTGTGCCCCTTGGCTTTACAGCAAATCGACAGATTGGGATGGCGAGATGGAGCCCGGAGGTGTAAGGAAGTGGTACCTGCTCTCAGCTCTCTCTCCAACCACAAGCTCACCTGGCATTTCTCAATTAGAGATTAATTTAGCTGGTGTCTTTTTTCCCCATTAGAGTTTTGGTTTTCAATTTAAAATGTTTAAGGGGATACTTTTTAAATGTTTTTTCCTTCTTTTTGCTTCTTTTTTATTGAAGTATAGTTGATTTACAATGTTGTGTTAGTTTCAAGGGTACAGTGATTGCTATAAATCTCTATATAAAGAATATATATATTCTTTTTCAGATTCTTTTCCATTAAGGTTATTACAAGTAACATGTTTTTAAATTCCTGGATGCTTATTGTAATGAGTCGGGTAATTTAGAGATATGTACGGAAGAGTATTAATCATCTTCTCCAGCCCCTGTACCTGGGCCACTGGAGCCCCGGCCCTGAGCACTCTGCTCTAGAAGGCTGAGCCTTACCACTGTCCCGAGGAGGCTCCAGGGCCAAAAATACGTGCCCACCTGGAGTCTGACTCTCCTTCAAGACCACACTCCAAGTACCGAGGATGCTAGAATTCCCTACCCAAGTGGCCCCAAGCCCTCTTCCAGGGCCAGCACGGGCCTCCTCTGGGGCTTGTCCTCCCCAGGAAAGCACACTCCTAGACCCCAGGAGCGTTTGTGGGGAGTGAGCAGGCCTCCTCAGGTGCACCAGGAGCTGGGGTGAAGAGCAGGGAGCCAACAAGGCCAAGCACCCATTTGTCCCCTCTCAGGCCACCACCTCTCAATGGTAAGGGCAGGCCTGCCTACCCTGGGGTGATCCCATCCCCCCCGTTAACAATGTTAACCGTGTGGCTTGTAACCCTCACACCTTCCTCCATGGGTTCACAAACACATAGAAATATAAACACATGTGGAGGAGGTTTTCTTCCTCTTTCTCAGTAACTTTTCAATAAAAGTGGTATTCCAATATATAATATGATATATATCATGGTCACTCCCCCCTCCACTTACAGATCTAACTCATTTTTTTAATTAGTTTCAGGAGACGCCATAGAACAAACGTGTATTCCTTTATGACGGGACAGGCAGCGTTTCCTTTGCCTTCACCCCACCTCAACCGAAGCTGAAATAATCTTGATACCTGCAGTCTTACATCCTGGTGCTTTCACTTTGAAAGCTATGGTTTGGATTCCCAGAAACAGGATTAGTGTTTCAATCAAAGGCTGTACACGTCACTTATCTTATAGCTCCTTCCAAACAGCTTTGGGAAATATGGACAGCAATTCACACCCACACTGGCAACGGATAAGATGCCCGTTTCGCCAATACTCCCAGCTCTTTGGGAAATATGGATTGTCTCAAATTTTGCCAGTTGGGTGGATAAAAACTGACATCTGGTTAACTTCACCTCTGCTTCCCTGACTGTGGTGAGACGCAGCTTCTTTTCAGACACTCTGGCCACTTGTATCTCCTCTTCTGTAAGTCGCATATTTATATCCTTTGCCCATTTTTATATTGGGATGTTTGCTTTCTCATATCAGATTTCAAACATTTATCAAATAGTAAACTTCTGTGGTTACAGGAATTATCAATGGTTTCTCCTGTCATCTATCAACTTTGATTAAGGTACATTTTCCCGTGCAGATATTTCCTTTCTTTTTTCATCTTTTTTCTTCTTTTTAGATGCTATCTGGGTTTCCTATCTTATTTAAAAAGCAGTCTCTACCTGTCCTCCTAAATTTTATTCTCCTGTTTTTATTGTCATGTCCTTCTGTGCTCACTTCTAATAGAGCTACTGCAGGAAACAAGGAGCTCTGAGAAAGCATGGAGTCCCTGATTTCTGGACCTGAGGTCTTTTCTTCTGCTTTGGTTCAACATTACCACTTAAAATTTCTTGTCTTCCAACAACTTCCTCTTAAAATGTCAGCAGCCCTGCAGAAGTAACACTTCAAGGCCTTTTCAGCAAGTCAGGCTAGAGTTCATCAGAGCTTCCCAAGGACTGACATCTTGGGAAAGATAAAATGCCAGAAACAGAGAGAAGGAGGAAGAAAGGGGAGGCGTGATTGTTTCATTCACTTGGACTTTGATTCAAACAGCAGAAACAGATTGCTTGCTTCCTATGCATAAGACACAGTAGCAGAGCCTAGGAAGACTCAAGCCTCAAGGGACACAGCATGAGCCCCGTCCCCAAGGGTCTATCATGGTGAACAGGAAAGTGAAGCCCACACAGAAACACTACAGGGCAGTCTGGACACAGGGCAGAGAAGGAAGGAGATCACTTCTCCTGGGGGATCAGAGAAAACTTCAAAGAGGGGGTGAATTTAAGTCGACTTTTTAATAATGGTTACAATTTTATCAGGTAGAAAATGAGGACTTTTGGAAGAATATGACATAAGTAAGGACAGGAAAGTGGGAAAGGAATGGAGCATTTTTAGGTAAGGGACTAATCCAGTCTGACAGATAAAAAGTAAAGGTAGAGGAACAGCAAGAGACGAACCGGAAAGGCCGCACGAGTCCCGACCTCAGGAGGCTGGGAGGTCTCGGCTGGACCCTGTGGGCACCCGAGGCACAGGTGCAGACACAGACAGACTGGCCTACTTCACCCCCCTGGAGCTGGCCCTGCCAAGCACAAGGGTGCCTAAAGGATGTCCAATGCCACCTGATCTTCCAAATCCCCTGGGATCATCTTTAACGATGACCACATTTATCATATTTATCATACGCACTGGGTCTCGCTCCAAACCTCTAGCGTCTAAATCCCCCAGTGATTTTAATGACGTGACAGTTGGAAAACTTCTACTTCTGGCTAAACCTGCTCGCAAAGAAAGTATAATCCCATTTGTAGGATTCCCTGGAAATTATTTATGTTCCACCATTTCCTCTAGTCTGTCTTGTCTGCGAAAACGCAGCTCGTGAGTAGCAGAGATCTGCATCCTTGGCTGTCCAGCTTCTCTTTTCTCCTGGTAACCATCCCCAGATCCCCTACAGATCCCCAGCACGCCATTCTCAGCAGCCACTCCTCCTCCCCAGAGCAGCTGGCAACCACCTTGCAGAGGAAGAGCCCACCGTGTAGGCAGCTGACTCGGGAAAGAAGTGACAGCAGGACTCAGGTTATATCACCTGAGGCTTGAATAAAGTCCCCCCTGAAGCTGCCCCTCATGTACTCGAGACCGCTTGCTTACACCAGCCAGCATATTCTCTGCCTTGCTTAAGCCTGTTTAGATCAGGTTTCTCGCCACTTGCAGCTGAAAGAATTATCGCTGATAGGAGGTACAAAGTCCTCCTAGTACAAAGAAAGCAGGAACACTTCCTTAGTCATCTTGTAAGGAAGATGTCCTCCTGAGACAGATGCAGACCACTGGCAACTTGACTTCATCTGGAAAATTCTTTCAGGAGCTTCTAGAAACAGCAAAGAAAATGGTTTCTTTGTTAGGCCAAAGAACCACTCTCCTGATGAGGTAATAATTCCATCTCCCTGCTTGCTTGGGTGCAGAGGTGACTTGAGAGTGCGTTAAAATGACACATGGTAAAAATCTTCCTTATATTATCTCAGCATAAAGAGTTTTGCAAAAGCAGGAAGAACTGTTGGGCTGGGAACTGGAAAGTCAGTTCCTCTAGAGCCCCTCCGAAGGGACTGTCCCGTGGGTCTGTCAGTGTGTCTGTTTATGTGAACATCTGTCAGGCAAAGAATCTGCTAACTGGATAGAAGTCTGTTTACTTTTCCCTTTGAGACCTTGAGAAGCAACAAGCCTAGAAGAAACTTTTTAAATTTCCACGTCACAGGTGAGAAAAGAGGACGGAAGAAAGAGAAAAATGAGGGAGAGACAGGACTCAGACGCGAGCGCCTGGAGAATCACTTTCTTTGTTCCAGCTTCAGAGAGACCCCCTTCCTCTCTCTGCAGACCACCCTCAAGGAGAGTTCACGTGATACACAGGTACAGATAAGCATTCTACTCGATGAAAACTTCCTACATCGAAACGACTTTCATGTTTGTGCTTTAATTTTAGGATTAAGAAGGTTGATGTATTATTATCCTAAAAAATTCACCTGTCCCGACCTGGTGCTTTCTGACCAATAACGTAAGACAAACCCATGAAGTATTACTGTCTGGACTCTACAGAATATTTCGAAATTCCTTAAAGTAGTATTTGTACTGTAAGAAAATTACCAGTGAATGTTCATTATTCCCAGGCTAATGTTCAACAGTGAACTTCACTTAAAGCTATTTGTAATAACGCAATACTATTTCTTGACATCCTGCAGGATCTCTATGAAGGCCAGCAAGTATCACCAGAGTTCAATCAACGACACCCTAACAAACCTTCAGGACTGAGAATCCCAAAGCCTGCTGAACATTTCAAAAGCCTCTACGTCTTCCAAGGGACCAGGGGAGAGAAGAATTGACACCAGGACCAGAATCTAATAAGAGAGTCTACAAACTCCAAATTCAATCATTTGTCCATCAATTCATTCATTCAACAAATACCCGGCTCTTCCTGGGTGCCAGCCACAGTCTAGGCACTGGAGACAGAACAGCAAACAGGTCAATTAAGTTTCTGCCTCCAAGGAACTTCCAAATCCTAGAGAAACAAGTGAATGGAGAGATGGACAGAAACAAGTGAAAAATGGGTATGTAGTGTAAGAGTAATAGTGTATCATTTTAGGCAATGGTAAATGCTACTAAGATAGATAAACAACAAGGACCTACTACCTAGCACAGGAAACTATACTCAATATTTTGTGGGAATTCCCTGGTGGTCCAGTGGTTAGGACTCCACGCTGCTACTGCAAGGGGCACAGGTTCGATCCCTGGTTGGGGAACTAAGACTCCACATGCCACACAGCGTTGCCCCCCCAAAATTCTAATAATCTATATGGGAAAAGAATCTGAAAACATATATATATGTTTCTGAGAGGACACCTCAGTGTCCTCTCTCCAGCAGCCCTCTCCCAGAGACCCCCTCAGCTCTCTCCCACACCTGCAGTGAGCACGCACCCAGGAAGGAGGCAGGGTAGGGACGGGGCAGCTGAGTGTCGGGGTGCAGATCACACTCGATGGTCCAAGGTGGGGCTCGGGGCTGCCATTTGTCACAGGTTCCCAGGGACGCAGGAGGCTTCCCAGGTCCCCCTCTGAGGCACTCTGCTCTGTGGGAAGCCAGGATGAGGTTGGCAGGGGAAAGATAATAAATATAGCCACGACTTACCGAGTGCCAGGCTCTGGGCTGAGGGCGGTGTGTGAATAATCTCTTTTAATCCTCACCCAGCGCTGTTATTCTGCCTGTTTAACAGATGAGGCTTAAAAGAGTGGGTAACTCGCCCAAGGTCTCACAGGTTACGAGTGAGCTTTGCACTCGACTGACTCCAGTGCCCAAACTATTAAAAGAAATCTCAAGGGAATAATGTTCATAGGCTGACTATAACCTGTTAGGAGCTGACAACTAGAGAAAAGGTCAAGAAATACAAAATACACCCAGGCTTCCCAATGTTCCACCACAAAGGGAAGAGTATATATGCAGCTGTAACCGGTTCCAACAGGATAATCTCGGGAATGCCACAAATTCTGAACCAAGCAAGATTAAAAATAGCTGTGACGAAAGAAAACAAGAAAGTTGACAGACACTTCCCTCTCGGCTTTGCATTTATTTACATGTTTATATTAAGATTAAAAATCCCCCAGATTAAAAAATTTCTCTTTTATTTCTAGTATGTTCGCACCCCAGGCTCTCAGTGGTGTCCTCAAAATATACACTAATTTGTCTAAACTCTTTGTCTTTTTTATGGATGGAGTGTCACAGACAAGCAGCTAAGATGGTTCACTCAGACCACTACACAACCGCGCACGCCACACAGGAGATGCTGACGTGAGACTGCGGAGTGTGGGATGACCTGGTATGATCAGCAGGAAAAAACGGTGAACAGAATTCTCCTCGCTGGGGCAGTATGCACACTGAAAATGAAATTATTTTATGGAATGAAGTGAAAATGAAAATACTTTTATAACCAGTGCCACTCAAGGGAAAGCAACAATCTGGCTTAAATCCTTCATGAAAGGAAGTCAGCACTGGAGGAGATGTTAACCCAAACTCTTTCTTTTCCAGGGGGAGAGTCCCTTGAATGTGGCTTTACAGGGATAAAAGCTCAGCCTGCATTCTCATCCTCGGTGCTGACATGCTCATTTCTACAGATTTCAAATCAGACCCCGAAGATCATCTAATGCGGTTAAATAATCTGGTGCCTGGACTCACGACTCCGAAATGAGAACGGGGAGAGAACTTATTCTTCCCCCTCGGCTGCCCTACCTCTCAGCTTAGCAATCCTCCAGACACCCATAAACATAATCCCGTGCGCTTCTGCTAATCACACCTTGCACAAGCGCTCTGCGGTGCTAACCCAACCCTGTCCAACAGAAATATAACACAGGTCGGTGTGTGGTCTGAAAGTCTCTAGGGACCACGTTCAAAGAAAAGAAAAAGAAACAGATGAAATTCATTTTCGGAATATATTCAGCCCAATGTAAACAAAACACTACCATTTGAACATATACTCGATACCTCAAATTATTAATGAGACATCTTGCATTCTTTTCCCATGCTGAATCTCCAGGCCCCCGGTATGTTTGTTACGATGGCAGCACATCTGACCTTGGACTTGGCACACGTCAGGTACTTGGGAACCACATGTGGCCAGTGGCTGCCATACTGGACAGAGCAGGTCTAATCAGAGCTGGAGGATCTCTGAGCTGTCCTGTTATTTGTCTGCTCTTTCAGGGTTTTCTTCCTTGAAGGCAGACCACGGGCTTTATATCCTCTGTATACCCCACCTAATAGGCGCTCAATACAATGAATGAATGAATTTCTAATTTACCTTTTCATGCCCCTTAAATCATCCCTTCTAAAAATATCACTTAAAGATTAAAGCCTGCCAAGGGTAACATGTAATTTTTTTGAAATCTGAAAATAAGGGCCTTTTTTTTACATGCTAAAGAAGGCATACGGGTTTAATTTGGCAGAAATTCCCAGATAACCTTGGTGCCGAAGGAGGGCCCTGAAAGGCAGCACTGTAAATTCCTACTTTGACTTTGAAACGTGAATGTGCCCCTGAGCAGCACACCCCCCAAAGCCGAGTTTGCTCAGTTATGTTCAGACGGAAGCCATACGGCACCAGGCGCCAAACCAGCCCCATTCCTTCCAGCGGGACAGGATGGGGTGAGAAGCGGTGGGGAGGGACTCCTTCCCAGCCCCCGCCCGACACTCACACCCACAGCTGGAGTCCGTGGGCTCCTTTAGGGCGCCCGCCTGAACTGAGAGGAGGGGCCGGCCCTGCTCAGTGCTGGCCTCTGTCTCCATCAACATCCCCTGCAGCTGGGGCTTCCGCTTGTCCTGCAAGGAACCTCTGAGGCCACAAGTCTGAGCAGGGCTCCTGAGGATGGACCGGCTCCCCTCCCTGTCAGCTTTGCCTCAGCTCGCACCTCCCAACGTCCAGGAATATTTCCCCAGCTCAAGGGCCTGCCGTTTAAATCATCAGCTGAAGTATTGATTCTCTGGGCGGTGCTGTACTGATGAGGGCTTCTCAGGATTCTCAGGATTCTCAGGATTCTCCTTCCCTGCCTCCCGCCCTCCCTTCCTCCTTCCTTCCTTCCTTCCTTCCTCTCTCCCTCCCTCCCTCCCTTCCTTCCTCTCTCCATCCCTCCCTCCTTCCTCCCTCCCCTCCTTCCTCCCTCCATCCCTCCCTCCTTCCTCCCTCCATCCCTCCCTCCTGCCTTCCTCCCTCCCTCCCTCCTTCTTCCCTCCCTTCCTTCCTCCCTCCCTCCCTCCATCCCTCCCTCCCTTCCTCCCTCCCTCCATCCTTCCTCCCTCCCTCCATCCCTCCCTCCCTCCTCCCTCCCTCATTCCTTCCTCCCTCCCTCCCTTCTTCCTCACTCCCTTCCTTCCTTCCTCCATCCCTTCCTTCCTCCCTCCCTCGCTCCATCCCTCCCTCCCTTCCTCCCTTCTTCCTCCCTCCCTTCCTTCCTTCCTCCATCCCTCCCTCCTTCCTCCCTCCCTCCCTCCCTCCATCCCTCCCTCCCTTCCTCTCTCCCTCCTTCCTCCCTCCCTCCCTTCCTCCCTCCCTCCTTCCTCCCTCCCTTCCTTCCTCCCTCCATCCTTCCCTCCTTTCCTCCCTCCCTCCCTTCCTCCCTCCCTCCATCCCTCCCTGCCTCCTTCCTCCCTCCATCCCTCCCTCCTCCCTCCCTCCTTCCCTCCCTCCCTCCCTCCTTCCTCCCTCCCTCCCTCCCTCCCTTTCTTCCTTCCTCTCTCCCTCCCTTTCATGTAATGACATCCAGATCCAGATCCCGTCCTAACAGATGAGCTGGGTGTTGCCCCACTGAACACTTTCCTCCCTTGATTCTGACTCACACTCACTACCTTGTACTTTGAACTCAGCCTAGATTATCTGCCGCCTCAATCACTAAAAACAATCCAAATTCATTCCAATCTGGACAGCACTACCACCTCTCTAAAATCAGCTCTTAGGAGTACAGGCTTTCATAGTCCCGCCAACCATCCAAACACAACATAGGATGAACGGAAGCCCGGTCCACTCACTCACTCTTCATTCTAAGGCCCTCACGGAGCTTCCACTGCAGAAAAGGTTATGGAGAAGATCACAAGCACTGAAAGAGGCAGCAAGATAGACGCCAAGTTGAGAGAAATCTTCACTGACCTCCGCTGTCCAACTCTGAAAGCAGGGAGGACAGTAAAGTTTGAGGTCGTTCACTCGATCATTCCGCAGTGATGTGCCCGACAACCAACTGTGGGGTTAACGTAAAGTAGAAAGAAGAAAACAGACACAGGAGGCTTAGGTGTGAGATTATCAACTGGGCAGATTTTTTTTTAATGGAGCAAGAAGTAACCAGAAGTACTAGGGTGACTATTACAAAAGGCCATCATGACAAGTGTTGGCCAGGATGCGGAGAAACGGCAACCCTTGTGCGCTGCTGGTGGGAAAGTAAAGTGGTGCAGATGCTTCAGAAATTAGTCTGGCCGCCCCTCAAACCATGTAGGGTTCAACAATGCCACTACCAGGTATACCCGAGATAAACGAAAACGCATGTCCACACAAAAACGTGCATGCCAACATTCACAGAAGCTCCATTCATAATGGCCAAAAAATGGAAACAATCAATGTTCATCCACTGATGAATGGATAAATAAAATATGCTGTATTCATATAACAGACTAGTTGGCAAAACAGAAAAAAGAAAAAGGAATGAAGCAGTGATACTTAGTACAACATGTCTGAACCCTGAAAACATTGTTAAATGAAAGAAACCAGTCACATGTTGTACGATTCCATCTGTAGGAAATGGCCAGAACAGGTGAATCGATAGAAACAGAAAGTAAATGGTGGCTGCTGGGGGCGGCGTTGGCGGGAATGGGAGTGACTGCTAATAGGGACGGGGTTTCTTTCTAGGGGGATGGGAATGTTCTAAAGTTAATCGTGGTGATGGCTGTGCAGCTGGGTGAATACACTGAAAACCATTGAACTGTACACTTTAAATGACCGAATTGTGTGGTATGCGAATTATATCTAAATTAATCTGCCCAGGCCTGTCCCCAGCATCCTTAGCAAATGGCAGAGCCGTCATCCAGGGACACGCAGGGATTCCCGCTGAGGGGGGAGCCAAAGCAACGTTAACTGGGACGTAAATGTCAGAGTGTGACCTGTGGGGACAACCAGCTGGGGCCACCAGGCAGCTGCCACTAGGGACACATGTGAAATGTGAAGCGTTCGGCCCAGGGTCTGACACTCAGGAAGGACTCGATAAATATTAACTCTTGTTAAATGTCTTCTTAGTATCCTATTCTAAGTCATCCTTAATTGTACTCCTCCCAACTTCCTAGCTCGCTTTGACCATAACACATGCATGCAGAGGCTCACACTATGGAAATCATGAATAGCCTTTTGAGCTCTATTTATGGTACGAAAAAAACTGTATTTTGTTAAAGGAGTTTTGAAACCACCAGGAAACACCTCATTTGGTGAGTGGGGGGATGGGCATGGTGGCTTCTCCTTCCCCAGAAGAAATGACAATAACCCTAAAGCAGGGTTCGATGTTTGGGGCTGGACAATTCTTTGCTGGAAGGGCCGTCCTGTGCCTCGAAGGATGTCTGGCAACGTCCCTGGTCTCTACCCGTTAGATGCTAGTAGCAACCTGTCCCTGGTTGTGACAATCAAAAATGTCTCCAGACATTGCCAAATGTCCCCTGAGGGGTCAGTCTGACCTCTTTTTCTGTCTCTGTCTCTCTGTCTCTGTCTCTCTCACACACACACATCTGTCAATAACCAGAGCCCTATAGGAAGGGATACGTGATAGTGAACTTTTTTTTTTTTTTTGCAGTACGCGGGCCTCTCACTGCTGTGGCCTCTCCCGTTGCGGAGCACAGGCTCCGGACGCGCAGGCTCAGCGGCCATGGCTCACGGGCCCAGCCGCTCCGCGGCATGTGGGATCTTCCCGGACCGGGGCACGAACCCGTGTCCCCTGCATCGGCAGGTGGACTCTCAAGCACTGCGCCACCAGGGAAGCCCTGAACTTTGAACTTTAACATCAGAAGGAGGTAGAAGGCACTCAGGCAGGTCTCGGGCTTAACAGAGGCCCCCTCTCTGCCCTGCTGTCACACGTCTCCACGCCCTGCTCCTAGACCCTCCTCTAGACCAACTCCCCCAAACAAGCCTACAGTCTTTAACTTTGATAATTAGATCTTTGCTCATCCATCCCAATTGTTACACGCCTGAGACCTTTACACGGTTGGGATCTGTTTTGCTCGGGGAGCGGAGGAGAGATCACACATGAAAGGAGCCTGGTAGGCGGGCGTGTGTGGGCAGAAGCGAGGAAGGGGAAGAGGAGTGAGCTGCCATTTATCTGAGTAGCTATTTCATCTATCAATCTCATGTTCCCAGTTTCTTATTCATTATTTCCTTGAATTTCCACAATAATCTTGCATAATAGGTAGCATTCCCTTTTTTACACGTGGAGAAATTGAGATTCAGGGAGGTATTTTAGAAGGTTACCTGAAAATACGGCCACCAAAAATTCCTCTCACTCCTGACGTGCACGCTACAGCTACACAAACACAGCCACTGTGGACAACTGTGACCGGTCTTATTCCAAGCTCTTTGTGGTACTATTTAGTTTTCTGGCCACAGTTCTCAAGGTGCAATGGTACCTGAGAAAATTTCAAGTGAATACAGATGGGCATCTTTAAAATTATTTGAGAGTCTGTATTTATTTTAAGGTGAAAAACAAAGAGTACAACAAATCTGTCATTTCATAGGTATTTTTACTTAGGAGTAGGGTAAGATAGATAATGCCAGTTTAAGTTTAAAAGTTATTAAATTCCAGAAAACTATGAAGTAAATGATAGTGTAGGTGATACGAGCATAAGGTGAGCCTCAGTGCCTGAGGTCTGGGAAACACTGAGATCCCTGTCACCATCCACAATTTCCAGAGGGAGAAACTGAGGCTCGAGGGAAGCAACAGAACTTGCCCAAGTTCACACATAATTATGTTGGCAGGTTTGATAACCCTGTTCTTGAACCATGACTAATATCCCTAACTTTACATTTGAGAATAACTGTGATACGGTTTCTAGTCCTTTTGGTAAAATCATTTTCTTCACACCTATAATTTTTAATTATAGATCCTTTTTTATATAGATATAAACATAATGTTATAATTTATATAAATACGATTAAAGGCCCAATTTCCTAACTAATACTTTTGGAGGAGCTTTGTGTGGTGTCTCTAGGGAACCCAGTGTCTTCTCCTCAGACAATACCTAACAAATAGCTATTAGTTCACAAAGGCCTCTTGACGTCTCTCAGGGCTGGTTTCACAACAATGGCGACAGTTAGGAAGAATTTCTTCAAAATTAGAACAAATTCTGGGAAACAGAGGACAAACTAGGGGAACTAGTTTGTAATACAGCTGATGTAATACAACATGGGTCTAAGGGGGGAATATAAATTATAGTAGAATAAATAAGGTGTTCTCTACTTTATTTGGAAGTAGAGACTTATGAACATGATATGCAAATTTGTGCCACATATATGCAAATTTATGCCCCAATACTGCACATTTGTCTTCTAAGCCAAGTCCTCTGGAAACAAATATACATATATGTCTATGCCTATTTTCTGTTTTAACTAGGCTGCATTTCTGTCATACGTCCAGGTTTTCCCATATGTGGCCTCGCCAGCTCGTCCTTCACAGAGAGCTAAAGGCAATGCAAGCACCTGTGATGGGGTCTGAGTGACCAGAAGACCACACACGGCTGGAGGTCTAGAAACGCTGGACAGTCCCTGGCAGTGAGGCTCTAAACTCAGAGATGGATAACAAAGCAAGGTCACAGAAGCAGCCCTGTCCGTGGAGCTGCTTTGGGAGTAGATAGATGCCTCTGTCTGTCCAGACTTGTTTGTGTACTATTCTGTTTGGAGGAGAGAGAGGGAGGAGATAAGGGTTCAAGGTCCCTTGGCCTCTAAGAGTGGCTGAAGCCTCCAGATTAATCTGTTTTCCACGGGTGGGTTAATGAACCCAGGACTGATGTACACCCTCCTGGGTATGGGGGGTGGAGCAGGGCAACTCAGGAGGGTGGGGGGAACATTTCTGTTTCCAGTTCTTTGTGTCTACTGTATCATTATAGAAAAGAAATGCAAACTTACAACAGCCTAAAGTAATTATGAGTGGGGAATATGTAAGAGGATAGGACGCCACTTGTCCTCTGGGCAGTGCCCTGCTGTATTTCTACATGTGACGTGCTATAAATAAAGCCCAAACCAAACCATAAAACTTGAAGGAAAAATGGGGAGGAGAAAGCTGTTGTTCATCTCTAGAACCACCCTGGTGCACATGCAAAACAGATGAGCTGAGAGACACCCAACTCAAAATCATCTCTTTATAATGGAAATCTAAGAACGGTTTCCAGATGGAATCTGAGATACACAGCTTATCATTATTTCAAGGAGCAGGCCTGCTTCTGACCACATCCAAATGAACCACTGATCCACAAGTCTATGCATGGGCAAGTTTGGCTTTTTCAGTTTGCCTGGGACGTTCCTGGACCTGCCACTGTGGTTCCTGGGCTCTCCCCGAGCTAGTCACTGAGATTACGCTGATCGACTTGGAAGCAGGCAATGTTTCAGGTGCATGACCATTCCTAACCCTTTTCTGCCTCATCTATTCTCCCCAGGCTTGCCAGGTGGAATAGGAAATTATATCAAAACGTCATGATGGCATCTTTACAGGGTTAGTTTCCCTCTTCCTCTGTGACCCTGAAAGTACAGAAAACCCTAAGTAGTGTAATTTAAACCGGTAAGTAGGGCTGGAAATTTCGAAGAGGTTGAGCACGGAGAGAATGTAAAGATTTGGCTGCAAGGAACGGAAAGTTCAAAATGACAGTGGCTCAAACAAATAGGAGTTTAGAGCTCTCTCCTATTAAACCACAATGGAGGTAGATGGTCTACAACTCAGAGAGCGTGCAGGGGCTCAGGCTCTTTCCATCTCGCCCCTCCAACGTTCCCAGCAAGTGGTCTCCATAGCTTGTCCAGGATAACTGCTTGGATTCTAGACATCACAACCACATTCCAGATAACAAACATGATAGATGGTTCTTAATAATGGGCCCCGGTGAATCGGGCCTCCTGTGTCTGCACACTTTTGCAATATCAAGGTCACTGCCTCTTCTTCTATCAAGACATGGGTTCTATTTCTCCACCCCTGAATCCAGGTTGACCGATACAATTTGGCGGAAGTGACATGTGCATTCCAGAGCCCAGCCCTTAAGGGGTCTTGAAGCTTCCTCTGTCTCCCTCTGGAAACCTTGATACCCATGTCGTGATAAAGTCCATCCAGCCTCTGGGAGAGCAAGACACCTCGCAGAGAAGAACCAAGGAACCTCAGTGGCCAGATACGACCACGAGGCCATCTCAGATCCCACGGCCCAGCTGGGATGTCAGCGGAGACCAGCATGAGAAACCTCCCAGATTGCCAACCCACAGAATCATAAAAAATAATAAACTGTAGTGGTTTTAGTCGCTAATTTTCCGAGTGGATTGGTTCACAGCAATGGATAACGGAAAGAACAGTAAGCAGAAGAAGCAGAGATAAAAAGCATGTGCAGGGCTTCCCTGGTGGCGCAGTGCTTGAGAGTCCGCCTGCCGATGCAGGGGACGCAGGTTCGTGCCCCGGTCCGGGAAGATCCCACATGCCACGGAGCGGCTGCACCCGTGAGCCATGGCCGCTGAGCCTGCGCGTCCGGAGCCTGTGCTCCGCAACGGGACAGGCCGCGGCAGTGAGAGGCCCGCCTACCAGGGAAAAAAAAAAGCATGTGCAGTGTCATCTTTGATGGAACTTTCCATAAGCTTCCAGGCAACACTGCTGTCTGTCTTTTTGGCCACAAGCAGCTGCAAGGGAGGTCGGGGAGTGTGGTCTTTATGTGGACAGCCTGGGGCCCAGCTATCAGCAGGTGGATCAGTGACTAAGGAAGAACTGCTATCAGGGTAAACTCTGAGACGGAGGCAAGATCAGGAAACCAAATGCACAGCACTTCTGACGACTACCACAGGTTTTTAAAAGTTAGAAAGGTAACCTGCACATTCTTCTTTCTTTTAAACTTAAAATTCTCGCCAGCTCAAAATAAGAGAAGGGAAATGAGAACACCTTGCGAAAACATGCTACACCTCCGACACAGAAAAGTCCATCTGCTGTGTGTTTGTGCAGGTTTACCGTCTGCCCAACTTATCTGGGCCCTCTGGGGGAATAGTAATAAAGGATACACATCTGCCCTCAGAACGCTTATGGTCTACTTAGAAAAGCAATTTCTGTGGCGTCTCAGACCAAAACCCCAAAGAACGTCCTCAGAGTTGCCGGGAGTTGTCCCCAGTTCTCCTGTACATGATGGGGGAGGTTCTCTCTTTGTAAGTAACGTCTGCACAGGCCCTGTTTACTACGACAACTGGAAGATCCCCTAACTTACTAGGCACCCCCTAACTTTGGGAAATGTGAAAACCTTCCGGGGGGTACCTCTTGGATAGTCTTAAGAGAATCATGTTGTAGATTTTCGTTCTCCACGTGTGCACTCCTAAAGTGGTGGCGGTGAGAAGGTGCTGGAGTTTGCAAAAGCCTTTCTCCCATTTTATAAAAGAAAGGCTCACCCCTCGGCCCTCCTACATCTTCCCGTGGCTCATTATCCTGTGACGGGAAAACTCCAGGGCAGCCAACCAAAGGAGAGCCTCCTTTGATGAATAATAATGGCCCTGTTGACTCATAGGGCTTTTGGGTTTTCCCTGGTTTGCACCTTTGCTTATTTGCTTGTTAAGGGAAAGCCTGTTAGTCAAACCAGGTACTTGGCCTGTGTTGGGATGTCTGAATTCAGTTAGATGGTCAGGGGTGGGGAACTAGAATAAAAACAACTTTTCATCAACAAAGTCACCTCTTCCACTCTCTCACCTCTGTCAAAGAAAGGGAGAAGGAGGAAGTGGGGGGAGGGAGAAAGAGAAAATTCACCATTCTTAGGTTAGTCCTATAGGCGCAAATCAAGGAGAACATCTGTAAGAATTTTTAATGCTTAAAAAATACTTTTCTTCCTCACATTTTTAAATACAAGAAATTCTTTGCCGCTATTCCTAAAATTCATCCCTAGGAGGTGTCATTAGCTGAGAAGAAAAGCACATTCAAATAGCTAAACCATGCAGCTATTGGAGTTTTATAATTTTAGTCATATGCTGGTCATTTTAACTGTAACAGGAATGTTTTAAACAATTTCTAAAATTTTCAAGACACCTTAGCAAAAGCCCTGGGATGGAAGTTTCTTTCAGATTTGGTGTGTTGTTTAATAATATAGTTTAAAACCTATTTTTATCAATTTTGTCATTAAAATCTTATTCCAGGAGAGGAAATATTTTCTAACTCATTCTAATAGGTCAGCATTACCCTAATACCAAAACCAGAAAAGGCGTTACAAGCAAACTACAGACCAATATCTCATATAAATATAGATACAAAAATCCTCAACAAAATATTAGCAAATTGAATCTAACAATGCATAAAAAGAATTATACACCCAACCAAATGGGATTCATCCCAAGGATGCAAGGTTGGTTCAGCATTCAAAAATCACTTAATGCAATCATCAACAGACTAAAAAAGAAAAAACATCACACAATCACATCAATAGATACAGAAAATCATTTGATAAAATCCAACACCCATTCATAATAAGAAAAACTCAGTAAACTGAGAGTAGAAGGGAACATCCTCCACTTGATAAAGAATATCTACAGAAAGCCTACAGCTAACATCATAATCATAATCTCATAAGGATGAGAAACTAGCAGCTTTCCCACTGGGATCAGGAACAAGGCAAGGATGTCCCTCTCACCACTCCTCTCCAACACTGTACTGAAAGTTCTAGCTAATGCAATAAGATAAGAAAAGGAAATAAAAGGTATCCAGATTCGGAAAGAAGCCATAAAACTGTGTTTGTTCCCAGATAACATGGTCATCTATGTAGACAATCTGACAGAACTGACAAAAGAAAAAACCTCCTGGAACTAATAAGTGATTATAACAAGGTTGTAGGATAAAAAGTTAATATATAAAAGCCAATTCCTTTTCCATATATCAGCAATAAACAAGTGGAATTTGACATTAAAAACACAACACCATTTATATTAGTACCCCAAAATGAAAAACTTAGTATAAATCTATCAAAATATTGCCCTTGTGATGTGACTGTGTGAGTCTGTCTCTTTCCCCATCCCTGAGCCTGGACTGGCCTTAGAACTTGCTCTGGCCAGTGGAATGTGGCAGAAGTGAGAATGAGTCAGTTCTGAAGTTGGACACAAGAAGCTTTGTTTGGTCACACCCACACTCTTGGAACCCTGCCCGACTGCCCCATGAAGAAGCCCAGGCTAGCCCACTGGAGACTGAGAAAGCACAGGCAGCAGACACCAGACATCCCAGCTGACCAGCTGGCTGCTGGTTTGTGCACCAGCCCAGACAGATCAGCCAGCCCTTCTAGACCTGAAGAACCATTCAGTCGACCCACAGACTCCTGAGCTAAAAGAATGCTCACTGGGGGGCTGTGATAGCTTGTAATGAAGTATTCTTGAGGCAAGAGAAAGCTGATACACCTTATTTTGACAAATTCTCTATCTATTTTGGTGCTAATTCAATCCACAAAGAAAATAAAACACTTTTTTTTTTTTTTTTTTTTTTTTTTACCATTTAGCAACTTGTCACAGGAAATAAAATACAGGTGCAATTTACATACATAGATTTGATTGAGATAATTATGAGACCAATAAAAGACTTTCAAGCATAAAAATGTATTACATTAGGATAAAAATGTGTGCAGCAGAATAGAAATAGGACTGCAAGGTGAAAAAAGGAAGATGAAAAATGTCTGAATGTTAACAAGAAGTGTTAACATAGTGTAAAATGTGACAATTATCAAATCGTTACAGCACTTAAATTCCGTTCGGCCTATATTTTTTTTTCTTTTTTTTTTTTTTGCGCGGTACGCGGGTCTCTCACTGTTGTGGCCTCTCCCGTTTCAGAGCACAGGCTCCGGACGCGCAGGCTCAGCGGCCAGGGCTCACGGGCCCAGCCGCTCCGCAGCATGTGGGATCTTCCCGGACCGGGGCACGAACCCGTGTCCCCTGCATCGGCAGGCAGACTCTCAACCACTGCGCCACCAGGGAAGCCCCATTTGGCCTATATCTTAAAGTCTTGTAATAGTTTTACTTTAAAGAGCCAACCTTTTACAATACGCCAAAACTTACATCCTTGACAACTATTTAAACTTACGATAAAAAAAATTTTAGATGTTGAGTTGTAAATGTTGTGGATGGTTTTTGCAAAATTCCTTCAGGAGGTGTACAAGTTAAAATTCTTGAAAACCACTATTCCAGAAAAACCACTCAAGTAGTTTCTATTTAACAGGTGAAATGGGCTGTATCTATTGTGTATTTCGCGTAGTTCCCTGTGCATTATGTGTAAGAATAAGTTTATATACATTCTTACGTGTGCATGCATATAGATTTACATTCACGTGCAACTTTATTCAAAGCGGTGGTTTTCTGCTTAAAACCACCAGTGACCAGTCAGCCATAGCTTTTTGTTTTCTTGAAGAGAGATGGAATGACTCCTGGTCCAGGAAAAGGAAGCACATAGGTCCCCTGCTGAGAAGCAGAACAAGATATGGAAAGAGAAGTAGGTTTTCCTTCAGAAGATGCTGGGACCCATGTGAGAGAGTGCAAGATCTCAGACAGTCAGTTCACAATATCAGGCAACCAGTGTTAATTTGTGTGTGGTGGTGAACAAGACTGATAAAGTCCCCTACTTTTAACGAACTTAGATTCCAGTAGGTGTCCAGAAATCACAAACAGAGACATGCCAACAGTTCTGGAAGCCCGGCCGGAGGGACACCAGATGCAAGTTAGGGGGACTTTGTTGTCTTGTTTTTGCAGCTTCATGCCTCCAGGCCCCTGCACATGCTGTTCTCTCTGCCCAGAACGTTCTTCCCTTTTCTTATTACGTTTCATCTTACCTACTGGCGGAGATAACATATTTACATGGTTCAAAAATCAAAATAATAAAGAATGATTAGGAAGAGTGGCTCCCACCCTGGTCTGGTCCTCTGCCTTCCTACTGGTTGGGGGGTGGGAGGGTGTCATTTCTATTAGTTCCTTGTTTATGTTGCCAGTCTTTCTGCAAATACAAGGAAATATGGATGTATATGCCCCCAACTTTCCTTACACAAAACGTAACCCACTATATATGCTCACTGCTTTTTGCTTTTTTTTTTTTTTTTTTTTTTTGCTTAACAGTATATTCTGGAAGCCTTGTTCTATCAGAGCACTGATGACAACCCTTTCTTTTTCCAGCTGTATACTATTTTACTGCGGGGATGTCAGTAGATTACCCAGCCCTCTATAGATGGACATATGGGTTCCAGACTTCCGCTATGACAAACAATGCTGCCGTGAATAACCGTGTTCGCACATCCTCCCATACATGTGCAGACGCCTCTGGGGGATAAATTCCCAGAAGTGCTGCCCCACCTTTTCTTCCTGGCAAATTCTTACTCACCTTCTGACACCCACAGCCCAGGGAGACAGACATAAGAAGAGGCATGTCCAGAGAGCTGCAGGAAGCATAGCTGCCTTCTCCACAAAGCTGAGAGCATCTTAGGGCATGCATCCCTCATTTGCCTTTAAATTCCCATGAATAAATAAATGAACGGATGATGTTCAGACTTCGGTTTCTTAAGAAACCCGGGAAGCCAACGCCTACCAGAGAAGTGTACTCTTTCTCTAGGTACAAATTCCTGCTCATCATTATGAAATTTATATCTATATACAGTCTAAACATTAATAACCAGAGCAGTGAAGGGACTCAGAACACACAGCAAATGCCAACGACCCACTCTTCTAGAAACGATTAATTCCTCAATCCAAACCTTAAGGGAGATTGTCTTAAGAAAAAATCTTGAATATGCATGCATAAATTGCATTTTGACTGTGCTTATATTGTTTCTTTTTGTCTTTCTGGAGCATTACTGGAAGTTATCAAATGAGCAAGTAGATGAGGGAAAGCACACCTAGCACAGCTCTGTACTTGCCTCAGTGTACGGAGATGCAAAGTATGAGCAAAGAATGTGTAGCCTGTCTACCGACGACAACGGGCAGCGCGCGCCAAACATTTACCGCGCGCCAACCTCCTGTGCTTTCAGGTGCGTCCTCTCAGTCCAACCCCTTCAGAAACAAAAACCGCACAGTTGTTACTATTATTATTCCCAGTTTATAAATTCAGAAACTGAGGCACAGAGAGGTTAAGAAACTTAAGGGCACGTAGTTAGCAACTGGTGGAGCTGGAATTTGAAGCCAGGCAATCCAACTGGGGAGTCCACGTCATTCATTTCAGGGCTGTTCCTTCGTGTGTCCTTTATATAAATAAAGAATAAAGGTGGACTTCCCTGGTGGTCCAGTGGGTAAGACTCTGTGCTCCCAATGCAGGGGGCTCAGGTTCGATCCCTGGTCAGGTCCCGCATGCATGCCGAAACTAAGAGTTCTCATGCTGCAACTAAGAAGCCCACATGCCACAACTAAGAGTCCACATGCTGCAACGAAGAAGTCCACATGCCGCAACTAAAAGATCCCACATGCCGCAACTAAAGATCCCACGTGCCACAACGACGATCCCACGTGCCTCAACTAAGACCCAATGCAGCCAAAAATAAATAAATAAATAAGAATAAAGGTAACAATATGGGGGTTGCAGTAATGGTCACAGCCATCAGGAATGCAGGCTCCTTATCAATACAGAGCTTCTACCTCATGCCCCAAAATGGCTACTGAGCTCCAGCCACCACATCCACATTCCAGCCTACATAAAGGAGGAAGGGGAAATAAAAGTATACCCCTCCTCTCTTTACTACTGCTTCCCAGAATTTGAACGTGATACTTCCGCTTTTACTCCATTGGTCACAATCCACAACTGCACTCCCTGGCCATACCTAGTTCCAAGGAAGGTTGGGGAAAGTAGCCCTTGTTCTGGAAAGGCATGCTAAAAATGTTGGGGCTCACTGTTACGGGAGAAGTAAAAATGGATATCAAGGAGCAACTGGCAGATTCTACCTCACACAGTAATAGAGAAGCATAAATGCATGGAATCCCACTGTGAAAGGGGTTTTTTAATTATCAAGTAAAAGTGCTTATCTGATGCTTAAGCTTTCCTGCCCATTGGTTGTCCCCACTCCCACCCCCAGTCACCTCATAAGAAGAGGTCTGGGCCAACCCATCTGATGTCTGGACAACATTTTCATCTGTTTAGCTGACATCCAGTGGTCCTTAAGGTCATTCCGAATAACTCTCAAACCTGAGCCCTCTTGCCTTAATAATTCCGATCTTTGAAGAGAGCCACCAAGTCCCCACAGCCAGACTCCTCTCCTCCCAGCACCCACTGCTCTACACCACCTCCCAGTGTGCTACCCATGGCGGGACTTGAAGTCCTAGGAGTGGCCTTACACAGTCAGAGGAGGATATAACCACTCTGAGAAAATACGCATCTATTAATATACTTCCAGAACAGCTTCTCTGCTTGCTTTAGGATTTCTGCCAATTGCTTCACACTTTTAATTCAGACAGTGCTCACCACATCCTGAAGCTACATATCCCCAATCCCATTTGTTACAGTTGATTTTTTGGCTTTGCCGTAGAACCTTCCATGTCTGCCTATTTTTACCTTCTCCTATGGGTCGGGCCTCTTGGCTTGAACCTACAAAGATAGTTTTAAATCCTGAGTCTGTCGATCAACAAATCATCCATCCCTCCCACCTGCATCTGCAGCTGGTAGTAACTCTGGGGCTCCATCAGTGACACTGAGCAGAGCGTTGCACAGGGCAGGGCCCAGGCCAAGGCTGTGAGATACGCCCTGAAATCCTCCCTCTGGGTGACACGGATCCATGAAGCAGTCCTTTCTGTGGCAACAAGGAAAACTGGTTTGGATGTGTGTTGCTGCCATAGCGACGCCCAAGCAGGCAGCTAAGAGCCCCGGGGGACTGGGCCGCTGGCAGCACCTGCTACCAGAACTTTCCTTCAGCAGTGAGGAGACTTCCAGAGCCCTCCGGAGCCAGGAGCCAGTGGTTGGGAGATAGCATTCACTCATGCATTCATTCGTTCCTCATTCATTTGTAAAACATACTGAGGTCTTCTACAAGCCAGAGGCTCTCCGAGAATAAAGGTCAACAAGATCCTATGAGCTGTCTGTCTAGTGGGGAGTAACATCACAGCCGGGACGACTCTATGAAACTGCGTCAGGTCACGCCATCCTCTGCTCAGCACTCCGAGGGGCTCCCACGGCCCTTCCCCTGGCCCCCAGAGCCCTGTCCAGCCCACATCTCCCCCACACCCATTCTCTCCCCTCCAGCCACCCTGGCCTCCTTTTCTAACAGCCCACATGGGTGTGCTCCTGCCCTCCCACCTTTGCATTTCTCTTTCCTTTGTCTAAAATGCTCTTCCCCAAATTTCTACGTGGCTCCCTCTCTCCCTCCCCTCCTTCAAACCTTTACTCAAACATCACCTTCTCGGGCTTCCCTGGTGGCGCAGTGGTTGAGAGTCCGCCTGCTGATGCAGGGGACACGGGTTCGTGCCCCGGTCCGGGAAGATCCCACATGCCGCGGAGCGGCTGGGCCCGTGAGCCGTGGCCGCGGGGCCTGCGCGTCTGGAGCCTGTGCTCCGCAAACGGGAGAGGCCACAACAGTGAGAGGCCCGTGTACCGCAAAAAAAAAAAAAAAAAAAATCACCTTCTCAGTGAGGCCTTCTCTGGCCACCATGTCTCAGTGTTAGCACTCCCAGTGTATTTCATTCCTCCTTCCCGATTTATTTTTTCTCCTTAACCTCTTCTCCAACATTCACTACCCTAATTTTTTTTTTTTTTTGGACGGAGACCCGGCGCCTTGGGAACAGGCGCAGTGGATGTGGCACCATGGAACCACGGGAGGAGCAGAGCTGGAGGCACGTGGAGAGGCCGCACACCCAGAGAAGGGGCTGAGAAGCCAGCCAGCCAGCCCCAGGAGCCAGTGAAGCGAATGGCGAAGTAGCATCACCCAATTCCTACTTTAGAAAGGCCAGAGGGCGTGGCCCCTCGGCCTCTTGGCTAAATCAAGGGTAGAAAGGCCAGAGCGTGGAGCACGGACGGGAGGGGAGCCAGACAGGAGACAGGACAGCAGTGGGAACGATGGTTCACTCATCCCTGAAAGAGGATCGCGGTGAATTAGGGCAGGGGTAGCCGACGTGCTCTGTGGAAGACCAGACGGTAAACACTGGGGGCATATTCAACTCAGCCGGTGTAGCAAGAAGGCAGCCAGAGAGCACGCAGATGAAGGGACGTGGATGCTTTCCAATAAAACTCTATTTACAAAATAGTCGGCCGCCAGATCTGGCCTGTGGGCCATAGTTTACGACTCCAGAACCGGGGGTCCTGGAGAGAGACGGCAGAGCCAGCAGAGTGGGTGGTGGGCAGGCTTCGGTGGCAGACAGGCCGGCCCCGCTGTGAGCGCTCGAGCACCAGGGGGCTGAAACCATCGGGGCCCACGGCCCTGAGTCAAGGGTGACCCAGGAGAATCTCTGCAACTACCTGATTCCAGTTGGAAATATCCCAAGAGAGAGTGAGAAGCCGTGCAGGGCAGCCAAAACCGGACCAAGGGAGGCAGGGCGTCCCCAAGAGTGTCTGGGGCCTGGACGTAGGGATCCCTCCCACCTGCCTTAGAGCGACTGCAAGGCACCCTGACCTTTCCTCCTCAGAACGTCTCCCTCTGCGACCCCACGGGGCCCCCTCCACCCTCCTCTGCCAGGTTCCCCTCCACGACGCCAGTGTCTTCCCTTCCGTGGGATCTTCCCCAAGTGGATAAAGCTCAGCGAGCCCCACCGAGAACAAGAGAATGCCAGGGTGCATGTGTGTGATGGGCGGCCGGGGTGCATGTGTGTGATGGGCGGCCGCCAAAACACAGGCCCCGGGGGGTGAGAGAGTGTGACAAGGAGCAGGGCGCGGATCTGGGGTCCTCACGGAGTCGGACAGGTGCCGAACCCCCCAACAGCTGCGTGCAAGACAACTGCGGGAAGAAGAAGAATAAGACGCAGCAAAAGCAGATGCCGAGGGACTGAGCCCGTCGGGCTCCCCTCCAACGCCTCCTGCCGGCGGGCAGCAGGGACGGGCGCTCCTCCCCAGCACATGCCCCACAAGCGGCTCCTGTTCCCGCAAGTTTTAAAGGTCACATGCTGACGTGACAGTCGCTAAGACCGCGATACAAATGCTCACAGGAGGCTTTGTGCCGGGGGCACGGCCCACCCACGGGCTCCGCACACAGAGGGCGGCCTTTCATGTCACCCAGAGCCCGGCCAGGAACCGGCCCCAGCGGGTGGGGTGCTGGCAGCCGGGCGGGTCCTCGAGTGGGTACCACGACGCTCTCGTCCCAGGCTCGTGGCCTGTGACCTTCCACTGCCCACACTCGGCGAGTGTGCGAGTGGTTCAAAGGCAAGTGTGCACGGCAGAGTTTGCAGTCTATCAGTTGAAGGAGTGAAACCGGCCTCTGCTTGTCTTGGGCCCACTTGCTGCTGTACAGAGTTCTCGAGGACCCCAGATTCTCAACGAAGAGGCCGGGCCGCGCCCCGCCCTCGGGGCGACAGACTGGGGCCCACTGTAAACCCATCCCACCCACCAGCCCTGTTCCCCCGGGGCCTGGTCCACCTCCCCCTCCTCTCTCACCCGCCCAGCGAGCCCAGGGCTGCCAGCCAGAGGCCTCCTGCACCACCCAGCCTGGGGGGGCTCCCGGGAAGGCTGGGAGCAGATCCGGGAAGATGGGGCTTCTTCCCAGCACCTCAGGAAACTGCCCACCCAACACACACACACACACACACACACACACACACACACGCACGCACGCAGACTAGGCCCCTCTACTTCTATCTCGCGCCGCCAGCTCTGGCTGCTCTGGGGTGATGGATGAAGGCTCCAAAAGCACACCCACCAACAGCTCAACTGCAGCCCGTCTCCAGGGACCCTGGGCACCTTCAGGCAGTGGTCTTGCAGGATGCGGTGCCCCCGTCTGGGTTTTGTTTGTTCTGCTTGTTCAAACTTTCATGCTTCCCATTGTTTGTCAGCTCACAGGAGCTCAGGTAACAAGCAGAGAACTGTGCCCGGATGGAGACCCTGGACGGCTGCCACCCCCCTTTCCCTCCCCCACCCCCATGATGCACTTCCCGTTCACGCAGGGGAAGCTTCCGGAACGGGCAGTGTTCGCGCTGTTGACCGCGGCTGAGGGCCTCTGAGAAGCTGCAGCAGCGTCAGGCGGGTGTCAGGACCCGCTCTGGCACCGTGTGGGGCCGCAGTGGCTTCAGGACCACCAGGCCCAGCTAGGACTCCAGGCCAACCTCGGAGCAAATGCCAGCCCCCCCTCACGAGACCACACAAGACTGGGCCCCTGCAGGGTGGGGACGGGTGCCCCCCTGCTGGGTGAGCCCAACGGGGTGGGAGAGAAGAGTAGACCTCAGAGGGTGGGAGACAGAACCCGGCAGCTGTCTGAAGACAGAGGGATGAGACGGGGGGCCTGGGCTCTAAGCCTGGGAGGGTCCTAAGCAAAGCCCCCCAGAAGACCAGCCCCCCTCTACATGAATCAGCTGTGTGACCACGTGCACCTCAGCAACCTCTCTGGGCCTCCATTTCCATAGCATTAGAGCAGGAAGGTGAACATTCCATCCTTGACGTTTGCTGCAGGCAGAGGCCAGTGCCTGCCCCACGGGAGAGCCGGGTCAGCATCAGTCATGATACAACGAGGACTCTCCTGGTCCAAAACCAGCAACGGCCTCACGGACCCAAATTCAACACCTTCCTTCCTGCCTCCTTTGAAAGGAACACACCTTTGCCTAAAAAGTGGGAGAGAGAAACTCAAGACTTTCTTCTTTCCATTTAGATGCCCAGTTAGGGTCTCAAACCCAGAATTCAGTTTGCCCGTAATTTCTCTGAGCCAATGCTTCTCTTAAGGCAGGAAAACAGGGAAGAGGGGTGATCCGCATTCCCTTTCTAGCCTGTCACTGCAAAGTGGTCCCCCACCCTTCTCACACACTCACACCTACCTTACTCACTCTCACATCCACACACACTCACACACACCTCTGGTTGAAGGGTGATGCAGCTGCTGAACTTATGGGACGCAGTACGCAACATCTGCTTTTTAATTAAGTGCAACGAGTCAATTATTAATCGACACCAAAACCTAAAGTGTAGGTGTGGCTGAGATCACTAATGCCACAAGAGACCAGGCCACGGATGCCCGGGGCAGCTACAAGCCCTAAAATATGTCTAGTCTGCCCGTTAACACTGACTGAGCAGTCAAACACACGGTCACATCATGTGAGACCCAAAAGACCACAGGGGCGCCCTCAGTCTCCAAACATCAACATGAAACCCAACCAGAGGGAACAGCTGAGAAACAAAGGAAATCCTGACACAAGCCACACCCTGGAGGAAACTTGAGGACATTATGCTGAGTGCCATAAGTGACATAAGGATAAATACTGCGAGATTCCACTGATATGAGGGCCCTAGAGTAGTCAAATCCATAGAGAAGGAAAGTAGGGGGGTGGGTGCTCGGGGCTGCGGGGGGAATGGGGACTTTGTGTTTCATGGGGACAGAGGTTCAGTTTGGGACAACGAAAAAGTTCTGGAGATGGGCAGTGGCTGCACAACAACATGAATGTACTGAAGGCCACCGACCCGTACACTTAAAAATGGTTAAAATGGTAAATTTTATGTTATGTGTATTTTATCACAATTTTTAAAAATAGAGAGAACAAATAATCCCACGAAATTAAGAGGTAAGCAGTACAGCCTGGACCATGAGACCCTCTGAGGTCATGGAATTCAGGGAAGACTTCATGGAAGAGGCATCCGCGCCCCCCATCCATCCCCCCACCCACCCCGAGCACCCCCTCTGAATAAGCCGTGAGGGGCTGGCTGAACGGAGCAAAGGGTAGGGGTCGTCTTACACTCCAAAGACATCTATGGGAACTGAAGGCCAGGTCTCAACTGCTGAGAAGGCCCAGTCACCAAGGCACAGTGTGGCGCGGTTGACGTGACCACATGATATAAATTCCAAAGACCCAGTTATCTTGAGAGCAAAGGGGCGCTGCTGATAATTACCCCAGACAAATGGCGCGGGGTCACCTGGGGCACAGCAGGAAGAGCCCAGGCTCAGGAACCAGGCAGACCTGGGTCAAGTCCTAGCTCAGGCATTCACTTGGGCAAATTACTTTCAGTCTCTGAGCCTCAGTTTCCCTACCTGTAAAATTTCTATCTCATGAGGTTACTGGGACTATCAAAAATAAGATGAGAGGACTTCCCTGGAGGTCCAGTGGTTAGGACTCTGCACTTCCGCTCAGGGGTCATGGGTTCAATCCCTGGGCGGGGAACTAAGATCCTACATGCCGCGTGGTGCAGCCAAACAGAAATTTTAAAAACTAAAATGAGAAAAGTTCAGTCCAGGATGTTGTATCTCTAAATATTAAAGTCTGTAATTTCTTATCTGCAATTCTGAGATCCAAAATGCTGTGAAAACTGAAAGCTTTCTAAACTCCTTTGGTGGCAAAATTTAACAGTGACCAATGCCCGGCAATTTAGAAGCTTTACGTCACTTGGTATAATTCATTCCTGTTTCTCTGCAGAAGCAGTAATGTCTTTGATGACAGAGGGCTGCTCCAGTCCCCGCTGGGCATGCATGATCCTTCCTAAGTGCAAACCTTCTGTATGAGGCTGGAAGGGTGAGGACTCTAATTATAGTTTCAGTGTCTTAGACATATTTAAATCTCTTGTCACCTATAGATACAGTTATGGGAAGTTATATTAAGTGGAAAACGGCATGTTTTTTTTGTTGTTGTTTTGTTTTGTTTTGTTTTTTTGGCCGCTCAGCATGCGATATCTTATTTCCCAGACCAGGGATCGAACCTGCACCCCCTGCAGTGGAAGCTCGGAGTCTTAACCACTGGACCGCCAGGGAAGTCCCCAAAAATGGCATGTTTAGTTTAAAAAAAAGCAACATGTAAAATAATGTGTATTCTCTGCTCTTCTTTATTTTAAAAAGACGTCTGCACCCATGAGCTTATCTAAGCATAGACCATCTTGAGAAGCATCCTTGAGGATGGAAACACGGGTGACCTCTGGAAACGGGGAACTGGGGTCTGGGCAGAGGAAGATTGATACTGCACTGCGCTCCCTCTTATGTATATTAAAATGTTTATTCCACATACTGAATACATTTTAAAACATTAAATTAAGACATGAAAAGGCACTTTACATCCATTAGAATGACTTTTATTTAAAAAAAAAAGAAAACAACTGTTGGCAAGGATGTGGAGAAAAGGGAACCCTCGTGCTCTATTGGGGGGAATGTAAAATGATGTGGCTATGGGAAACTATATAGCAGTTCCTCAAAAAATTAAAAATAGAACATAGGATCCAGCAATTCCGCTTCTGGGCACCTACCCAAAGGAATTGAAAGCAGGGTCTCAAACAAATATTTGTACCCCCATGTTCACAGCAGTGTTTTTCAAAAGGCGGGAACAACCCAAGTGTCCCTCAGTGGATGAATGGGTAAACAGAATGTGGCATATACATATGATGGAGTGTTACTCAGCCTTAAAAAGGAAGGAAATTCTGACACATGAATGAACCTTGAAGACATTATGCTCAGTGAAATAAGCCAGTCATCAAGGACAAACACTGCATGCTTCCACTTATATGAGGGCCCTAGAATAGTCAAATTCAGAGAGACAGAAAGGAGAATGGTCGTTACCAGGGGCTGAGGGAGGGGGAGGGGGAGTATGTAATGGGAACAGAGGTTCAGTTTGGGAAGATGAAAAAGTTCTTGAGATGAACTACGGTGATGGTTGCACCACAATGTGAATGTACTTAATGCCAGTGAACTGTACACTTTAAATGGTTAAGATGGGACTTCCCTGGTGGCGCAGTGGTTAAGAACCCGCCTGCCAATGCAGGGGACACGGGTTCGAGCCCTGGTCCGGGAAGATCCCACATGCCACAGAGCAACTAAGCCCGTGCGCCACAACTGCTGAGCCTGCGCTCTAGAGCCCGCGAGCCACAACTACTGAGCCCATGCACCACAACTACTGAGCCCTCGCACCTAGAGCCCGTGCTCCACAACAAGAGAAGCCACCGCAATGAGAAGCCCGCGCACCGCAATGAAGAGTAGCCCCGGCTCGCCGCAACTAGAGAAAGCCCGCGCGCAGCAGCGAATACCCGACGCAGCCAAAAATAAATAAATAAAATTTTTAAAAATGGTTAAGATGGTAGATTTTATATTATGTGTCTTTTACTACAATTAAAAATAAAGTTAGAAGAAAAATTTCTCGCATCACACTTCCCTTTGGACGCTGGGCTGCTGGAGCTGAATCTTCCTGTGACCTGTTCAGGAGACAGGCAGCGTTGGTTCAGGGCCATCTGAATAATGCATGAGTAATAGGGCTGTGGTCAGGGAGGGTCCTCCCACCCCGCAGGGCTCCGCTTGCCCAGCTGACCGCGGAGTGCCCTTTGGGAGGGCTGGGTTGGGCGGCGGTGGAGCAGGTGCTGGGCTGGAGCCTGACATGGACCAGGCTGGGGCCATCATGATATAAATGCAGGCTGCCCAGAGCCAGGGCCTGCTGTGACACACCCCACGGAGCCACGGCAAGACGTTAAGCCATGCGTGTCCCCCGGCAGCATCCAGTCCTGACAGAGAACGGATGAGGGGCCCCGGTTTCCCTTCGAAGCGAGTCAGTTCCTCTGCCCAGGGTTCCTCCTCAAAGTCTAAGAAGGCAAACACAAAGGGGAATAAGAATATCCACCTCTTTCCTTAATACTTGACACCCAAGTTTCTCTTTTCATCTTTCCAGTCTTTTTTTTTTTTCTTTTTTAAGTTAAAGGAAGGGCCTTTCTGGCAGATTAGAGTATTTGGATCATTTCTATGCACCAACTGGCAATTTCAGCTTCATTTCTGGATTTCTTCTTACCACACATGGCCCTGTGTGAGGCTCGAACCACAGGTGCCCTGCACGGGGATGCTCGCCCACAGGTGTCCCCGTGGCATCCCTGGGTCACAGGCGCCTCAGAAGCTCTGTCCATTTACCAGTTAGGAAAACAGTGCCCTGCCAGGGAGTTTCATGGAGAAAACGTTACATGGGGAAGGGGTTACAGAGATGCTGGAAGAGCTGAAAAGCCAAACCCGGACGGGAGTCCCAGCTGGACGTCCCCATACGCCCAGGCTCACCCAAACTCTGGGCAGCCTGGAGAGACCAGGGAGGGGACCATCCCACGGGAGGACCGCTGTCAGGGCCCCAGCCGGCTCAGAGCCAGGCGGAGGGGACACCTGGCTTTGCCCTCCCCCCAGCCCTCCCATATCTCCTCGTTGGCTGCTCTTGGTTGAACCCAGCTGGACGCCAGGCAGCGGCAAGGGAGCCTGGGAGATGTGGTTTGCAGAAGACAGGACACAGCTGTCCAGGGCAAGGCAGGCTGGCGACTCCAGCCACGGCTGTTGCAGCTGTCCCGACCTCCGGGGGGATATATCCACCTTTCTTTTTTCAGTTGTTGTTCTGTCCTAACATTTCTCTTTTAGATGCCCCATATGCAAAGGAATTGAATTAAATTTGGACAGAATGGATTTTTTAATTAGATGGATACAATTAATCGCCAGGCCAGCCCACCACTTCTGAAGCCCCACAGTGGACATGTGTCCCCTGGCTCTTCCCTTGCCCGACCAAGCGTCCCCCAGACGAGTCCCTCTGCCCCGTGCCCTCTGTCAACAAGGAGCAGGCTGTGCCAGGCCAGTGTGAGGCGTGGACCAGACACAGACATTGCTGGACTCAAGCCGGGCGCTGGGGGAAGAGGCAGCATAACAGGCTTCCAGGGCACCTGGAGAAGCAGGGGCGTTGCTTCCTGCACCAGGGCTGGGCTTCCAGGTACAGAGAGCAGAGGTCACTGTGGTCCAACGGGCTGAGCATAGATTAGGAGCTCAATTGCTCTTTGTCTAGATTCAGCGGAGGCACCCAACCTTGTGTGACCTTGAGCCAAACATGGTTAAGCTACAACCGGCTTTCCAAGACAAGGGAGACGTGACCAAGAACGTCAGCAAGAGGCCCCGACAGGTGCGTGCACCAGGATGGCAATGCTCAGCGCCCACACCCTGCCCTTCCTCGGAGGCGTGTTCTCATATTCGATCTCATCTATCCTTGAGACCATCCTTGTGAAGGAGGGGGAGGGGTTTTTAGCCCATCTTAGGGAGAGGGCACTGAAATATACAGGCACTGGAAATACGCGAGCACCAGCGCAGTGGGTGAAGCTGGCATCGGATTCAAGGCCACGTGAGTGTCAGCCCCGACCTGTTTCTACTGAATCAAGGAGGACCAGTTACCTCCTCAGCCCAGGGCCACGGTACAGTTAAGGAACAACTTTGCATTCGGCCTAGGAAGGGGAGAAGTTACACGGGGGAAGAGGACGAGGGAGAGAAGGAAAAAGGAAGGAGAGAGAAAGCAGAGATGAAGAAAGGGCCACGATGGGCAAGCTGGGTGGGAACACACAGATGAGGGAATCATTCTGCCCCCTCTCTTCATCACGGCCCGTGACAGAACCGGTTTGCAAGACTGGGATGCCTCCCACCATCCCTCCAGGGCACTGGAAGCTCCCCCCCCCCACCCCCGGTTACTTATTCCGAAGAATAAAGAGCTACTCCCCTCCGTTTCTAATCTGGGGTAGTCCTACCATCTGCGGAGATTTTCCCTCCCCCCGGGGGCCCAGTTTCCCACACTGGGAGTCTAGTTCCCTTGCTGCAAGGTGCCGGCCATCGTGTAAGGTGGGAGAACAAATACTCAGGTGGCTGTGCTGTGGCTGCAACACGTTTAAATGCACCTGAACAGTGAAACACTTTCACCTGGGTGGACAGGGGGACAACAAGGTCAAGGTGCCAAGGGTCCTCTCCTTCCCACTCACAGCAGCGTTATCTAGGCTGTTGTCAAAGACAAGCCCTTGCAGAGGTTGGGCGGGTGTCGTTCACGGGCCCAACCAGGGTGGGAAGGATGCAACCAAGGCCTTGCTCTCAGAGCGCGTTACCCTGAGCCCTGGTAGTCACCCTGCCGGCCACACTAGAGCCCAGGACTCTGGCTGAGTCTTCTGCTAAAAAGAGAATGATCATCTTCTCTAGTTTAGACACCCAAACTCATACCACCAGATCCAGAAACACACCCGAATTCCACTTTTGCTAATTTTCAACCCAAGGGATTTTCCAGAAAGTAGCGCTTTATAACAGAAAAGCTTCCTGGACAGCAGGCGGGGCTGTTCTAGCGAGTCCAGGCCATCGTTCTGACTGCACCCTGTAAGCCAGGAAAACCCACTGCTCAGTCTGCACAGCTCCCTGTTTGCCGTCGGGGAAACCTACTCAAGGTGCTCGAGGCAACAATTGCTGTGCTGTGTTCAGGGCATGTAGGAAAGTGACATTTATTCCTGGGTTATTGTTTTCTCTCTCTGCCCCCAGGGTCAGTCAACAAACAAGGTGTCCTTGGAACAGAGGCCTCCCTTTAGGCATCTCCCGGTTTCTGAGCACAGCTCAGCAAAGACGCCACAGCCCTCCATCCGGCTGTGTGCAGACGGGCATCCTCTGAGTCCTGCTGCAGCATTTCGGGGTTGCCAAGTTACGGATGGGAACAGGTGCTCCTAATTCAGCGTAACCCACCCAGCCTTAATTCACTTTCCCTGGAAACCTCTTGATTTCGGAGTGAAAACTCCTGGCTCCTCTCGGGCTAGCCTGGATTTGCCGAGGTGCGTTGCTAAATTTAATTGCCAGTTTCCATGCCATGTGATGGCGTGTGACAGGCCAACTCACCCTGTTAAGTTAGCCAAGGGGTTTTAAATAAATGCTTTCTGACAGAAAGGATGATAAAGATCCCTGTTATTCAGCAGCGTGCTTGGAGAGTGGGCCGGTCCAAGTCTCACAACGAAGCAGGAACAGCCGCGGTGTTAATCGCACGAGCTCCCTCAGCGCTGCCCAGCGGTTACCAAGAAAGGCTAACAGGGCCTGAGGAAAGAGCCCCCTCCCAGATCAGGAGGCCTCACCAGCCCAGCCTGTCCCAGGTCTCTGTGACCTTGGGACACAAACAGCTCTGTGGGCCAGCCTCAGCTTCTCCATCTGAAAAGAGGAACTGTTAACAAAAAATCAGGAGTAGCAGCAAATGCTTGGAACTTTCGGGGAGCATGCTACAGATCTCCAGATGCAGGATTGTTGGTGAAATCACCCACAGCACCCCGTCAACAAGCCCTTCAAAGGAAGCAGCGTTACTCTTCCTCATAGCCTGTAATATACCAATAGGAATCAAATGCTGATGACGTTTGTATTCTCCCTGATTATTTCCTTAAGAAGCCCTCCCCGTCTTCCGTCTAACGTTGCTCAGCGTGGTCTGAGAAACGGCAGCATCGGCTGCACCTGGGAGCTCGTGAGAAATGCAGAGTCTCAGACCCCACTCTGTTCCTGGGGAATCAGAATGTGATTCTGATTAACAAGCGCCCCAGGGGATGCATGTGTATTTTTAAAATAAATTTATTTACTTCATTTATTCATTTTTGGCTGTGTTGGGTCTTCATTGCTGCACATGGGCTTTCTCTAGTTGCAGCGAGCGGGAGCTATTCTTCATTGCAGTGTGCGGGCTTCTCATTGCGGTGGCTTCTCTTGTTGCGGAGCACGGGCTCTAGGTGCACGGGCTCAGGAGTTGTGGCTCGCGGGCTCTAGAGCGCAGGATCAGTAGTTGTGGCACACAGGTTTAGTTGCTCCGTGGCATGTGGGATCTTCCCGGACCAGGGCTCGAACCCATGTCCCCTGCATTGGCAGGCGGATGCTTAACCACCGCGTCACCAGGGAAGCCCCTGCATATGTATTTTAAACGTCAAGAAGCACTGGTCTGAAACAGTGGTTGTCAAACTTTAGTGCACGTCAGAATTCTCCGGAAAGCTCATTTAAACATTGCCCTCCACCCCCCACCTCCAGAGTTTCTGATTCAGTAGGTCTGGGATGGGGTTCAATAAGTTTCATTTCTACCAGGTTCCCTAGTGATGACAGTGCTGCTGGTCCGAGGACCACACTTTGAGAACCACGAGTAAGTATTCCTTGTAGCAGCTGTTCTGTGATACCTCACTTCCCAAGTCACTGAGGGTCCATGATATCTCTTCTTTATGTACTCTGGACCCTGAAATCCCTGGAATCACTGCATTCTTCTCTTAATATGTCTCAATTCCTAACTCTTTAATCATTTTTGATATTTTGAGTTCAGCCCACGTTTCTTTTAGGAAGTTCTGCACTAGGCATGGAAAATCAGAGAGTTGGTGCCGCACAAAAATGAGAGGATTTCATGAAAAGCCTACTTTTTACCCCCATATGGTTGTTCTAAAATTCCACTTGTTTTATTTTTCAACTAGAGTTATGCTGCTGGTCTATAGGGAGTTTGTTATGAGTACCACAAGATGACCATGTTGATTGACTACAGTACAATTTTTATTAATTTTTTTAAATCACATGAGCAATACAGTAACACGTGTAATTAAAACAATCAAGACTGAAGAATAATAAATTAAAAGCAAAAGTCAATTTTTATGTCCCCACCATCCCCATCCCCTATTCCATTCTCCTCCCAGAGATAACGCATGTTGGCAAATATGCGTGCATTCTTCTGGGCCTTTATATGTGCATATATACCTAAAGAGAGAGAGAGCTCTGTTTATATGCACATAATAATGCCATAAATACAGTTCTGCAACTTCCTTTTATTAACAATATTTCTTAGAGAGTTTTTCAAACCAATAAATAGACTCTAGCTCATTCTTTTTATTTTTTTAACATCTTTATTGGAGTAGAATTGCTTTACAATGTTGTGTTAGTTCCTGCTGTATAACGAAGAGAATCAGCTATATGTATACATATATCCCCATATCCCCTCCCTCTTGCATCTCCCCGCCACCCTCCCTATCCCACCCCTCTTGGTGATCACAAAGCACCCAGCTGATTTCCCTGTGCAATGCAGCTGCTTCCCACTAGCTATCTGTTTTACATCTGGTAGTGGATATCTCCAAAATGTACAAGCAGCTCATGCAGATCAATATCAAAAAAACAAACAACCCAATCCAAAAACGGGCAGAAGACGTAAATAGACATTTCTCCAAAGAAGACATACAGATTGCCAACAAACACATGAAAGGATGCTCAACATCACTAATCATTAGAGAAATGAAAATTAAAACTACAATGAGGTATCACCTCACACCGGTCAGAATGGCCATCATCAAAAAATCTACAAACAATAAATGCTGGAGAGGGTGTGGAGAAAAGCGAACACTCTTGCACTGCTGGTGGGAATGTGAAGTGGTACAGCCACTATGGAGAACAGTATGGAGGTTCCTAAAAAATCTAAAAATAGAACTACCACATGACCCAGCAATCCCACTACTGGGCATATATCCCGAGAAAAACGTAATTCAAAAAGAGTCATGTACCACAATGTTCATTGCAGCACTATTTACAATAGCCAGGACATGGAAGCAACCTAAGTGTCCATCGACAGATGAATGGATAAAGACAGGACAGGAATAAAGACACAGATGTAGAGAATGGACTTGAGGACATGGGGAGGGGGAAGGGTAAGCTGGGATGAAGTGAGAGAGTAGCATTGACATATATACACTACCAAATGTAAAACAGCTCATTCTTTTTAAATCTGCATGGCTATATTCCACAAAAGAAATCTATCATAGTTTATCTACTATTCTGTTGATGGTTTTGCTATTACCAGTAATACTGGGTTAGCATTCTCATGAGGTTCAACTGAGCAGCGGCCTCCAAAAAGGTGCTATCAATTTACATGACATTTACATTACATTACAAAGTGCGCCACTTTGAAAGTGCTTATTTCTAACCTTCTCATCAATGTTGGCTATTATCAGTATTTTATATTTTTACCAATATATGGGGATATCTCATTATCTAAATTTGCACTTACCTGATTACCACTTGAGGTTAAACATCTTTACTTAAGTTTACTGACCACTTTATTTCCTTTTCTGCAAATTATTCAGATTTTCTCTCCTTTTTTCTATTGGGTTTGAGGTTTGTTTGTTTGTTTTGGGGTGGGGTGGGGGGAGAGTAGGAGCAATAGTCTGTATATTGATCTTTGTTCTACTAAAAATGTTGCAATGGTCACAGCAAAGCAAACCATAAACAAAATGAAAAGACAACCTACAGAATAGGAGAAAATATTTGCAAACAATGCAACCAGCAAAGGATTAGTTTCCAAAATATACAAACAGCTCATACAACCCAATATCAAAAAAACAAACAACCCAATCAAAAAATGGGCAGAAGATCTAAATAGACATTTCTCCAAAGAAGACATACAGATGGTGAACAGGCAGATGAAAAAAAGTTCAACATCGCTAATTATTATAGAAATGCAAATCAAAACTACAATGAAGTATCACCTCACTCCAATCAGAATGACCCTCATCAAAAGCCTACAAATTATAAATGCTGGAGAGGGTGTGGAGAAAAGGGGACCTTCCTACACAGTTGGTGGGAATGTAAATTGGTGCAGCCACTACGGAGAACAGTGTGGAGGTTCCTTAAAATACTAAAATTAGTGTGACTATATGATCCTACAATCCCACTCCTGGGCATATATCCAGAGAAATCTATAATTCAAAAAGTTACATGCACCCCAATGTTCACTGCAGCACTGTTTACAATAGCCAAGACATGGAAGCAGCCTAAATGTCCACCGACAGGTGAATGGATAAAGATGTGGTACACACACACACACACACACACACACACACACACACACACACACACACACACACACACCATGGAATATTACTCAGCCATAAAAAAGAATGTAATAATGACATTTGCAGCAACATGAATGGACTTAGAGATTATCATACTAAGTGAAGACAGAGAACAACAAATATTATATGATAACACTTATATGTGGAATCTAAAAAAAAAAGGTACAAGTGAACTTATTTACACAACAGAAAGAGACTCACAGACATAGCAAACAAACTTATGGTTACCAAAGGGGAAACAGAGGGGAGGGATAATTTAGGAGTTTAGGATTAACAGATACACACTACTATATATAAAATAGATAAACAAGGACCTACTGTATAGCACAGGGAACTATATTCGATATTTTGTAATAACCCATAAGGGAAGAGAATCTGAAAAAGAATAGCTATATATTCTTTTCACCTGTACACCTGAAACTAACAAGACATTGTAAATCAACTATACTTCAGTTAAAAAAAAAAAGTTGCAATGTTTCATCCAAGTCTCTCCCTTGACTTTTCATAACTTTACCTTTTGTCATATAGAAGTCGTAGTTGCTGTATACTCTATAATACCTTTTCCACTGAATCCATGCATTGCTAGAAATCAGATTCCTCTAATCTGCATTCTTCTGAGGGGAACAGTCCAAATTTTTGGACAAGAATGAAAGGAAGGTGGGAAAGGAAGTTGTAAACAAAACTTAGCAGGAAAACAAAGGGATCCTGCACCTCCCACCTTCCTCTGTCTTCCCCGTGTATCTTTCGGCCTGAAGTTTTGGTTTGATGAGAGGTTTAGGAAAATAAGCACACTGGTTTAGGTAGTTTGGAGATATGTGTGCAAGAGCTGAAGTCAAAGGAAGCTGCTATCGGAGGCGATTCTTCATGGTCTGTCCTGTTTCTGCACGTGTTCCTGGCAGAGGCGGTGACTGTTTTTGCTCCACCTTATCTTTTCAAGGCTGTTTGCACAGCAAAGAGCCCTGGAGACAGAGGCGGTATCACCCTCTGGAGCACAAGGCTGGTTTGTTTGCTGTCCAGCATAATAAAGTTCCCCCCAGGCAAATGCTGCAGGTTTGCATACAGCCCGTTACAAAAGTTTGGGGTTTCCTAAGCTCAGCTCCTCTCCTGTGACACGCCCCACTGAGTGTGGAGGTGTCATCTGGCCCTGTCTGGCCACCCAGTGGGAACTGGGGCTTAGGGGACCAGCACAAGAAAATGGTGATTCTCTGGCTACTGCTATTGCTACGAGTATTAAACTGTCCTTTGTCTCTAATCCAGGCATCTCATATCTCTTGCTGGTGTCCAAACCTTCACAGCTCTTGACAGTTACCACGTAATGAATGATTAAAACACCTCATAAACTCGATTCTTATTCCAGTCAGACTGATCTGCCTACAATGCACAAGTCACCCAACCCAGTTTTTTCCTCAAATTAAAGAGTCCTTGAATGGTTAGAGAGAGAAATGTGTTGTAAAAAAGTTTACAGGGCTTCCCTGGTGGCGCAGTGGTTGAGAGTCCGCCTGCCGATGCAGGGGACACGGGTTCGTGCCCCGGTCCGGGAAGATCCCACATGCCGCGGAGCGGCTGGGCCCGTGAGCCATGGCTGCTGAGCCTGCGCGTCCGGAGCCTGTGCTCCGCAACGGGAGAGGCCGCAGCAGTGGGAGGCCCGCTTACCACAAAAACAAAAACAAAAACAAAAACAAACCAGGGAGCCAATGCCTTAATCTTAAAGTGAAAGACAAACTTTTCCAATGATTCCAGTCCAGGGTACAGAGCACCCTAGCTCTCCCCAGCGGCTAGGTTCTAATGAAACAGAATCAATAGTCAGCGGTTTGGTCCCCCAAACCCAGCAAAAGAGAACGAATGGCCCTGGGCCTCGCTTCATCTGAGGGGATGCGTTAGAGCATCACATCACACTGAGGAGATATCTCCTCCCCAATGAAGGATACACTTTGTAGTGAACAGAATGTTCTCGCTCACTAAACGCAATGTCTCTTCCTTCGACAGAGCTGGAAATACTCAACAGTTCGTAACTTCGTCTCCCTTTCTAGACCCCAAGATGCTCATCACCCTATTGCCTAGGCTGTATAACAAGTTTGTGCATTGTAGCAAGTTTACAGAGTACTTGTTGTTAATCCCCTTTTAAAGTGGCTGCTTTCTAAAGATACCTAAGGAAATATCTTAATGTCATCAGTAGTAAAAGTGTGTGATGCACCTGTAGGTTTAGTTTTCCAGTCCTGTCTCTGCCATCTACTAGCTGGGTGTCTTGTACAGGATCACTTAACTTCTAGAAGCCTCAGTTTCCTCATTTGTAAAAGACGACAATATGGTTATGGTTTAAAATCAACAAATACGTAAATACTTTGTGAGAGCTAAATACCTAAGAAACTGTAAAGTCATCATCGTAACAGCCATAGATGGTAACAGCATACAGGTCACATCACAACGGGTGGCTTGCCTGCATCCAGCTCATCCTACCCACGGTGTGAGGGTCTTACCAGCTTCAATTTCAGTGGGTACGAGGGTCTTATTAGCCTTTAGCTTTCAATCTCAATTAGCACTTTTTTATCTTGCCCTACAATCTGGTTCCCGTCTTACTTTTGAGACTTATAGCTACCTCCATAATGGTCCGTGTTGAGAGATTTCTTTTTCCTGCACAGCAAAAGGTGAGTGTATGAAAACTTGTGCTCAGATGGTTGTTCTCAACAGAAGTGCTGCAGTGGGAGGGGCCTCGTGCAGTGAGCAGTTTCAGTGAGTTCATCCAGGACCTTTCACTGTGAACAGGATGTCTTGCCCAAGATGGGCAATGAGCACAGTGAGGAGACAACGGGACCCGTCAGCCGGAGCACAGCCCTGTGGGCAGCAGAGTCGGCGGCCAGGAAGCAAAGGCACCGTTTAGCACCACAGACGAGAGGCTGGCAAGGTCAGCCTTGCAGATCCCAGACGAGGACACGCCCAGCTGCTCCAGGAAAGCCGCTCACCTCCCTGCCCGGCCTTCGGCACTTTCTCCTTTGATCCCGGTGTCCTGGCTGGAACCAGGACACTCAGAAAGCAGGTCAGAGGAGAGAAAGGACCCAATTCTTCTAAAACGAAAAGACTTTAGCCCAAGGGAAGATAAAGGGCATGACTTTTAACTTTCCAAAGTTAGCTCATTTATTTTCAATGCTGCAAATTAGCACCAGCCTTACACAGAAATCCACTGACTGATGCTGAAACCCGAGGTGTCAAAAGCTCTGCATCGACAAAGGTTTGCCTCAGCTGCTGCCGCTGAACAACATGCAAAAACATGTCGTTTAATTTTAGCTTTATAATAAATAAGTTCTTTCCCGAACCCACTCAGGAGCACAGGCTGTCACCAGGCCTCCAGGTGTGCTCTGAAATCAGACCCTACCAAGAGATCCCATCCTGCTAAAACATGCAACTAAGCCATCCATCATCTGCTATGTTCCTGCGAACTGTCTTAACAAGTGCGAGTGTTCCAACAAAACCTCTTCCTCAGGTTCTGCTGTGCTACATAAAGTCAGCGTGTGTGTGTATGTGTGTATGCGTGGGGGGCACGTGTGCATGTGTGTATTCTATAGTAAACTCTTCATTTAAAGGTGTCAGGAAAAGAGTGATAAATAAAGCACAGAGATGAGGCAGCAGAGACTGCAATTCAAAGAGCTTGGGAGCAATGAGACGGTTTTAGCTCTTCATTCAACCAACCCATTTTACTGTGCTCCTCCCGTGCACCAGGCGCTGTGCTGGGTCCCAGGGGAGACACAGAGGTGGGGTAGGCACGATGCCACCCTCAAGAAGTTCTCAGTCTACTTCACACACAAACAGCGGTGATGCCGAGCAGGAGAGCCGTAACGCAGGGCAGGTGAAGCACTTTGGCGTCTCTCTGGATGACCGTTATTGACACGTGCCGTCTTCCAGGGGTCCCAGAACCCCCTGAGAAGGGGCTTGTTGAATGAGTCTTTCTTTCCAGGGCAAAGGCTGATAAGTCTCTGGTAGCAAAGGAATATGAAGCACGTAGAGAAAAAAAAAGGATGCATTTATGAAATGTAAGGAGAGGGGAAATATTACATCTATATAAGAAACAGACAAAGATTTCTAATTTTTAGCTGTGAGATTTATAATGCAAACGTAAACACTGTCCTTGTGCATAAGAACAACACATAAGGCACGCATGGGCCCCGATGTTTCTTTTCTCCACCGACGTACATTCTGCCATCCTAAGTGGGGACTCTCTTGGAAATACCATTTCACCTAAGTCCCTCCTTCCTGGCAACCTCCATCACAACCTCATCATGATGTTTGGAGGTGAACTGGGCAATCGAAGTGTCCACAAACCAGGTATTGGACTCTCGGTTGAGAAAACGAACCTGAATCAGATTCATCCCTGTGGTTCCGGAGTCCCTCCGTGCAGAGCGTGGCTGGTGGTCAGGGTGCAATGAGGCCCCCTCCGGGCTCACACTGAGACACTTGCCCTCTTGGCCCCGGACCCCCATGCAGCTGGATGTTCAGAGCTCCCCCAGCCTCTTCTCTGATGGCTGAGTTTCTTGTCCGAGTCCCCTGCTAATCTGTGAAGTCCTTGGGCAGGGGCAATGGCTTTGATTTTGGATTCCCCAAGCTTGGCACCTTCTAACGAGAAGAGAAGCAGCTCACCTTACAGATATTTCTTCTTATTTATTCTAGCGTTTTATTTTACATGCTTGCACGCATACACACATCAAGATTGGCTCATTGCACAATGTTTTCTTCATGCATTCCTTTATTTTTTACTTCTATTTGAGTTAATATTATTTTTTACGCATGAATGTGTTTAAACCTCCCCATTCACCTTAGTATTTGCGAAGACAATTTTAAATGCAAATATAAGGGCGTTCAACTTCTATCAGAATCGCTGAAATTATACAAATCGCATTTTGCAGCTCACAGATGCATACGTATTCTTACCTAAACAGTGGAAACTCTAAATAAAACTAAGCAACCCGTGTCTTACCTCTTGACTTGCGCACATCTGACCAGCGCTGTCTACCTTCAGCTTACTGATAGGTAAGGAAGGGCCCAAGGAAAAGGACCCGTGGGTTACCCTATCGTCTCCTTTTCTGCTACGTCATCGTTTTCAGTGTAAATGGTTGGCTAATTCAGGGAAATAACACGAGTGAGAAAGGATATGACGGGGCCCCTTGGCAATTGGTGTCTGTTACACCACCACTGCCTTTCTGCATTTGAAGCCTGTTCTGATTCTACTGGGAACCATGGCCCCCTCCCCACTTCCCTTACTTACCCCCTCCTTCCCTGGTTCGCTCAGTCGTGAATGTAACACACCTGCCTGTGCTCACTTTGTGCCTCCCTGGGCTCCTGTAGGATTCTGCGCTCACGAGCATCGTGAATGGAGCAGCAGGGAAGGGTGGACACCAGCCAACTCCTCTGCTCCTGTGCGTGCTCCACCGTCCCTTTCACTTCGCTCCCCAAACCCAACTTCAAAGATAAATATTAAGAATTTCCGGATGGCAACAGCCAAGCATTAAACCAAGCTGTAATGCTTTATAAACTCTGAACACAGAGCCCTGGGCAACTTCAAGCTTGCACGCCTGTGAAGCCGGCCCTGGTCACAATACTCTATGGTCACAACCAACTGCACTTCATTTCGAGCAACAACTGGATCGACAACAGCTAAAGGAGAAAGCCTCAACACTTCAAGACCATAGCAGTACAGAACACCACTGTTCTAAGTCAGATGCACTGAGAATATTACAGCGTGACTTTAAAAGCCGTCAGACAGGACTCTGACATTCTGTGAAATTCAACAGACATTTACTGTGCCCAGCACTGTCCCAAAACCCTCCAGGATGGGGTGCAGGGGGTGTGGCGAGTGCTCCTCAAATGAACAGACACTGTCCCTGACCTCAAGAACACTAGTCCAGCTGGGGAGACAGAGAGCTGCAGAACCACACTGCCAGACACAGGTGGCCACTGCTGTGATGGCAAAAGGGAGCACTGTGGAAGCCCAAGTGAGAGAGTAATTGAATCTAACTGGGAGACGGAGGTTTATGAGCTATAGGTGACATTCGAACTGGTCCTCAGAGGTGAGTAAAATATTGATAAAGGATGGGGGAATGACACTGACTTAGTTCGGATTCCTCCAAGAAGTAGAGCCTAAGACAAGGGTCTGTGTGCAGGGAGTTTATTTTGGAAAGTAATCCCAGGAAACAAAAATGAAGAGATTGGGAAGAGGAAAAGCCAACCCAAAGGTGTATTACTGAGCTGATAAGTGCTCTGGACGGATGGGGCTCAGTCCCAGCCGAACCCACTGCGGAGCCACGTAGAATGCACCTCCACCCCAAGACCGTGGGAGAGTGATTGATCCCCACCTCCACTGGTCCAGGGCTGCCCCAGGACTCTTCAAGAACTCCTCAGCATCTCCAGGTTTGCACATGCCCAGGGAGAGCCGGGCAGCCTCCCCCAGTCATCCCACACTGAGGTGGAAGAGAAGCCCAGAGGCAGGGGAGATACACGTGGTGCAGCTGACATGGGGTGCGGTCAGGCTACACCTGTGCCCTGCTGGTTGCCACAGCAACGCCTGGAACAAAAAGGTGTGGTGCGAGGAGAGTATCAGGGATGTTCTGCACATCATCCAGCCCCGTGCTTCTCAGACCTGAGCCTGTGTCACACTCCCCAGAGGGCTTGTTAATGCAGATCGATGGACTCCACCCCAGAGTTTCTGGTTCAGTAGATGGAGAGGAAGGGCTGGGAGTTAACATTTCTAGCCTGGCCTCTGTATGGGCATTAAGGCTTTTAAAGACAGTTGTCCATTCTGTACAGGGACACAAGACTGACCAAGCAGGAGAAAGAGCAGTTGCTAAAACGAAAAAATAAATATGTGTGTGTGTGTGTGTGTGTATACACACACACCCGTATCTCCAGGGAGAGCAGAAACTGATTTCATCATAAGAATAAAATTGGCATATGCATTCTCTGTCGATCTACAGAGAATTGCTCATCTGTTGATAATCTAATGAGAATTTCAATAGCCAAATGTGAAGGAGAGGTTGGTGTTAGTCTGTTTGTGTCTTATCCCCACCTCAATCCAGATCTATTCTCTGCCCTTCGCTGTGCCTGGGAAGCTAATCTCTCTTGACTGGATCACCCAGATTGAGTCAGGCTGGAACCTGGGACCCTTTGCTGCAATGCTGCAAATGCAGTGCTTGCATGTGGACACACCTCTCCTCCAGCTACAAAATACAAAGAAACTATATGGGACTAAAAAAAACTGGGGATCCGGAGCAAAAGCAGGTTACTGCGCATGCCCCCTGCACGTAACACCGCCAAGGGGTGGGCAAAATAATTAAGCCACCCCTCCGGCCCCAGCCCTAGCCACATCCCTACCTTCACCCCATATAAGGAACGAGCTCCTCCCCCTTGGGGAGCGAGCGAGGGAACCTGTTACTTGCTGTCGCTCCCCCCTGCACCCGGCACAGGAACACCAACAAAGCCTTGCCTGAATTTCTCGTGTGGCCTCTAGTCAGTTTCTATTGATTGGGGAAGGCCAAGAACCCTGGTGGGTATCAAGATTGGCCCATCAAAGGCACCGTTAAGAAACCAAAAAGATGAGAGAAGAGAGGATGTTTAGCTCCGTGCTTCTCCAGGGCTGCTGTGTTCCCACGTGGCCACCCTCCTCCTGGGGCCTCCTCTTGTACATTTCTCACCAGGCTCACTGCCCCTTGGGCCTCGGGGTGGTCACGGTTCCTCACTGTTCCTGGTCCTGGAGCCTCACCATCCCCGGCTGCTCCCTTAACTCTGCCCAAAGTGCTTCATTAATATTCTTTTCAGCTCAGCCATCTTCTTTCTACCAGCATCTTGATTAATAACGGTGTCTTGGGGAAAAAATACAAATTAGAGCCAGGTAAGGCTTCATAAATAGACCAGTATTTCTGAGCCTTCTGCCACGAAGAATAACCCTAATAACACTCAGGGGATGCTGACATTTTAAGACTTAAGTGCAGGACACAATGAAATACAAAATGAAAAAAAATTAGATGAGCCCCACATAAAGATAAACCAGGCCTTGAAACGACTGCCACGATTAAAGATACACCAAAAAAGCAAGGAGAACTTGAGAGAGACAGATTTTTCTTTCAAACCCTAAGGAATTTGCTAAAGGCAAGGGAGAGGCCCAAAAGTGCTCTGTAAAACTTGTCCCCATCTACATGCGCGCTGGGAACATGGACCCCTGGCAGGAGAAAAGAAAGTGTGATTTAGTCTGTGGACATGAAAGCCTTCCAAAGCATCTTGGGAAACATGAGATAAGATCAGACCAGAAATTAACGAATCTGAGAACACACTGATAACGCAATGTGTTGCAATCAATTTAAAGTTCACGTCTTGCTTGATTTACGCACCCATAATAAAATCAATCAAAAGCTGGTGCTTCTTCGGTGTGTTTTAACTCTGTCCCTTGGCATCCCCAGCCCCAGGCTCTGACTGGAGCTCTTGGTTCAGCATCTCAGAAGCCACGGGGTATTTCTACTTCTGTCTTCAGCGACCCTGTGCATGTTGGGGGCGCCTGGAGGAGTCGCCATGCACCCCGGCAAGGATGGCCAATTACTTCAGATCTCAAAGGGACATTCTAAGTGAGGTGCTTAAGTGAGACAGGGGGTGTTGCACAGCGAGGAGGGATCTGGTTCGAGCCTTACAGCTCTTCTCAATGGCCCTCTGTTCTGTTTTTACTCTGTTTACACTGTGCCCTGTTGTTCTCCAGATTTCCAAGGTTAAATCCGGCACACACACACCCCCCATTAAGGCTATTTGAGTCCTTCAGAATTTCTAGAGCTCCTCTGCTAATCCGATGTGTGTAGCGCTTTTCTTCTGGCTGGGCGTGAATACAGGGCGAAGCATGGCTTTTGTGCACTACTGCAGAATTTTTCCCCATGTGACCATCTAAGACGAGGTCTGTGCCTTTAAACTTCTTATCAGTGAGTCGTTCCCCGTTTATTGGTTACAGTATTTTATCTCAGGTGAGAGGTTGTCGTTATCATCACAAACGTAGTTAATATTTATTGAACACTTACTATGTGCTGGATGACGTATACTTAAGCACTTAATCTTACAGTAATCTTGTGAGGTATCCGCATTTTTACAGATGAAGAAATTGAGCTCAAGGGAGATGAGGAGACTTAACTCCAAGATCGTGGGGCTAGCAGGTGGCAGATCTGGGCTGTGAATCCAGCTAGCCCATTCTTTAGTCTAACCCAGTTGTTCTTGGCCCACAGTGACGTTACCCTCTGCCCCCAAGGGACACGTGGCGATGTCTGGAGGCACTTTTGGTTGTCACAGCCAAGGCAGCGCTCCTGGCATCTAGTTAGCAGCGCCCAAGGCTGCTTCTATACACCCTACAATGCACAGGAGAGCTCCCGACAAAAAATTATCCAGCCCCAGGTGTCAGCAGTGCCGACCTTGAGAGACCTTGCTCTAACCTCTGCACCATACTATATTCTAATCCTTTTCTGTTTTTATGTCTCTGTATTTGGCAGGATGTCTTTGTTGCAATAGGTCCTAATAGGGTCTCTTTCACATGTATTCTTGATAAATTAGGGTAAGAAAGCTCGCTTATCCCCGCCCATTTTCCTTCGTCTGTCTTCTCTCCCCTGAGTTGGGACAAAGGTCCGATTAACTGCTTAGCAGAGCGTTCATTCTGCGGGAACAGTGTGCTGAAGTCGGATGTTCTGAGACAGGCTATCTGGTTCCAGGGTTGACTTGGTATGATACACCCAGGCAGCTTTGCAGGTAATTTTTTTTTTTAATTGTCGTAGGAAGTTGCAAGTAGATAAGAATTCTCGTAGCACCTCCCTGCCTTTTCCTATACTTTGAAATATCATACCAATTCTACAGTAGCTTGGAAAAGTGCGGGGCAGAGCTAAAAAGTTATGCTTTCAACTTTTATTTTTTTTTAAAAAAAGTCTCTGATGCCCAGAGGATCATTTATCTGGGACAATGCAATGTTTCGCTCATATGCATTTGCCTTTGGGTACGAGCCAGTGAAAAGCAGCACCCAGGTCTCAGGATGTGGCTTCTCCTTCTCCCCAGAGCCACGGTCTTGTTTCTTCGAGGTTAATACATCCTGGAAAAGGAGAAAGGCTTCCTTCTCGTGCTGTTTATGAACTGAAGGGATGCTGGTAGATTAAGTAATTGTTTGAAAAGACACCCCCCAAAAAATGAGACCCAGAAACAAGTTTGGAAACTTCTAGAAGGGAAGAGCAGAGGAAGGTTTGGAGAATAAAGGGCACAACGGGGCTGTTGATGTGACGCAGGAGAAAGCCTGGTAGGACAGAGAACTGTGGGAACAGCTCATAGCTTCCAACGGGGCCTTAGGCTGGACGCGAAAATCTGATAGTGACCATTTTTAAGCACTTGATGGGCAGAAACATCTTGAAACATGTCTGTGTCCCAGCTGCAAAGCACAAATACCCTGACTGGGAGAAGCCCTTGGAGACAGACACTGACGAGCAGTCCCGACATTCCGGGGACAACAGCCCCTGAGCGAGCGTTTCACCAGCACAAGCTTCAGCCCCAAAGCCCCGAAGCCCTTCCTGCTGAACTCAACTTTCCAGCAACAGAATGAGGGAGGGGACGGCGTTTGAAGGGCAAACACCCTGAGCCTAAAGATGCAGTGTGGTCCACACCTTGACGGTCTCCAGCTTTACTGTGCAAACCAGTCACCTGGGGACCTTGTCGAAAGGCTCATCTCGGTGGGTCTGGGGTGGAGCCTGAGACTCTGCATTCCTGACAGGCTCCCAGGCCAGGCCACAGCCCTGCTGCTCCCCAGATTCACCTTGAGAACCAAAGAGGTAATGGGAAGTGAGAAGGACCCCGAGGCGCTGTGAAGCCGGACAAGTCTTCTGAGACCCACAACCTGAGCCCATCTCACTCCCTCTCCTCGTGGTCAGAGTGAGGTTCACACACCCAGCCTGGCAGTTCAGGGCTGCGGGCAGCCTGGCGCCGGCCGGCCAGCACAGCTCTGGCTACACTCAGCTTCCCCCAGAACAGAGCCGTGTGCCGTTCACACCTCCACCTGCCACGTCCCAACCTAACCCTAACCCTAACCCTAACCCTAACCCCAACCCCAACCCTAACCCTAATCCCAACCCTAACCCCAACCCCAACCCTAACCCCAACCCCAACCCCAACACTAACCCCAACCCCAACCCTAACCCTAACCCCAACCCTAACCCTAACCCCAACCCTAACCCCAACCCCAACACTAACCCCAACCCCAACCCTAACCCCAACCCCAACCCTAACCCCAACCCTAACCCTAACCCCAACCTTAACCCTAACCCCAATCCCAACCCCAACCCTAACCCCAACCCCAACCCTAACCCCAACCCCAACCCTAACCCCAACCCCAACCCTAACCCCAACCTTAACCCTAACCCCAACCCCAACCCCAACCCTAACCCCAACCCCAACCCTAACCCCAAACCCAACCCTAACCCTAACCCAGCCTGCTGAATTCCTCCCTCTCTGAAGCCTTCCCCGCGGGCAGTCGCTTCCCCTGGCCGCCTTTAAATACCCCTAATGTAGTACGTGGGGCCTCGTATTGCGTTAGTTTACTGAAGTTTGTAAGTCCGCCACTAAGCTGTGAGCTCTCAGAGCAGAAACTGTATCTCCTTTATTTAGGTTAACGCTGCTTCTTCACATGGTTACCTGGCACCTGGTGTATGTTTTTGTTTTGTTTTGCTTTGTTTGTTTGTTTTAATTTTTATTCGTATAGTTGCTTTACAATGTTGTGTTAGTTTCTGCCGTACAGCAAAGTGAATCAGCTATACGTGTACACAGATCCCCTCTTTTTTGGATTTCCTTCCCATTTAGGTCACCACAGAGCACTGAGTGGAGCTCCCTGTGCTAAACAGTAGGTTCTCATTAGTTATCTGTTTTATACATAGTAGTGTATGTATGTCAATCCCAATCTCCCAATTCTTCCCATTCCCCTTTCCCCCCTTGGTATTCTCTACATCTGTCTCTATTTCTGCTTTGCAAATAAGTTCATCTGTATCGTTTTTCTAGGCGCCACACATAAGCGATATTATACGATATTTGTTTTTCTCTTCCTGACTTACTTCACTCTGTATGACAGTCTCTAGGTCCATCCATGTCTCTGCAAAGAGCACAATTTGTGAATTTGTTAAAAAATATTAGTTAAACAAGTGAAGGAATTAAGTGTCACACCCATGCCCATCATTCTCTTTTCTTCCCCTTCTTCAAAGGTCTCAAGGGCCTTAAATGTTTGAGGTTATACATTTTAGGTGGTTTTAGAATAAGAATAAGATCTAACTTTCACAGAGCACTCACTATATGTTAGACATTGTTCTAAGCACTTCTGTCTCGTTTAATCTTCCTAATAATCTCCATGACCCTTTGAAGTTATCACTGTCATTATTGTTCCCATTTTAAACATGAGGAAACTGCAGCACAGAGAAGTTAAGGAACTTGACCAAAGTCACACAGCTAGGAAGTGCTTGCACCAGGATTTAAACCCAGGCAGTGTGGTGTTAAAAACAAGTAGGAGTCTTTGGAGGACCCCAACATAGGACAAACAAACCACGACTCTGCCTGCTCTCCGGGCCGCTCTTCGGCCGTATCCAACTTACAAAACACACACCCTCGGCCATGTTTTGTCTCTATCGTGGACTCACACTGGAGCTGCGATACATCCAGTGTCTCCGTGCAGGGCTCACAGCCCTCCCGAGGGGTCATGGGCAAAGCCAAGTACAAAGCCTGTCAAACGGTCAACAGAGGCAGGGAGGGGGAGGGGGCGTCCACCCTGGGGGTGCAGTCAACAGCTACAGCACATCTAGCCGTAAACTGGCTTGTGGATTTCACAAGGTGGATCTCTTGGCCACAGCTGGGTCTTGGTCTAGATGTAGCACCGTGTTCACCATCACCAAGGGGTCAGTAAGAGCCAGCCCTTCACTGGACGCCACCCGCCCCCTCACCAGGGCTCTCTGGGAACCCTGAGCAGATGGGAGAGCTGAGGGCCGGAGGGGCCGACTTCCCAACGTGCTAGTCTACGGCCCACCCTTCCAGCGACGCTCAAAGCTGCAAGGTGGACGAGGCTTCGCGCTGGGGTGGCGGAAGTTTTGTGGGCTTTGTGCTGCGATTCAGCTTCTCACTCTGCCCATTCCTTCCTCCTCCCCCTTCACCGGTCCTGATCTCTGATAAACATCTTGTTTCCAAAGGCCAACTCAGCATCTGGAGAACCCAGCCTGCCACACACTGGCCTCGGAATAGGATGTGTCCTTCCATTTTCTCCTCTCTAGTTATCCCTACACCTTAGGACCCTTCAACCTCAAACAACTACTGTCGGTGCCTAGAAAAGACCCTGCATTTCTACATGTCCCTGCTCTGGCTCATCGCCATCCTCTCTGCATAACACGGTCCTTCCCTCCTCCCCCCACGTCATCCACCTGGCCACCGTCTAACCATCCCTTCCGGCTCAGCTCAAATGGCACGCCTCCCTCGGGCTCTCCTACACAGCCACTCTCCCAGGCAAAAACGTTTTGTCCCCTCCATCTTTCACCCCACGTGCCTTCTGCATACACTATTATGATGCTAATTATACACTTATAGTCTCACTGAGCTGTGAGACACTTGAGAGTAGATTCTGTTTTGTGTTCGTTTTTTTAGCTCTAGCACTTGGGACACAGTAGGAGCACAATAAATGTTTACTCAGTTGAATACACTTGAATGTGTGATGCTTGTCTGATGGAATTTCTTACAAGAATGACTGGTTCATTTAAAGCCCTCCTGACCCCCACTCCCACAAGGGGTCCACAACGGCACAGATGTGACCCACACGCAGACAGTGAGCTCAGCCTCTAGAGAGAGCTCCAGTCTTCACACACATACACACACTCACAAAGTACAAGAGGGTGTCCCCACACCCCAAGACCACGCTTGTGTCAGGGATCAGAGGATCAGTCTCTGTGTGCCTGTGGCATCCCCTGTTCCTCGTCCACTTGTGATGGTGACCAGAGGCCACCCTTTCTCCCCTGTCTCAGATCACTTTCTTTTCCACATCATGGCTTGGCCAGGGGCTACTGCCACATACCTATCTTCCTCTGGAACTTTCTGGAGGGTTAGTACACTGGCTGGGCCACAGAGAATGTACATATGCCTTGACCCCTGACCTAATATCATCATGAGCCCTCCAAGTTCATGGCCACCCCTGTCAAGTCATGAGGAAACAAGGTCAGAAAGCATCAGGACAGACTTGGGAAACCCTAGGAGAGAGGACTTCTAAAGACAGGTGGAGCTGCTTCTGGAATGTGGATGTAGGGGTGGGTATAGGGGAGGGGGAAGGGCAGGAGAAGGTCAAAAGAAAGTTATAATAACTGGCTCATTCCCTGAAAAGAAGATTTAGAGGACTTTGCAACTAAATGTATCCATCTGGAGATTCCTGAGGTACATTCCCGCAACCAGGATGGTGGTGATTCCTTCAACAGATACTTCTTAAGTGCCTTACACTCAATAATACAAGTGCCTTATCGTGCCAGGCACTGTTCTAGGCACAGCTGACAAACCAGGAGCTGGAGGCCCCATCTCGGTCCAGTGTAGCTTTCAATTAAACACTAGCTCAACAGCCACAACTTTATTTCCTTCGTTACTGTTGATTCTCATAGAAACACCAAAGAGCGAGTGTCCATTGATCACACACAACACAATTAAATCCCCTGCCCGCCTCCCTGCTCAGCACTCTCACACAGAGCGACCGCCCCAGTCTTCCCTCCGCACTCCAAGCTCCCAACTCCCTCACAAGCAGCTCTCGCCTCCTTTAATGCAGAAGAAAGAGGCTGAGATGAGAGTTTAAGGAAAGAAAGAAAAGAAATCATTACCCAAAGTTGTGCCCAAATCAGGAAGGGAGCCACTAGAATAAAGCCAGGGTCCAAAAACAGGAGCCCTGTCAGTTACCGTGTTTTTCTTAACTCAAAAAAAAGGGGGGGGGGGTAGGGCTTCCCTGGTGGCGCAGTGGTTGAGAGTCCGCCTGCCGATGCAGGGGACACGGGTTCGTGCCCCGGTCCGGGAAGATCCCACATGCCGCGCAGCGGCTGGGCCCGTGAGCCATGGCCGCTGAGCCTGCACGTCCGGAGCCTGTGCTCTGCAGTGGGAGAGGCCACAGCAGTGAGAGGCCCGCGTACCGCAAAAGAAAAAAAAAAAATCACTCATCAAGTGCCAAAGAAGTGCCTCCGCCTAAGGCATTCTGCAAAGACTTAAAGCTGACAATAAATTCAACCATTATCCCTCACAGACCCATGAGCTGGACCGTCTACACTTGCCAACTGACCCAAGTCTGGCAGGAAATGGAAGGACCTTTGCTCGAACCCTCACCACCGAGAAGTGTTTGCTTTGTATCCACCTCACCACCCATGATAATAAGGATGAATAATGTTTACTGAAAGACGACTACACACAAGGCACCACGTGGTAGCTCTTCTCCATGGATCTTCTCCGTCAGTATTCACAGAGCCATGAAGTAAGGTCTACAGTCATCCGCCTCTGGAGATGCGGAAGTCGAGGGTCAGAGGGATTCAGGGGCTTGCCCAAGGTCCCACCGTTGATACCAGGAGCTGCCACAACACCAGCCCTAGAGTTGGTGCCCTCACGTCCTGGGAGCTCGTGGTCCAGATCATTCTGCACCTCAGGAAAGAGAGAGGGGCATCCCCGCTTTCTGCGTGAAGCTCGTTCACAGCTAAATAAGGCCGCGTCCACACAGCGAACTCTGCTGGTTCCGCCAAAGTGCTGGTCGCTTTCACAGGGAAAGAGTCTCACTAGTAATATACCAAAGGCACAAACTGACTGAGTTGATCTGGAAGCTTCCCAGACAGTGCCCATTAGAAACAGGATTCAAAATCCAAGATGTGCTATTTCTAGGTTATTCGTTGGCACGCTGCCACTCAGAACCTCTCATGAAAAGTTCAATCCTTGTGTATTTTACCAAATCCGAAAATGGTTCAACCCCATTTCAAAGATTCATTTCTCATTCTTCTCCCCAACTTTCTGAATAAGTTAAATTTTAAACAAGTAGAATTTAGCTTTCTTGTTGAACACTTAAGTAAAAGATGAACTGCCTAATGGATGAGAGGTTATCCTAATATTATTGTGAAAAAACCCATAAATCATGGCCATTATAATTTTTCTAAAATTGTATTTTGTTTCCAATATGTAACTCTTTCTGTCTTTCAATTATTTGGGACAGTTTTGCCAAGACAGCTTCATATGGAAAATTCAGACAACTAGGTCTCATCCATGACAGGTCAACATTCACTTTGGAAATACAAAACCTTTTTATTTTTTTTTAAAAAATAATCTTACAAAGGTCTTTTTTTTTAATATATATTTATTTATTTGGCTGCACTGGGCCTTAGTTGCAGCATGCGGGATCTACTTCCCTGATCAGGGACTGAACCTGGGCCCCCTGTATTCGGAGAGTGGAGTCTTACTCACTGGACTGCCAGGGAAGGCCCAAAAAACCTTTTTAAAACACTGAAATCAGGTTGGGTGGGTGGTACTTCTCTTATCTATTTTAAAATAGTTCAAATAATTGAGGCATTAAAAACTCATCCAGAATCACACCAAGCTAGCGAGTAAGTTATTTTCCCCTCCAGATACACACAGAATCTCACACATATGCAAACCTATCCTGTACGCTTTCAACCCCGCTCATTAGAAACAGAATTGCCTTTGTACAAACTATCAACCAGGGTCTGTCCCTTCTCCATCCACCCACCCTCAGAGCTGGGTTTTTACTCGATATCCTTTCTCAGCATTAATTGAATTATGAATATTTACGTATGTCTTTTACTTCCTCAAAATGACTTTCCATCCGTTATCTCTTTTCATCCTTATAGTAACTCCGCGAGGCATTACTGTTTCCCTAAATGCAGGAAATAGACTACATGTTGTGCTGTGGCAAACAGCTATGAATACAGCAAGCTGTGTCTGTAAAGGGCCGGACAGGAGGCGTTTAAGGTCTTGTGGGCAGGCGGTCTCTGTTGCAGCTTCTCAGCTTTGCCCCTGCAGTGCAAAGGCGGCCTGCATGTGAATGAGTATTGTTCACGTTCCCACGAGACTGTATTTACAGACTCTGATTGGAAGGCCTGTCATTTTCATAGTTCACAAAACATTATTCTTCTTTTGACTCAACCATTAAAAATGTAAAAACCACTCTTAGCTTGTGGACATACAGGTGGTGGGCCAGAATGACCCACCTGTGGGCCACAGCTGGCCAATCTTGTCCAGAGCAGAGGCACTTGGAATTAGGAAGGACCTTTAGAGAGCTATGAGCTCATTGCCCCTCCACTCATGGGTGAAGGATCGGACGCGTCTCCAGGTGGTAGCCCATGTGACCTGCCAAGATGAGACCCCAGATATTCTAGCTCTAGTTCAGTGCACTGTCCACCAAAAGGCACTGCTTCAAATAAAAGCAGATGAGGCCAATTAAAGAGATAACTGTAAAAACTGTTCAGCAGCACTCCCGAAGCCGAGACCGCCCAGTGCCGGCTGCGTGGCCTGCCACTACCTCTGCAGACAGCGCCTGGCACGCTTTCAGAGGGCTTGAGAAACATAACTGGTTGAGCAGAAATCGTCCCAAGAAATAGCACAGTGACTTTTGCTCTGCCGCTGCCGTACCCTGCTACAGTTTAACTCCTCTTCTGCCTGAGTTGTGAAATCTGTAAAGTAAGGAAATCGACACTTGCCATTTTAACTTTTACGACAGCTTCACTTTTTATACCAACTTAACCAGTCCCCAGATAGAATGCCACCACCAGGCAAGGCAGACTTTTCTCCAGGTAATCTCTAACAGAGGGCTCGGTTGCATAACAGCCAGGACAAAGCAGTTTCGCTCTCTCCCTTCTTCTGTTTGCTTGAAATCCATGTTTCGTCACCTCTATTCATTTGTTTTCTACTGTTTCAATAAGAACAAAACCTCACTAGCTGGGGTGGCAGGGCAAGTGCCCCAGAAGCAGCAGGTTGAGATCGGAGTCCGCCATTCCAAAAGCTAGAGCAGAGACCATCGTGCGTGTGCGTGCGTGTGTTTGTGTGTTTGCATGTACAGAAACTAGAGACAGGTTTAAACTCTTCAGGGAAGGGGAGCAGAAAGGGCTGGGAATAAGGGAACAGAAAGCTACCTGAGCCCACGTGGGAAGAGCAAAGGACATTCTGCTTATTTGCTCGTCTCTGAAGCACTTCCTCCATCCGTCTCCTCCTGCTTCCTCCTCTCCCTCTGGCTTGGCTGCTCTGAATCATCCAGTCTGGACAAAGGGCCCTGGGGGCCAAGCCCTGCCGGCCCCAGCCCCCCACTCTGTGGCTCCCTGCACTTTGCCCACTGATCGCCGCAAGCAATGGTCAAGTGTGAGCAAGTGCGTGACGGTCTGCCATCCCCACTGCCCCCCACTGCTGGTCTGGGAGCCCCTGACACCAGGGCTATGGTCACTTCATCCATCACTGAATGCCAGCACCCAGCAGAAGGCCTGACACACAGCAGCAGAAACTCCGTTCAGTGTTGCTAAGTGAGTGAATAGCCCCGGTTCCAAAAATGAAAAAAATCCACAAAAGTGTGAACCAATGCTTTTATTTATTTATTTATTTATTTTTGGCTGCGTTGGGTCTTCGTTGCTGTGCGCGGGCTTTCTCTATTTGTGGTGGGCGGGGGCTACTCTTTGTTGTGTTGCACGGGCTTCTCATTGCGGTGGTTTCTCTTGTTGCGGAGCACGGGCTCTAGGCACACGGGCTTTAACCGTTGTGGCTTGCGGGCTCTAGAGCGCAGGCTCAGTAGTTGTGGTGCACGGGCTTAGTTGCTCTATGGCATGTAGGACCTTCCCGGTCCAGGGCTTGAACCCGTGTCCCCTGCCTTGGCAGACGGATTCTTAACCACTGCGCCACCAGGGAAGTCCTGAACCAATGCTTTTAAATGAAGATTTAATGTCGGTCACATAAACACCTATTGCCCTAATGGGAAAGCTGGACTGAACCCAGACTCCACTTTGATCTCCAGTAGGACAGAAACAGCAGGAGCTGTGGACCCAAAAGAGCCCCTGACCTTCTAGGGGGAGGGCGTGTGGGAGGTGCTGGGGGTTATATACATAGCAATGTGCTCAGCTGGCCAGAGCCCTTGGCTTTCCCAGGGTCCTAAGACTTCTCGAAGAAGGGTCAGCAGGGAATGCTGCGATGTGCATCCAGTTCTCCAGCATCACCTTCGGTGAGGCTTTCAGAAGTGTCCAAAGAGGCAAAGAAGTAGTACAATTAGAAAGTCAAAGAGTTGCCCCACAGGATACCCTCTCTGTTCTGCAGCTTCTTCATCCAAAAAATGGGCAACGTTACCATCCTTCTCCTACCTTACCCCAACTTGAAACGTTACCCGGCAATTTTTGCACGTTGCTTTATGCAGCCTTCTTTTTAGTACATATTACACTTTCAACATTTATTTAGCATCTACTACGTGGCAGGCACTGAGCTGAGTTCAGTGGAGAAAGCAGAGGAAGACCAGAATGACACTTCTGAGAAGCTTGTGGTCAACTGGAGGAAATGGAGGAGGTTAAATGAATTAATTATGCCCATAATTCAGTGGAAAAGGTCAGCAAAGATGTAAATCACTGTCACGTATTGTAAGTGGTACAGCAGGTTGGAACAAATGTGTATTAGGCACAAAAGCTTCGCTTTGGGTGGAGGTCAGAGAAGCTGACCTTTTTATTATGTTTTTAATTGGACCTTGAAGAATGAATAGAAATCCATGGCAGCAGTGTGGGGAAGAGGGGCAAGCAGGTGGAGGTGGGAACTTATGGACCAAGTGTACAGGTTAGGTAAGGACCAGGCCCAAAACACTATGATTTAGAGAACAGCAAGTATGCATGCAGTTAGAGGGAAGCCAGCAGAAAACGGAAGGGGATGTCATGCTAAAAATAAAACTGGTGATGTGCCCCCTGAGCAATGGTGAACCATGGAAGCCCAGGGTCCAAGGAAGGGAACCCACACTTGCGTTTAAAAAAGACGACTAGTGACTGAAAGAAGGAGCATGAAAGGACAGGACCGAGGGAAACCCGAGCTGACAGTCCAATACCATTGCTTTGACTCCCATTCAAGTGTGCTTCCCATCCACACGACCAGCGAGACGATGCCCCAGAGGAGGTCACTGCAGGGTGGTGGGACCTCCCGAGGATGGAGAAGCCAGTTTTCATGATGCAGGAACAGAGCGGAGGCGAGACTGTGAGCACAGCAAGGCAGTAAGTGATGCATGTCCCAGACAGTACCTTCTCATGGGAGGAAACAGGTCTTATTGACCCTCTTTTCACCAGGGTCTTGCGGAGGAGGTAGGTGAGCTCGTGGGAAGGATCATACCGGAAGCTTTCAGAAGATGAGCCAACACAGGCTTGAGGAAGAACACGTGCAGTGGGTGTGGGTGGAGATACCGCCCGCTGCACTGGTCCTCTCCGTGGGGTAGCCAAGATCTCCTCCCACAGAGCAACGCTTTGCAATTTTCAAAGCACTGTCTCACTCACACAGCTGGCTTCTGGAACAGATGCTGATGTAGATGTCCCGCTGAAATGACCAATGGCCCGAGAGTGTGCTGGAAAGAGGAGCCGCGCTAGAATAAGGCAAAGTAATGTCACAGCAGCTCAAGAAAGAAAGGGCCATTCAGGGCTGGCAGGTGTGTGACATTTGCAACTCAGAGGTTTATTAACAACCACTTAGCCCCAAAGCATTCCCACTTGCCCGTCAAATAAAAACTAAAAACAAATGAATTCCACAAGCCTTATCAGAGCCACACACATACACACAGATCGTGGTTATTAAGATAATCAGGATTATATTTTACATTTAGTCCTATTTCTAAATTGAGAAAGATTTCCATAGTACTGTTACACACACTATAGGCTCTACTGTTTTTCAAAACTGCTGTACAGGTTGCGAGTGTTAAAATAATAAAATGCAATAATGCAAATGCCAGGTCAGCAGACATTCATCCAGAAGCCAAGCACCAGTAAAGCACTTTGGTCAAAAGATTATAATGTAACTGAAGCCCTGGAATATATTACACTGAATATAAATTATTAATGTAATTTAATTTTAAGTGTTAGCCAAATGCTTACTGGAGTATTTTAAAAGCAAAACAATCTAATGGCATAAACCTGAGACGTGCAAAAGCAAGTTGGTAAACTATTGTAAAATATGGTAGGGAATAATTTGATCTTAGCTCTGGGCACACTAATACTTAATTGAAAATTGGTCTTCTGGGGTTTTGTCAGTTGTTTTATTCAAAACCAAAAAAATAAAAACCCCACAATTCTGCTACGTGTTCAGGAACATTTTCTAGATTATTCATTTCTACTTCTCTTAATACCTCACTGTTTCTACAACCAATATTTTCCCTTCCATAAATACACTGCTGCTTCATTGCAAATACCCTCCTGTAATGGAGAATTCAGTATCATGAATTGGACTTACTCCAAGATTTAGCCATACAATTATAATCAGAATCTTCCTGGGTCAACTCATATGAACACTTTTACAATTTTTGATACACACTGACAAGCGACTTTTTCTAAAGGTTATCCCCACTTGCCCCCCACCACACTGCACTCATGCCGGCATGCAATGTTACCAGTTTGGAATCTTCGCTACTTTTAAATGGCGGATGAGTACAGCGTTCACACGCATCTTTCCGGTTCCGGGTGATGCTGAACATTTTCTAGGCATCTGTCCCTCTTCTGTGATTTTCCTGTAGATGTCTCTCGTCCGATTTCTTTGGGAAGGCGGGAGGGGATGGCAGTCACTAAGTTCTCTTAACAATACATTTGAACTCCACTAGTGATTCAATCATTCTGGGAGTATTTACTGAACGCCAGTATGTGCTAGAAACTGGGAAGAATAGTAGGAAGAGTCCCCCCTCCTGTGGAGCTGACACTCCAGTGGTACTGGAGATATCTATTAAGTTAAGCTATCAAAATCTGGCTATCTGTTTTTCAGTAGCACTGCTTTCACCATGCAATGTGTCCCGAGCACAGAGCTTAGCTGCACTACAGGGCGCAGCACTGGCCCACGTGGGGCACAGCCCCACAATACACACACACTTACTTTCATTTTTTAACCAGCTACCAGTCAGGACTACCCCGCCAGTGCCGCATGAATCAGGTACTGACCTGCAACTACACTCTGCAGATTTTCCACACAGCTCCCACTCTGCTGAAGCAAACCACCAAGCAAGATCAGCCCTCACAAGGCGAAGCCTCAGAATCAGAACAGCAGAGAGTCTACGCTTTAGTGACTCGGCAGAAACAAACAAGAAGAAAACCAGAAGCTGCTTCTATTCCAAGGCAGCTGGGGGCGCAGAGCTTGACCATAAGAGGCCTTACGAGTCCAGTCACACCTGAGCACCCCAAAGAATTCCAGGCCTTCTTTTTCAGACTTGCCAGGACGTGGGCTCCCTGATAAGGGCTCACCCTGGCACAAGAACTAGGAATCCTCTTGTTCCACAAGCCCTGAGTGCGCCTCGGACAAAACAAGGGGCATGTGTGCAGCGTGTGGGTGTGGGTGTGGAGGTGTGTGATGTGTGGGGGGGGTGTTTGTGTATGTGGTCCGGGATGTATGTGGTGTGTGTGTGCGTGTGTGTGTGATGTCTGTGTGTGTGCATGTATGATGTGTGGTGTGTGTGGTATGTGTGGTGTGTGTGATGTCTGTGTGTGTGCATGTATGATGTGTGTGGTGTGTGTGATGTCTGTGTGTACATATATGGTGTGTGTGTGGTGTGTGTGCATGTATGATGTGTGTGGTGTGTGTGCTATCTGTGTGTGCGCATGCATGATGTGTGGTGTGTGCATGTATGTGTGTGGTGTGTGTGCTGTCTGTGTGCATGTATGATGTGTGTGGTGTTGTGTGTGTGCATGTATGATGTGTGTGGTGTGTGATGTCTGTGTGTATACATGTATGTGTGTGGTGTGTGTGGTGTGATGTCTGTGTGTGTTCGTGTATGATGTGTGTGGTGTGTGATGTCTGTGTGTGTACACATATGATGTGTGTGCATGTATGTGTGTGGTGTATGTGTGCTGTCTGTGTGTGTGCGTGTGTGGTATGTGTGTGTGTGTCTCTAACTCTGCTTCCTCCATCAGTGACCAGCTCCTGCTAGCCCCAAGTTCACTCTTCCTGTCTCTAATGGGACTGTGTCCTACCTCCACCCAAGGCTCCTGTGACACCACTCACCTGTGTCCTGTGTAGGGGCGGGGGCGCTTGATCTCCTGCCCCTGCCGCCTGCTCCCAACCCGAACAATCGGCCTACCCCTGTCCACTTCACTGGCGCCCGTGTTCCCGCTGCCTCCTGTCACCTGGGCCTGTGCACCGTGGGCCGTGTCTCTGTGATGCAGACCTCTCCTCTCCCACCTCTTTCCCCGGCCTCCTTGTTCTCCCTGGAGAACACCCTCCTCCTCCTGCCTTTTCTCACTCCCTATGATTCACTGCAATGGTGGGTGTGGCTGGCCTTCTCTTTAAATCCCAGCGCTGCTTCGAGGCCAGTAAGTGACCCTCTCCCCCATGTCACCTGTGTTTGCTCAGGCGGCCATCACAAAGGACCCGAGACTGGGGGACTTAAACAACAGAAATGTATCCCCTCACAGTTCTGGAGGCTGGAAGTCCAAGATCAAGGTGTCAGCAGAGCTGGTTTCTCCTGAGGCCTCTCTGCTTGGCTGGGAGATGCCACCTTCTCCCTGTACCTTCACATGGTCGTCCTTCTGTGTGTATCTGTGTCCTGAACTCTTCTTATAAGGACACAGGTCCTATTTGATTAGGGCCCACCTTGTTTAACTTAATTACCTCTTTAAAGACCCCACCTTCAAATACAGATACATTCTGAGGTACTGGGGAGTGGGGCTTCAACATACGAATTTCAGCCCATAACACCATCCATGAATATAACACTTACCAAGTTGTCTCTACATCACACCATATGGCCACAACCCAGACCTCGCCCAAGTCTAACCCAGCACCCACGCGTCACCTCCAGTCCCAGGCTCACTGAGGGCCATCTCCCTCCAGACTCCGGATCTGCATTCTCCCCAGGACTTTCAACCACTCACCTCGTTTATACCTCTGGCAGCCCTTCAAACCCCCCCTGCCTGCACTGCCTCCCCGCCTTCTGTAGAATCCACAGCCAGTTATGTGTTCTGCCCCATTCACAGCCCGTGTTCCCCGTCCCAGCATCAGTGTTCAGCCAGTAAGGACGGACCCAGGCACACTACTGTTCACGGCCAGCATCCACACCCACCCGTTTGGATTTGTCAGTGCCGGAGACAAGCTTTCATTCTGCAAATGCCTGTCACTTCCTCCACCTACTACTTCTTCCCCCAGTTCTACCTCCTTCTCGGAGAACCTTCCCCCACCCACTCAGCCAGAGAGGAGAAGCCACCCTCTGACCTCCGGCCACAGGTGACTGGACCAATGGCAGGTACTGCCTTAAGAATTCCTCATCGAGTCAGACCTGTTGCCGAGTGCTGGGTACCTGAGCCGTAGGACTACACTGGGTCAGAGCCCTCCTAGGCACCGCGGCAACCCCAGTCCACATCAGGCCCATGCGATGGGAGACAGGCCTTGCAAACACTCAGTCAACAAGGAAAGGAGTAAAGCAGACATGCCCCAGAGATGAGAGGGCGGAGGCCAGAGCCGCGGATGACCCCTCAGCTCCCATGACGTCAGCCTCCACTTCCACCGCCGGCTTCCGTGAGAGCGCCCCGACACCATCAAACAAATCCCTTTACTCAAGCTGAGTAGCTTTTGGTTTCTTGCCACCAAACCATCCTTGACTAAGACACCTTTCAACACAGCTGGCGGATCGTCCCCACTGCCCACTTTTTCATTCTTTTTCTTCTCCCGGAATCTGTTTGCCCGTTTCTATTGAAACAGTCACACCACACACACAGAGCCTGATTTTTCACTTGAACAAATGCTGCCTGGCCTGGTCCCAAGAGAACAAGCGGCAACCCCATGACTTAATCGCACAACAGGTGAGCCGGGCCGTGCCAGCACTGACACCAACTTGCCTCTGACCTGCCGGAGTTATTTGCCTGCTAGAGTTTCCTGACCACAATCCCGACTGCTTGGGTTACTTTGAGGAATATCCAGACGTTTGCAGCATCTGCGGCCCCACAGCAGTGGGAAGCGTTCAGCGGCAAGGGCAGAGCTGCGTGTAGGAACAGGGGTTGGGGGTAAAATGTGTTCAAGTGAACATTCTTCATCTCAAACCACTTAGCACTTCAGCAATGAGATTAATGGTTGCCATGGCAACTGATAAACCCAGGAGCCTAGGGAAGACGGCAGCCTTCTCGAAACTCCTCAGAACAAGGGGACTCTCTAAAATGCCAAGATCTGCCACAGGCCAAAGTTCTCCCTTCAGCTTTGGCCAAAAATAAACTTTCTCTTGCACATTTTATGATTTTTGGTAAAACCTTCTCTCCTGAGGAAAATCCACTTTTTTCTCTTGGTGTTTTTTTGATCCTACACTATTCTGCTGTTCCTAAAGATAGGAAGTTCCTACAACATTTCTGGCGTTTTTCTGTCAAATGTTACAGTTTGGGGGGTATGGATCTGTTTCATTTATTTCTGTTCCTTCGGTCTCTCTCTCCTTCTTGGACCTCACTCTTCTTCAGCCCTCACTCTCTTCCAGATAACACACTAGGCATCACATGGTTTGCAGATTTGAATGCACCCTTCTGGGAGCACCTCCAAATGAAAGCGACGCGCTCTGGCAAGCATTCAGCTCTAACAAATGGCAGGTCCTTTTCCCCTGTAGACAACACACAGCTCTGAGAACCACGGGTCATGAGACGACGTGAAGCCACGGCATGTCCTTCTCCACAGCCTGTTCTTCAAGAGACCCCTCTTTGAAATAAAGACTGGTCGCCCACATGAGAAAGGGTACAAACGTGTTCTTTTTGTGCATTAGCTTCTTTTGCTTTGTTTTCTGGTTGATTCAGAGAAGCGGTAGTGACTGTACGTATAGACATAAACTTCTACAGCACTCGTTCCATTAATGTGAATAAGAAATAAAGTGATAATTATGGGAACATGCTAGAATTACACCTGTCGTGCTTGATTTCAACTTGATCACAACAGGCACTGGCACCAAGGAAGGAAGAGAACAAGCTGAGTGGGGCGTCACGGGCACACTTGGCGTAAGGGGCCCACTGCCTGGGCACCACCTTACTTCTCTCCTTGCCATTGGTGGCCTCGGGCTGGGCTGCGATTCATGTTCCTGACATATAAATACATGGATTTTATGTTCCATCTTGTATGCTCTAGAGGCTTTCCTCTATGATATTTAGAATTGATTTTGTCAGTTTCGATTACACAGTTCATAGTTTTAAGTTTTCAGTCACAAAATATGCGTGAAATCCCTTTATTATTGAAAATTCTGCAAGAAAAATAATTTAATTATGGTGAGTATGAAAGTTTCTGGCTTTTGTTTTAACCATCAAAGCACTTCATTTTTAATTTAGTTTTTGATAACCTGAGGTTTCTTAGAGATGCAACTATGTTCTTATCAGAAAACAGAGTGTACCATGAAATCTTAGTCAACCAGAATGCCATTTTCTGGTAGAGCAAGCATTAGATGTACCATAAGCACAGAGGACTGGGCTGTGGATCAGGATACCTGACAGTCAATCAGGGCACCACTGCCTGATGGAAATACTCCTTGCAGAGACGCTGGTCCTGTTGTTCTAACTCTCTGTACCTCAAGTCACCACCTAGCTTCTCTTTGCTGCAGCACCACGATCAGCCCACCAGGAGGAAGGGCGTTGAGCAAATGACTGGTTCGGATGTTCAAACCATGTTACTTCAGTGAGAAATCATTAATAATTTCACCAACAGAGAAAGATGTTCCCCGTATATTGTTAACTACAATATCAGTTTGGGGAATTCTCTGGCGGTCCAGTGGTTAGGATTCGGCGCTCTCACTGCTGAGGCCCTGGGTTTGATCCCTGGTCGGGGAACTAAGATCCCGCAGACCACACGGCGCAGCCAAAAAAAAAAAAAAAAAAAAAACTGTTTTAAATTATCAGTTTGGAAAACAGTAAAAACACAGTTTTGTGAAGTGTACACCCCAGGATTGGGTTAGGGAAGAGGGTTGGGTGACAAAGGTAGACGTAAGGAGAAAGTACAAGGAGACGGTTGCAATGATCCAGAGATGAAAGTGGCTTGGTCCAGCACACTGAAGAGAGCGCTAAGTACACAAATTAGTTGAATTTTGATTCGTTGGATTACAGGTCACTGATATTTTAATATAGATTACATTAAAAACCGTATTTGGGCTCAAGTACAGCTCTCATTCACGTGCTTGGAACTGGATTTTAACCGCTGTTAAATAGGAGGGACTGGCCAATTTGTTGTATCAGTCAGGAGAGGCTGGGTTATACACGTAACAAACAACCCTGTCACCTCTTTTGATTAAATAGCAAGCTTATTTCCCTCTCGCTCTACCGCCCAACACAGATCGGCTCAGCATAGTCTCTTGAATCCAGGCTGACGGAGGCTCCATGCAACACACGCTTCCACAGTCACTACCATGGCAAGGAGGAAACTTGGTGAATTTTATCACTTCTGCTCACATGTAATTGGCAAAGCAATACTTGTTTCATTAAATCAGTTTGGTCAGCAGGAGTCATTCCCCTAGATAACATTTAACTGATACAATCCATTTTCAGAACCTAAGAATTTGATGACTCCATTAAGAGAACGCCCACAGAAAGGTTCAGACAGCAGATCTGTTCCTTTATTTATTCCACATATGTAGATGATAGATAGATAGATGGATGGATATGTATGTATACATACGCATAGGTGTACCTGTAAAAAGCACAGACGACTGAGTTAAATTTTCATGGATCCTGGATGGACACTGAAGGAGCGTTTTCTGAGTAAATACTTCACAGAGCCAGAGTTGAGCAAAAAGAAGCATAGCTTTGAAACCAGATTGCCTTGCCTGTTACTTTCTCTAGAGACTTGCCAAGATGAGTTTTCACCCTCTCGGCCACAGGGTCCTCATATGTGAAGTGGATACAAAAGCTACCATGTGGCTCTTGCAAAATAAAGTACCTAAGAACATACTAGGTAGTCAGCAAATGGTAGCTGCTTCATCTTGTTTGCTACAGAAAAGTTTGTGATTATTTGCTTTCTATAAAAGGGCATAGATAAACATCCCTACTGAGACTTCCCTGGTGGTCCAGTGGTTAAGACTTCACTTTCCAGTGCAGGGGGTGCAGGTTCGATCCCTGTTCAGTGAGCTAAGAACCCACATGCCTTGGGGCCAAAAAACCAAAATGTAAAACAGAACCAATATTGTAACAAATTCAATAAAGACTTTAAAAATGGTCCACATCAAAAAAATCTTTTTAAAAAAGCCCTACTAATTGACATTTCTGATTAAATAGTGATTAATAAACATTTTGTTTAAAATGTATGTTTGCATTCAAGACACCTCTGATTTTCTTATACTAGGACAACTCTGGCTATGTTCTCCCAGAAAAACTGATTCTGTTGAAATGTTGGAGATAGCAGTTCTACTTTCATCAACAAAGCCTTGGAATCATGAACGAATTCTGACTTCAAGAACTATTTATTTATACACTGAAATGTTTCACTTTGGAAACTAGTGTTGAATCTTAAGATCAGTCAGCAATGTGCTGATATCCTACTTTAAACTGTCTAAGGTGCTAAAAGATTTTGCAGCACGTTATACCTGCAACTAATATTTTTATTCCATTTCGGTTAGTACTTTTGTACATGTTAACACCGATTCCTTCTTTCGTGCAAGCTGAGCCTTCCATCCCAATTCGGTAAGCAACGTGGTTCAATTGCTCGTTGCAATTTCAACCAGTCCTCTGCCTTGTGGCTGGTCAGTACTGATACATGATATCCACCTGCAGTAAAACGGATCCCTTGATTCTCCCTTGATGATACACAAGGAGCAGGTCCAAATGAAAATCTTTCTGCTCTAAGTCTCTTATAGCGTTAGAGGTGCTTGCTTCAGATCCAGGAAATGCACATCTAAATCTAGAATGAGCATCTACCTCAGTCAAGACCCATGGGTATCCGACTGGAGCCATGGATCATAGGCCACTACAATCCCCCTGCCAGCTACAGGCCACCGTAAGCAGTCCATGGCTGATTTTCGTCTCTGATGTTTCTGTTGACAAGCAGAACAAGCTTGTCACATTTTTAGTTTATGAGAGAGATAGCAGAAAACATCTCTTTTCTGCCCTCAAGTAGTAGAATGATGACTACGTTTTTATTTCTATCCAAAAATTCTTATTACATTAAACAGGAAATGTAACATAGTCATTGAAACAAACTGGAAATTTCTATGGTCATAACATTTGTGAGTTCAAATTTCATCAGAGCACACAGAAATAGCGAAAGTACACTGGCAACATCTAAATGACACCTAATAAAGTGGCCAGAGAGAGAAAGGGAACATAAGATGACTTACTTATCCTACCTAATTCACTGTTTTATTTCAATCCCTAGCTATTCCCAGTCAGCCAAATGCAGCCATTCTGTTCACCCTGAGTTTCTGATACTGGCAGCCAGTGTCATCTGGTTGTTAGTAAAGTCTTCTTTGGCTGGTCAGAAGTTTAGCAGGTGTGAAACAGAGTCCTGTTCCCTTTGCATTCTTGTCGGTCATCTGGGCGGAGCTAAGAACAATTCGAAAGATAAAAAGCACTTGCACTCACTTAGCTGAGTAGTGCCCTGTGTCTATACCCCAGATTAAATCTGTGGGCTTGTCAGGGATGGGAGAAGGGTGCTTGGGTCAGCTGCTCTCTTAAAGAATGAAAGAAATGCCCTGGCTCACTGTGGTGTGGGAGGATCCCCTCTAGCAAGGGTGAGGCTCCTGACCTCTTCGACAGGCCCTCGGCTTCCCTGTCCCCAAGCTGCATCCACGGGAACCTGGGCTCATCACTGTTCTCTTTCTCTGAAACTAAATGTTGAAATCTCTGTGCTGGCACATACATCAAAGGGTCCCACTAATTACCCCCTTACTACACAGACATCATATAATGAAAAAGAGTGAACTAGCTGGGGAACCAGTGGCACTCTGTAGGGTTCTATCATGAAAAGGGAGCTGAGCCTTTAATTCATCATCTCTAAACCGGGGTGAGTAATACCCACCCTGCCCACCACCTACAGGTGGTGTAAGGATCCAATCTAATGAGAACACAGCAAATATGAACACGTTTTGGAAACTGTCAGCCCTCGCCCAGATGTTAGCCAGGATTACTTAGGCCTGAGACATGCAGTAGGCTTCAGATGACTTTTTAGCCAAATTTACTACAAACATAGGAAATCTACTTGGGGGTGTGATAATGCTTTTTTTTTTTTAATTTTTTTTGATGTGGACCATTTTTAAAGTTTTTATTGAATTTGTTACAATATTGCTTCTGGGTTTTTTTTATGTTTTGGTTTCTTGGCCACAAGGGATGTGGGATCCTAACTCCCCAACCGGGAATCGAACCCGCACCCCCTGCATTAGAAGGCGAACTCTTAACCTCTGGACCGCCCGGGAAGTCCCTGTGATAATGCCTTGATAAAGCAAAGTAGCAGGATTACAGGATGGGGGCCTCAAGTTCCCGTCCAAAGCTGTGAAAGCTCACGGGGCAGCGCAGCGGGGGCCCCGCCCACTCTTCCCTCCCCCCCCCCACCGCACTCCGCCCCCTCGCAACACGCTGGAGGGATGCCATCAGGACCACAGCCTCGCCCCATCCTCTGCTTGGTCTGTAACCTCTTTCAACACTGAGACCTAAGTGGGGAGCCTGGGTCTCATCACACAGGCCTCTGACAGGTGGTCCACAATTGAGGGGGACAGCCAGTAGAGAGAAGAAAGGGACTCTTAAGCTCCCCCAAAATCACCAAGGCCGAGCTGGGGAAGATTCCCTGTATCTCCTTCCATCCACAGTCCCCAGATGGCCCTACAGGGACATCCCTGTCCCTAGAACAGTCTAGATTCCTCATGAACCGTCCACCCACGAGTCAAGCATGTCTGATACACAGGCAGGTGCAGGGAGCACACAGCATGGACAGCGTCCTCTCTCGCCCGTCCTGTGTTTAACCTCCAGCACGCAGAAGAAACCAAAGCCACAGCCTCTGGGCCATGAGGAAGACCAACTGCTTTCGGCCCCACTGCTCCTCAGCCCGGCGGGGGACCGACTCTCGTTAACACAGACGTTCTCTCCTCCACCGCATTTTGTTGTCTCGGGGCGTGTAAGATAGGATTCAGAACCCTTTGCCCCACTGTAAAGTGCAAATGACTCGCCACTAGCCAAGAACTGGTGTTAATTACCGTTGATCCCGGATGAAGTTATAGACCCAAATTTCTGAAACCTCGGCCCTAAGGAGGAATGAAGCTTTACGCAGAGAAGATGACATATAAAATGGGTCCCTGCCCAGAAGAGCGTACACACTAACATGTATACAGGCAGGAGCAAAACATGTTTTTCCCATACGGCATGTTGTTGAGAGCTTGCGCTTAATGGCATAAATCTTTGTAAATCCTCCAGATTGAAAGATGAATTGAGGGAAGCGAGCGTGTGTAGCAGGAGGCATTTCAGGCTGCCCGTGGATAATGTGACGAGCCCGGAGCCTCAGACGGGAGTGACCGTGTGGAGGGTCCCCCAGGAGAGGCAGGTGTTGCTGCTGCTGAAGAAGGTCTGTCCCCTCTGAGAGCCACCAGGCGGCCCGGCCCACGGTTCACCTCCTGGCGTCTCCCCTTCCCAAGAAGAGCATGCTGGTGCCAAGCAGCACTGTGGCGAGGCCGGGCCTGCGTCAGCATTGTGTCCCCAGCACCTAATGCCAACCCAGGCACACGCATTGCATGAACAGGTAAATTAAGCAATGCACCTGCAGAAAACAGCCCTCCCCAAGGAGCTTCCGTCCCAGGACAAACGTGAGATGCATCCTCGGTCACTTTTATAAATGAGTGTCTTAATTGTGTCACGCTCCCAAAACGTGATCACTGAGTTACAGTTTGTTCAAGCTAAAAGGAATCTTAGAGATTGACTAGTGTGACCATTTCCTCTTCCCCATGAGAAATCTGATCGATTCCACCAAGTGGGGAATATCTCAATTACTTGCCAAAATAAAACCTCAGTAACCCAAAGGCAAGTAACTTGCCCAGGGTAGCATAAGGACAACAAAAATCTGGCTAGACCTCGGGATGGTCTTCATTAAGAGGTTTTCTCCAGGTGTTTACATTGTAAATTCTACAAGGTCAGGGAGTATATTCATTGGTGAGAAAGAGATCAGCTTAGTTTGGGTTTTTGTGTTTGTTTGTTGGTTGGTTCTTTTATTTTTTAGGTTATAAAGATATATACCTAGCACCAAGCAATTCTTTTAAATTCTTTTAAACTTAACATTTACTGAATAGCTGTTACCTGTAAGGTGCTCCCATAGGTGCCCTAGAGGGATTCAAAGGTGAATTCAGTATCCCTGCCCCCAGAGGCTCTTGATTTCATCAGAGGTCAGACAAATATGTGCAAATGATCCTGATACAGCCCGATGCGGGGTAGACCCTGGCACCCACTATAGTGGAGGAACAAGGTTCAGAGAGAAAAGGAACTGGAGGGACTGGGCCCAGCAGGTGGAGAGGAAGGAGGTGACCAGGCCTTGAATGGTGGATGGAGATTCAACAGACAGATGGAAGACAGCAGGCGTATTTCTCATGAAGGAATCAGCGTGGGCTAAAGCAAGGGATAGAAGGAAATACTTTTTATTTTGTACCAAGGGTGTGCTGGGCCTTTAAAAGTAGAATCATTTGGAACTCACAGCAACCCAATGAATTAGGTGCTTCCGTTTTCCAGAGAAGGAAACCGAACCTTGGAAGGATTAATAATGTGGCGAGTGAGAGTCAAGATTATATAACACACGTGGGGCAAAGCCAGGCTGTAAAGCCCCGAGGGGCGACGCCAGCGTCATGCTTTAGCCACCGCAGGAGGCTGCCTCTCTGGGGGAGGGCACATTTCAGGGACAGCGTGGCTGGTTCACGGGACCGGGGAGGAAAGTGGAACCAGACTGGAGAATGAGGAAGATGAGAGAGGAAGCAGGGGGAGAGGAGGAAGACCGAGTAAGGGCTCTGTTTCTGCTTGTTTTTTAAGGTGGGGGAAATCAGAGTGAGGCTCAGGGCTCAGGGGAAGGGGGGTGGAAGGCGAGGAGCAACAACAACAGAGCCCGATCACAGGGCGGGGCAGACGGCAGAGCCTTGGGAAGAAAAGGAACACCTTCTGCCCAGAACAGGATGAAAGGAGAGGAGGATGAGAAAAAGAAGGAAGGAAGGAAGGAAGGGTGGAAGGAAGGAAGGAAGGAGGGAAGGACGGAAGGAAGGACAGAAGAAAGGACGGAAGGAAGGAAGGGTGGAAGGAAGGAAGGAAGGAAGGGTGGAAGGAAGGAGGGAGGGAAGGACGGAAGGACGGAAGGACGGAAGGAAGGAAGGAAGGACAAAAGAAAGGACGGAAGGAAGGAAGGGTGGAAGGAAGGAAGGAAGGAAGGAGGGAAGGAAGGAAGGAAGGAAGGAGGGAAGGACGGAAGGATGGAAGGACGGAAGGAAGGAAGGAAGGACAGAAGAAAGGATGGAAGGAAGGGTGGAAGGAAGGAAGGAAGGAAGGGTGGAAGGAAGGAAGGAAGGAGGGAAGGAAGGAAGGACGGAAGGACAGAAGGAAGGAAGGAAAGACAGAAGGATGGAAGGAAGGAAGGGTGGAAGGAAGGAAGGGTGGAAGGAAGGGTGGAAGAGAGGGAGGGAGGAAAGGCGGGAGGCTGGAAGGGTCTCAGCAGTGCCGAGGGCTGGGTTTCTCAGCCAGTCTAGTGAAGAGGTCTATTCCGGGACAGGAGGCGAGCAGGGTCAGCTAGGGCTTGGGCAGAGTGGAAAAGATGTAGAGCAGCTGTCGTGGGAATCTGATAGGGAGCTAAAAATGGAGTTCAAGGAAGATGGCCATGGGCGTGGGGAGAGTCCGACGGCAGGAACGGGCAGTGGGTCCGATTACTTTGGGAGCCCCGAGTCCCTTCAACAGAACTCAGCAGAGTGGGATCAGGAGAAGATGAGAGGGTCGTCCGGGAAGACACAGAGGAAGGTCAAGAGGGAAAGGGAATCGGACACTCTTGAGAACTTTGCCAAAACGGCTTTACCAAGGGGCCCAAACACAGCAGGGAGGGAGGGAACAGATACAACCAGGATGGGTCCAAGATGCCCTAAAATAGGGAGGGCTCCAGGGGCCACAATGAAGGCAAAGAAGAGGTTTCGTGGGAATGCGTGAACGGGACAATGGAAGGACATGTGGCCGGGGCTGTAGAGGCCAATTCAGAGATGAAGATCTCAAAGGCAGCGCCCCCTGAGGGGCGATAAGGCCCAGGGTGTGGCCTAGGAGAGAGATGCAGGAGGTGAAGGAGAAGCCGACGGAGGACGATGGGAGGGGAGGAGGGTGGGGGTGGGGCAGGAGGAGCCACTTGCTGAGGAGAGAGGCTGAGCACAGGTTGGACGGAGACGAGAAAGCAAAGGAGGAGCTGGCTTATTAACAGGGACATTCAGCTGCATTTCTAGTGAAATAGCATCACGACCAGCTCTGTTCCCCACCCACCCCACCCCTAGAAAGAAAAAGCAAGTAAAACAGGCTTCGTAGAGTTCTCCCCAGAAGCTGAGATCCAGGGAAGTGCGCGGTAAGAAGGGAAGGAGGCTGAGGAAGGGTATAAAGCATCGTGGGTGGCAAACTGCCGAGGCTGAGAGCCTCAGGTTAGAAAGTGTCTACTTCTTTGACCTTCTGCCTTAAACAAAGCCAACCACCCAAGTATCCTGTGTCCAGAGTGCAAGAAAAGGGGCCTCGGGGCGTCCCACCCCTACTCACAGCAGGAGCTCCAGACCCACCCCCACGGCTGGCTTCCTCACCAACTGCTCCAGGCCTTCAGGGCCACTCCCCCCAGCCCAAGTTCAGCCTTTTGGCCTGGAAACAGGTTTGACCCCACCTGGTTTGACCTTGGTCCTCTCTTGAACACAACTCGAGACTCACTGTGGCAAGCACCTGCAGCCCTGCCGTCCTCGCCTGCTTCAAGAGAACATTTAGTAAAGGCTAACGTTTGCTGGCGCTTAGTTCCTGCATGGCATGGGCTGGAGAAGCCCGTGGAAGTCATTCCATTCCGCTGTGATTCCTCTTACAACATTTCCACCCAAAAATGCCCCACTGCTGCGTCAACACCCCAGAGCCTGGAAACTTGCTCTGCGTGACACAGGCCGCCTCGCTGCTGAACGGCTCTACTGGAAACCTGCCGTTCCCAAATCTTTCTTTCCTTCACAGCCATTAAAACAAGCCACATTCTCTTCCCATCGGATAGGAATCTGAAGACAGCCATCACATCTCAACGGAGCCTCTTCCTACCAGGAGAAATAGCACCAAGTCTTCACACTTCTTCTCGTAAGACACCAGCTCAGCTCCCTTCACCACCCTGCCTGTTCCACCTGCCTGTGTGCTCCCCACATAACCAGTGACAATGCTGCGAGACGTCTGACGGTGGGCCAGCCAGTTCCCAAGCCCTTGCTGCACGTTAACTCGCTGAATCCTCACTTCAGTGCTGTGTGCTATTGTTGGCACCGTTGTTATTCCCGTTGTACACCTGAGAAAACTGAGGCAGGGAGCAGTAAACAACGTGCCCAGTGCCATGACCAACAGCAGAGCCAGGAGTCAAGTCCAGGCAACTGGATGTGCTCATACCCCCGTGCCAGTGGCTCTCAAACCTGGCAGCCGTTGGAATCACCCTGGGAAGTTCTAAAAACTACCAAGCCCACGATCAACCCCAGAGACAGATTTACTGGGCTGTGGTGATCTGGGCATCCCAACGTTTCAAAGGTGTCTGGTGATGGCAGCATACAGGCAAGGATGACGCCGACTCTGCCGTGAGACGACGGCACCCCCGGCAGTCTGGCCGGTGCCGGCTGGGCTGGATTAGAGGGGAGCGATGGAAATTTCCAAGCTTCCCTGGTGGAGGATAACTCAGGGACAGTCCCAGACGTGGGTGACGAGAGCCAGCCTTGCAGGAAGGCTAAGTAAACAGTCACTCAGCTGCTGTGAGTTTAGACACACCGGGAGGCCCTCATTCTCAAAAAAAAAAAAAAAAAGATAAGAGCAAGAAGACACAAAGCCTCTCTGGACCGGACACTGGCCTCAAGGGCTTCCTCTGGGAAGGACTCATGGATGACAAAGCCCACCTTGGGCCCAGAGCCACGTCTCCTCAAAGGAGCAGCTTCCCCTGCAGTTGCCAACTTCCTGACATCCCCTCAAAGCCAGAGATGGATGAAGCATTTACCCTCTCTTCACTGACTTGTGAATTCACTCAAGAAAGCACTGGGGCTGCTGGCTCCACAGGCCAAGAAAAGCCTGGATACGTTCTCCAGCCCCGCCTCCAAAGGGCCCTCAGGACACTTCCCATCCATCAGACGTCCGCAGTGGGCTCTCCCACTGTGCCCCTCTTTCCCTCCCCTGGTATTGTCTGTGGCCCCTAAACTCAGGTTATTTCTTTTGCGGGGGGGGCATACCACACTGCTTGCAGGATCTCAGTTCCCCGACCAGGGATCAAACCCGCACCCTCGGCAGTGAAAGCACAGAGTCCTAACCACTGGACTGCCAGGAAATTCCCAGGTTATTTCTTTCTAAAGCATGAGCGTGTTTCATCAGTTAAAGATTGGCCATTGGATGTTCCCTGGTTGTTAATGGAAACTTCCACATCCCTCAGTTCCTTGAACTTGCTCCTCCCGGACTGCACCACAGTGCCAGGGCATAGGACAGCAGACCCTGAGCTGCCCGCCGGGAAATGGTGGCCCTTTTCCTCCACCTTGCCTCCCCCTCCTCCCTGCACACCCCAGACGGGTAGGGCGACCTGAGGGGGAATAAGAGAGAGACTCCCCTCACCCCCAAGCCCATTCATATTTAATGCAAACATCTGAATGCAAATTAACTCCACTTTTGTTTTACTCCCTTTCCTCCCTGTCCCTCTCTAATGTAAACCGCCTTTCATCCAAGACAGGTGCTTCCCTCAGCTAGAAACATGGAGAGAGGCACAAGGATGGCGCTGCATGCAATTGGAGCAGATCCTATAGCTCCAAACTCCGTATTTTTAGGATATTTCCAAATGGGAATGTGTCTCGGAGGAATTTATTCTCTGTGGAGGTCACAGTGACTCGTGGGAGTCTCAACCTGGGAGAGGAATTTTGCAAACAGGCATAGAATACTAGTGGCCTGGAAGCCCCTAAAAATAACCTGTTCCCACACCTGTAAATCCTCTTTTTCTACAGCTGAGAAAAACTGGATGGTCTGGCAGACAGCTCTGTTCCCATCCCTCCACAGTCTAGGACCCTGTGGCTGTTTCCTGGTCCGTTGTCGCCAAGACTGAGATGCTTTGGGTTTAAAGAAACGGAGGAGTGGGGAAAAAGGAGAGCAAGAAAGGCAAATATTGATATAAATATATCTATTTGTTTGGGATGGCAAAAGAATAGGTAGTTGCTTGAGGAGTAAGAAAATTGGACAGCTGTGGGATATTTATTAATGAGCTATTTACGTTTCTGATAAGAACGTAAGGCTAGTGTAGAGTTGATTCACTGTAAGGGGTATAGCCAATAGAGATACTGGCTAGGGCCATATTTTTGCAGAAAAGAGAGTAATGGCAAAGAAGCAGTCCCAGGCAAGTGTCTGTTTACTGTTGATTGCATTTCATTTTTTGCCTCTGTGTGTGTGTGTGTGTGTACATGTGCGCACACACAAATTCAAGAGCTGTGAGCATTCTCTTGTGTGAATGGTGTGTTTGTGCATAAACAATGTCAGGAACTGGGGCCAGAGAACAAATCTGTTGACATAGTTCTTCCCAAAGCCTCACAAAACATCTGAGAGGACAAAGACACCGTAATTCTTTAAGAAGTGCTTTTGAAACAAAAACACTAATTCAAAAAGATACATGCACCCTTATGTTTGCTGCAGCACTTACAACAGCCAAGATATGGAAACAACCTAAGTGCCCATCAACAGCTGAATGGATAAAGAAGACGTGGCATATATCTACAGTGGAATACTACCCAGCCATTAAAAAGATGAAATCTTGCCATTTGCAGCAACATGGATGGACCTTCAGAGTATTATGCTAAGTGAAACAGGTCAGATGGAGAAAGACAAACACTATATGATTTCACTATATGTGGAATCTAAAAAACTAATAAACAAAAAAAAAACAAGTGAAGAACCAAACAAAAACAAACAAATAGATACATAAAACAGAGTAGTGGTTACAGGAGGAGGAGGAGGGGGGAGGGCAAAATGGGTAAAGCGGATCAACTGTATGGTAATTTTTGGTGGTGAGCGTGCTGTAGTATAGACAGAAGTAGAAATACAAAGTTGTACACGTGAAACTTACCTAATGTTGTAAATCAACATTACCTCAATTTTTAAAAATGCCTTCTAGATTTACGAGGGATAAATATCTTCCAGAACAAAGAGATAAAAACACCCAAACCAGCTAACTGGTATAGCCAAGGTCACACAATAAGTCAGGGGTACAGCCATGGAGAGAAACCCTTCACTGCCGACTCCTCACCCCAGCGTGTATACTCGGTGTGTTCACCCATTCAGAGGAGGGGTGATGACCCACTGAGGTGAGTCTGGGATCACAGTCGGGGATGTTACTCTCCAGCTGTCCATCGGGACACTTCAACAGCAGCATCAGGCAAGGAGAAGAAAACGGTGCAAAGAGGGATAAGGGAAAACGGAGCAAAATAGGGCAGAATGACACGGGTTGTTCTCATTGTTGGATCCAAAGTTAATTTTTAAACTCCCAGCTGGAAAGTAGAATCAGTAACAAAGGCGACTTATGCAAATAGAAACTTAATTTGCACTCTTGACACTTTTTAATGGGAAGTGAGGGAGAGAGAATAAAACCCGAAACACCTTGATCTATAACCACAATAGAAATGTTTTCTTTGCAGACATGTGCAAAATAAGGGCGTTTCAGTGGAAATGAAATGATGCCTGAAAGAAAGTTAAGTAATGGCATCAACGAGCATGGATGACACTTCCTTCCACCGGAGGTTCACTCTACAGCAAGACTTGGCTAAAGTGGTACCCGAATCAGGCTTTGGGAGTCATGGAAACAAAGAGCAAATACTAACCTTTTATAAGGGCCTTTTTTTGCTATAGTTTAGTGGAATCAACTAGGTCACTATGTTATTTGGAATCTAAATGAGCAAAGGCTTGTATCACCTCCATAAGGTCATTGCGAAGGATTCATGAAGTTGTAAGGACTCATGGAGAATTTTAGTCTCTTACACGAAGATAATGTGAGAAATACAGGACGATAATCATAAAAATAACTGTGGCTAGGAAGAGAAAGGGTGGCAATTGTACGCAGTGTGAAAAATCCTCAACCTAATCATATTTATGTCAGGAACACTAAATATCATTTTGGGGATATTTACTCTAAAAAGTAAAATTCAGCCAGTTCTTTTTGGCTGATGGAGAGGTCCAGCGCATACTGGGATTCTCAACTGGAGGGCACACACTCTATCAGAGGCCTATCTGAATCTGGAGATGGGGTGACAAAGGATGTGTAATTTGTATATTTATCAACAGAAAATACACATTTTAGAAGGTTAAAAAGCAAACAAGTGAACAATCCCGCCGACTTAAAGTCTTGCTACCCAGTCAGCGGTCAGGAACAGCGGCAGTAGCGTTTCCTGGGACCTTGTTTGAAATGGGAAATCTCAGTTCCCACCCAGACCGAAAGAATCCGAATCTGCAGTTTTCAAGATCCTCAGGAGATTCACATGCACATGAAAGTCTGAGAAAGTTTGAAGTCCCTTTGCTGTGTGTCAGCCAACAAACTCACCGCACATCCACCACGGGGTATTAGAAAAGGAGCTTCAGTGCCAACAAGAATATTGGGGGCTGGATGGACAGTTGACAAAAGCCAAGTGGCTTTTCCATCTAGCCTCCTAAAACGAGCTGTCAGCCCCATTTCTTATTTTGTGCATGGTCCTAACTCTTCTTGCTCTTTGCACTAACTTTGGGATACATTCTATCACAAGTTGGCTATTTTCTCTTAAATTACAGGATAGGACATTTGGCCAGTCCTTAACTATTATGAACATATGTGCCTCTAAGCTCTTCCTATATAGGACACATCTACACTTTTTGAGAAATTTCTACTAGGCAGGCTTTGCTTTTGCCATTTGTTATCTGTGCCCCATTGGCGTGTGTTAACAGAGCCACTGACAATCCTTTCAGAGCTGGGTAACCACACATCCCAGCTGGATGTACTCCTTCCCTATTTGGGGCTTTTCTAATCCTCACTACTATCAACAGGTGTTGTGGATATTTCTGTGCACAGGACTAACTTTCCCCTTTTGGGTTATTTCCTGGGGTTATACTCCCCCAAAATGATAAGGCACAGATCCTGACTTTGAGGGTCTTTATGAGTTGTGCCGTGCAAGGGTGGCAACATCGAGGGTCTGAAAGGTGGGCAGGTGCTGGGCAGAGGTACCCCAACGTGCTGGATCAGACTCCAGGTACCCCGTCCCCTCCTCTCCGCCCTGCTCTCAGCTCGGTTGCTGGTCCTCATGAACTGTATCCAAGGTTCCCTCGCCTCCTGGAGGGAACAGCCTTCCTCGCCAGCCTTCCTAGAGGGCTGACCAGTGCAGGGCTCCAGGAGGAGGTGGGGGAATGGGAGGGGAGGAGGGCGACTCCGTCCCTGGCAGGCCACAGGCTGTCAGTTTATGTGCTCCCCTGCAGGCTTGGAGCTGGCCATGGTTTCCCTGAAGCTAGCCCACATGCTCCACCTTCTCGTGTTGGTTTTCCGTAACCCTGCCTACACCTCTGTAAACAGTCTGCCATTAAGTTCTCCTCAATGACCTATTTAGACTACACCTTCTGTTTGCTGCCAGGAGCCTGAGTGATGTGCCAGAGGCTGGAGGACAAGAGCCAGGGGACCCTAACCAATGGGGGACGGGGCACGGGAGTCTTTCCAGAAGGTGTCTGCTAGGCTGCAACCCATTAGGCAAGGACACGTTAGCCAGGAATAGGGGGCAGGGGAAGGAGGAAACATCAGGTACAAAACAGAGAGTGCAGAGACTAGAGCATTCAAGAACCTCCTAGAGGGCTTCCCTGGTGGCGCAGTGATTGAGAGTCCGCCTGCCGATGCAGGGGACGCGGGTTCGTGCCCCGGTCCGGGAAGATCCCACATGCCGCGGAGCGGCTGGGCCCATGAGCCATGGCCGCTGAGCCTGAGCATCCGGAGCAAACATTCACATAAAAATAAACAAAGAATTCTTACAACTCAACAATAAGAAAACAAACAACCTGATTTTAACAGGGGCCACCTCACCAAGGGAAATATACAGATAAGCATATGAAAAAAGCACATGAGAAAGTGCTCCACATAAAGCTATCAGGGAAATACAAACTAAAACAACACTGAGATACCGCTACACACCTACTGGAATAGCCAAACTCCAGAACACTGACACCACCAAATGCTAATGAGGACGTGGGGCCACAGGAACTCTCCTGCAGGCTGGCGGGAATGCAAAACGGGACAGTGACTTTGCAGGGCAGTTCAGCAGTTTCTTACAAACGTAAACATACTCTTACCATACGATCCAGTAATCACACTCCTTGGTGTTACCCAAAGGAGATGAAAACTTATGTGCACACAAAAGGCTATACAAGGATGTTTCCATCACCTTTATTCATAACTGCCAAAACTTGGAAGCAACCAAGATGTCCTTTGGTGTGTGAATGGATAAACTGTGACACATTCACACAATGGAATATTATTCAGCACTAAAAAGAAATGAGCTATCAAGCCATGAAAAGATATTGAGGCAACTTAAATGCATATTGCTAAGTGAAAGAAAATCTGAAAAGGCTACGTACTGCATGCTTCTTCTAACTATACGACATTCTGGAAAAGGAAGAACTATGGAGACAATAAAAAGCTTAGTAGTTGCCGAATAAGCGGAGCAAAGATTTTCAGGGCAGTGAGAATACTCTCCGATACCGTAATGACTGACACCTGGCATTATGTCACCAGCAAAGCCCACTAACAATTCCCAGGAAATAAAAACAGACTCTGGGTAATAAAATAAAGTCTAACCTTTTCTTTTCCTTTGTGCTCAGTGTAGCTTCACTTGCTCACAGGGGGCCGTGTGCAGAGCTCTCACACCCGGCTCTTCAGACGACCAGAGTTCCTGACGCACAACGGCGGTACCAGCACCTCAGCTCGGGCTGCACAGGACAGCGCCATTCAAGACGGCAGCCGTGGGCTGTCTGCACAGACGCTGCACACAACACGCAACCCAAGATGGCGGCCGCACTGGGATCTGGAGCCTGAGCAGCGGTCGCGGTTGTGCCTGCGCCTGCGCCTGCGCCTACGCCTACGCCTATGTCTACCCGGCAAAACCCGCGGCCCCGCCCCCTGACGGCTCCACGTAAAGCAGCCCCGCCCATGGCTTGGCGGGAGAGCGTGTGCTCTAGAGCCGGAGCTCACACCTCCCCGTCCTCTGATAAGAGAATAACGCTTTGCTCTGCTCTGAAGCAAACTCGCTCTTGTCCTGTTGGCGAGAGCACGGTACCAGGCAGGAGGACCCTTGTGGGGGCCCAATTGGAAAGGGTAACAGTTGTAAATTTGTCTAAATCCATAGAACGTACAACACCAGGCACAGTGCACCCTAACGTAAAGAATGGGCTTTGGGTGAGTGTGATGTGTCAGTGTTTTATTCATTGACTGCTAAGAAATGTACCACTCAGTTGCGGGGTGCTGACAGTGGAGGACGTCATGCGTGTGTGGGGCAGGGAACATCCGGTAAATGTCTGTACCTTCCACTGACCTTTGCTGTGAACCTAGAACTGCCCTAAAAATATTGTCTTAACAAAAAAAGGAAAAATAGTCTTATTCATAATGGAGGAGAAAACAAAGTATCTTTGAATAAATAGATACAAGAAACATAAAACTTTAAGTAAGGTATAGAATTTTATTAAATGACATAAAACAAAATGATCCTGGATGGGAAAACAATGAAATACTATGTATCCTCCAAAGATAATATAATGATTTATTAAGAGTTTCAATTAGGGGCTTCCCTGGTGGCACAGTGGTTGGGAGTCCGCCTGCCAATGCAGGGAACAGGGGTTCGTGCCCTGGTCCGGGAAGATCCCACATGCCGCAGGGCGGCTGGGCCCGTGAGCAATGGCCGCTGAGCCTGCCCGTCCAGAGCCTGTGCTCCGCAACGGGAGAGGCTACAACAGTGAGAGGCCCGCGTACCGCAAAAAAAAAAAAAAACTAGACACAATTGGAAAGTCTATCCATAGGACTGAATAAATTATAGCAAAGTTTTGTGTATAATATTATGCAACTGAAATGATTTAGGCCTCGATATATTGATCTGGGAAGATAGCCGTGCTATATTGCTAAGTGAAAAACATTGCAAAATAATGGGTATGATATGACTCCACTTCTTTAATATAAAACAATATGACATATGATTTGCATTTCTGTACAATAGGAAATCAAAAAAATCACATCCAATTCTGCAAAGATGGAGGAGAAACTGGAAGAAAGGAGGGGAGAGGATTAAATGGGTTTTTTTATGCCGTTCTGTATTGTTTAAAATTGTTTCAATCGGACTTCCCTGGTGGCGCAGTGGTTAAGAGTCCGCCTGCCGATGCAGGGGACACGGGTTCGTGCCCCGGTCCGGGAAGATCCCACATGCCGCGGAGCGGCTGGGCCCATGAGCCATGGCCGCTGAGCCTGCGCGTCCGGAGCCTGTGCTCCGCAACGGGAGAGGCCACAACAGTGAGAGGCCCGCGTACCGCAAAAACAAAAACAAAACAAAAAAATTGTTTCAATCAACATGTGGTACTTTTATAATAAAAAAAAAATCATAAAAGGCCAAGAGACTTGTGTACCAGGTAGAAAAAGTTCTGCCTGTTTTTTTATATCCACGATGAAAGAAGCAGCGCCAGGCAGAGGGAAGCTCCAGCCCCAGCTGCCCAGGTGGGGAGGGGGAAATGAAGGCCTGTGGCCTCCTTCCAGGCTAGCAATTTAGAGGACGTCCAAGCTGGCCGTCCTGCAAAGTATCAGAGTCAGTGTCCTATGGTGTCCCATAGCACCAGGCCACCAGTCCTAACACACCAGGGCAGAGACCTGTGACCAGCACCCAAATCCTGTTCTTCAACCAAGGTCACTGTCTTCACTCACAAGGTCACACTGTGGTCCCCATGCCTTTGGCCTCCAGGTCTACCTTCACCGGGAGAAAAGAAAAATTAAATCTTCAGCTCTTATAAACGACTCCAATAAACTCAAACTCGTGTTATGAAATTCCTTTTAAGAAATAAATAATTGAAACGTTGACACTTGGTAACATTTGCTTACTCAAATCTGCGTGTTGGTGAATGGCCTTGACTTCTGTTTCCGAGGAATCGCAGGTCAACCTGCTACAAACGTGGCTCCTCGTAAACTAAGAAGGGAGGTCAGAACTCACAACTGCGCTGGCTTTTTAAAAAACTTTTTTTTTGAGGGGGTATTGCTATTTACCTCATCCATGTGATTATTCATTTGTTGAATTTAAATGGAAGGGAAATTTGAGACTCACGCAAAGAGAGGAACCTTTTATGGAGACTTCCATCTGGGGAACAGATTTATGAGGCTTTTTGGGACCCAGAATAACTTTACTGTGATGAAGCACGAGGCAGGGCCACCCCTCCCCCCGCCCCAGCCCCCCAAACTGAGCGCGTGGGGCTCGGAAAACCGAACGCAGAAAGATACCCAGATGGAAGGGTTCAGGGGCCATTCTGGTTGAGACCTGAATAAAGCCAACCTTTTTAGAGAGAGTTAAATAGAACTGAGCTATCCTTTAAGTGCTGAGCTTTTTTTTTTTTTTTTTTTTTTTAATGACCTCAACCATGCGGCTGCTCTGGGCTTTAGAAGCTCAGTTTGAAATCCAGGGAAGGAAGTGACAGAGCGATGTGGCAGGGCAGCTGCCAGTCTCAAGCGAACATGTGCAGGATGTCACAAAAAGGCACGGGAGCTCCAGGAGCCCAGCATCGTGCCCGAGCGGATCCTTCCCCTCCAAATCACGCAGTGGCGAGCAAACAGAAACTCAACGGCGTGACGTGGGCTGAAATTGAATTAAAAGTGGGCGATTTCATAGCAAGATTCAAAGTAGGAAGTAAGGTAGCTTTGCCACAAGTTTATTGTCAGAAACATCTTTCCAATCATTTTTTGTTTGGCTTCACAATACAATATTGAAAAGGGGACCCCAAAGTGCTCTGCTGGGAGACTGGAAAGCATTCGAACCCTCGGTGCTAAAGATGACGCAGCACGGGAAAGCAAGCAGACAAAACTGAAAGCAGGGGCTCGAACAGAAACAACAGGAGCCTAGGAGTTCCGTGGTGGTCCAGTGGTTAGGGCTCCTCATTCTCACTGCCGAGGGCCTGGGTTGGGGAACGAGAATCCCAGAGGCCGCCTGGTGCATCAAAAAACAAAACAAACAAAAAAAGAAAAACAAAGAAATGGCAGGGGCCTGAGCCATAAGCTGGAAGTGATGATAGACAAACTATTCGCAGAAAGCGGAAACAACCTGAGTGTCCATCCACTGATGAATCAATAGACCAAATGGGATGTATTCATACAGTGGAATATGATTCAGCCTGAAAAAAGGAAGGAAGTTCTGACACACACTACACCATGGATGAACCTTAAGGACATTATGCTCAGTGAAATAAGCCATCACAAAAGGACAAATACTACATTATCCCACCGATATGAGGTCCCTAGAGGTAATCAAATCCCTAGAGACAGAAGGTAGAAGGGTGGCTGCCAGGGGCTGGGAGGACAGAGGAATGGGGAGTTAGTGTTTAATGGGGACAGAGGTTCAGTTTGGGAAGACGAAAAGGTTTTAGAGATGGATGATTGCACAACAAAGTGAATGTACTTAGTACCACTGACCTGTATACTTAAAAATGGTTAAAATGATCAATGTTATGTTATATATATTTTAGCAGAATAGAAAATTAAGCAGGCAAGGCTCCATTTTTCATCAATTCAACAAGCACTCTTTGTATATCCATTCCACGCTAAGGACGCGTGCGAACTAAGCCACACATGGAGAATACAGGATTAATAATCCAGTTCGGGTTTGGCTCACGTACTGCCAAACGTCTCACTGAAATTGAAAGTAAGTCCACTCAATTCTTTAAATATTTCCACCCCAAAGTTCAGACTCCTAAAAATTACATGTTCCCAAAATCTGACTTGCTTCTGTGCCAGTTTAATTTCCCAACTCTCCTCCTGTTTGCTTGTGGCCACAAATATGTTTGCAAACTATCGATTCAAATGTTTTCAGGGTAGCGAGCTGACTCTGTGTCAGATATAACCTTGATCCCAAGCTCCTCCCAAAGACCCCGAACTATGGCTCCTTTGAAGCTCCCACTTCAGTCTGAGGCACTGGCCTGGTGAAGACAGCCTTCCTTTGGGTGGGAGACAGGGGACATAAAGACTCCTCGAGGGTGACGCACTAGGCAACAGTAAGTTAAAAATAAATCCAGTTCTCCTTAAGTTTCAGTTCATTAAACAGTATACGGCAGTGAGTGCTGGTGAGGAAATCTAGACAGGCGTGCATTTCAATGCTGACTCTGCCGTGAAATTCATTATGTGACCTTGGGCAACGCGAGTTTCTGAACCTTGTACCCTCAGACTGCCAGTGGGGGAAAGAATTGTAATTTCAGAGGGCAGAGTTCTCAACAGGAGGGGCCTGGAGAGGGAGAGAGAGTCCTGCTGCGGGTGGAAGGACAGATCACAGTTGATACCATGACCAGTAATTAAAACACACTCTGTATTCAAAGAGGGTCATTATAATCACAGCTTTGGGAGGATTTAATAAGGACAGATGCTGAAGGCATCGGGAAGAATACCTAATAAGTAGCCAATATTATTAATATCAGCCCCCTTCAGGCCTCTAAGCAAAATGCTTTTGCAAAAGTCCCTTCTGGTCAGGGTCTGCAATTCTTTTTTGCTTCCCTTCAAATCTTCCCTTCAAAGCGACATACAATGTACATAAAATACGGGGCTTAGCCTTCATCACGCAGGTTTTCACCCGTAGGTGGCATTTCTTGAGCATCTTCTGGGCGCAGGGGACCTGGGTCTGGCTGAGGCAGCGGAAACCACACCGGGAACAGACGACTTGCTTCACAGGAGGTGGGTAGCCCCAGGCGTGCAGATGCAGCCCAGGCAGTGGAAGTCTGCTCACTCGCTAAGGGCAGAAATGACCACAGATCTCGGGGCAGGAAGGCCTTGGGAGCTTGTCCGCTGACTCTCTTGTAGCCATAACTCATATTTCCTTCGCAGTCTCGCGTGGCTCACGAGCAAAGCAGAGTGGCAAAGTTAGCCCAAGTCACTAGGGCAGATCCTAAACATCGTTCTTGCCTCCTTTTAAATCCAGGACTCAGCTCAGGCCCTAAGGAGAGGCAACTTAGCATAATGGCAACAAGCACAATCATTAATGTTAGCGAGACGTGGATTTAAGTATTGGCCGTGTCACTTAACACTGGGGTGACCTCAGTTAAGAACTTAACCTCTCTGGGGCTCCATTTCCTCATCTATAAAATAGAAAGGAAAAAAATATTTACAGTTCGTGAAGACTAACTAGGTCAGAGCATGTAACACAAGGCTTAGCACATAGTAACTGCTCAATAAATAATCATGAATTAGGTCACACAGGAGCAAGACCCAAGACCCAACATTCATTAGCTTTTGCTATGTGACAGGTACTGTATTGAAAGCCTTACATACAGAACTACTATCTCAAGCTCCACCATAATTTTATGAGGCAAATATTATCTTTTCATAGATGAAAAAAACAAGGCTTGGAAAAATAAAACACCCCGAGTAAGACCACAGAGCCAGGATTCAAAGCTCAACTATAGTACTCGAAACCTCTCTTGCATCTCACCTCCCCTCACCAACAAAATGGGTGTGTCATGATAATGTCCACTCACCTCCCTCGAAAAGTATGAGGGTCCACTGGTACCACGGATCTGGAAGACACAATCTGTGTGAAGAGATAGACAATGCAAAGTGAAGCCATTATGAAAAGGCATGGATCCTGCTAAGAGAGCCATAGTCTAACAGGAAAAACAGGCAGGACACACAGAACTAACCCAGTGCAGGAAAATCAGAGCAGGGCCAATGCAGGACAAAAGGACTTTGTTTTTCTTTTTCCTTTCCTTTTCTTTTCTCTGGGGGTGGATTAGGTGTTCATACCCCAGACAGAGGGCCACATTGGTCATCACCCTGAAAGGGACTTTAAAAGAATACACTTGCTCTGACTTTATATTTTTTAATGTGCCATTTCTTTTTTAAAAATATTTATATATTTATTTATTAATTATATGTATTTTGGCTGCACCGGGTCTTAGTTGTGGCACGCGGGATCTTCGTTGCGGCATGCAGGATCTTTAGTTGCAGCATGCAGACTCTTAGTTGTAGCATGTGGGATCTAATTCCCCGACCAGAGATCGAACCTGGCCCCCTGCACTGGGAGCACGGAGTCTTACCCGCTGGACCACCAGGGAAGTCCCACATTTGCTCTGACTTTAGTTCACTTTGGCTCGAGAAGCTTTATGAGAAATAGCTATAACATACACATATACCCTATTCACTTTGTATTTGCTTCAAATTATGTTTCACTCGGACAGTTGTGCATCCTGAATGAGTTGCCATTTACCTGTGGGGCAGCAGGGAAGTCAACAGGACTGGCTTTGAGGGGCCCTCCTGCTCCTGGAAGGAGGCGATGGGGTGGTCCTTTGCACGGCAGACCTGGCAAAGACAGAACCCAGGGCCTCGAAGCCAAATGGCATCAGAGTGAGGAGGGTCCCCAAAGCCCATGGGTCCAACCCCTACCTCCACCCCAAGCCAATGCTTGCAGCCCCTGAGCAGGAGAGGTTCAGCGACCCTTTAGCCTCTGTGGAACGTTCTCAGGGGACTCACCACCCACTGCCGCCCCCTCCTAAGACCACTATCCTGTGCCTCTGACCATGACACCTAGTTTAACCCCTTGGGTAGGAATCTGCTTAGAAATATGTTCACAATATTACTCAGCCATCAAAAAGAATGAAATAATGCCATTTGCAGCAACATGGATGGACCTAGAGATGGTCACGCTAAGCTAAGTCAAAAGGAGAAGACAAATACCATATGATATCGCTTATATGTAGAATCTAAAATATGATACAAATCAACATATCTACGAACCAAAAAGAGACTCACAGACATAGAGAACAGACTTGTGGTTGCCAATGGGGGAGGGTGTTGGGGGAGGGATGGAGTGGGAGTTTGGGATGAGCAGGTGTAAACTATTATACATAGAATGGATAGACAACAAGGTCCTAGTGTGTAGCACGGGGAACTATATTCAATATCCTGTGATAAACCCTAATAGGAAAGAATGTATACATATACATATGTATAACTGAATCACTTTGCTGTACAGAAGAAATTAACACAACACTGTAAATCAACTACATTTCAATAAAATTTTTTAAAAATAAAAAATAAATGAAATTTAAAAAATATGTTGGGAATTCCCTGGCGATCCAGTGGTTAGAACTCAGTGCTTTCACTGCTGGGGGTCCAGGTGCGAACCCTGGTCAGGGAACTAAGATCCTGCAAGCCTCGTGGTTTGGCCAGAAAAAAGGAAAAATAATGTTCACAGATTAGGTGCTTTTGCTAGCACTTAGGAGTTTACCAATGAGAACAGAATTCTCTTCGAGAACAGGTCCCAACAGTGTGTGTTATGTAAAGTCTCCCCTTTTCCACATAGACACGGCGTTTTCGTGGTTTCCTGCGTGTGGGCCCATCTGCGCTTGTCCACTGTGGCCTTGGTAAGTCCATCACTGACCCAAGCCCTCCTATTCCCACTGCCGAAGCTCGTGAGCCCAGTCCGGCTTTAGTGTCCAGAATCAGGACCGACCCCAGGCAGGAGGGGTTTATGGACCGTTAACCCAACCCTCTGGTACTTATCATCATCTTCCTTGACCTCATCCAACTCTGTCCACTATTTCGCCCACCTGTGGTCTCGGGGGTTTCTCCAGACACCGCACCCCTGCCCAATATTTCAGTTCGAGAAAATGAAATCTTCTCTCATTCCCCTCGTCTGGAAATCCTGGAATTTCTGAAAATCTGCCTAGTGTCCGAGTTCTTCTCAAATCCCCCTGGAACAGGGCTCTGCTTTGCTTTTGCAAGGTATGGGGTGTGCTGCTCTGAGGGCCTGCCCCGCCCACGGGCAGCTCCGGCATCTGCTCTGCGTCATCTCGCCCTGCCACCTTGGCCTCGGCTTACCGGACCAGGTGTCAGGCCTTACCCCAAAGTAGCCACCTAGAGACCAGCCTGAGAAGGCACTGGGACCCCATCCCCAGGCCCATCCTCAAACTCGGTCTTTATTGTTAAGGATTTCTGAATATAACACACATCGAGAGGATCAACAGGGAGTAGATGGTAACAGGAAATAGAGAGGCTGCAGAAAGCAGGAGTCACGAGACAGCAGAGAGAAGAGAGTTTGAAGCAGCAGGAGAGCAGCAGGGAGAGAGCGGAAGTACCACAATGGGGGGAAGTCACCATTTCTGAGGGGAGAACAGCTGGTCGCTAGGGTAACACTCAACCTTGAACAACCTTCCCGTTCCCCAAGAGGCCTAAGGAAGCGTCTCCCACCTCCCCCAAAACCCCGTCTCTGGGTGTCCCTCCACCAAACCCCCATCACCTGCAGCAACTGGCCGCAGTCTCCACTCTCCACCACCTGAAATAACCAAACTAACTCAGCAAGCATCCCTCCCAGGGACCGGGGTCCATCCCTGAGCCACGACTGGGCCTCGCTTCCCGCTGTGTCCACTGAGTCACGCCCAGGCCTGTGCTCAGAATACAGCAGCCTGTGGCCCTCACCAGCTCCCAGGACCAGCACAGGCCCCAGAACAGGAAGACCTGAGTTCTTGCTGTCTTAGCCTCTTCCGGCAAGTGACAGAAACTTCCCTGTGGTTATTTCCTCATCGATGAGCTGAGAGTGACCATACCTGCTCCACACACTGGCAGGGATGCCAGGAGCGTCCAGTGAGGTTGGAAGACCAGCCACACCTGCCAGAGGAGGTAGCATCACCTGGGCGACGAATGACCATCCCCCCGTCAGCACCCCTGGTCTGCCCCTCAGCCCCAGTTTCTGGGGCTCCCATCCATCCTGCCCCTCAGACCCACAAGGCACGCCATCTGCTGCTCCCTTTGACGGTAACTCTGCTCCATCAGGGCAAACGCCCAAACCTTCTTTCTCAATGCATCCCTCCTTTTCTTCACCTTTCCAGAAGCCGAACTTTCCTCTGAAAAGTCTGACGTCCCCCAGGTCACCACCATTACTCGGAGAGCCAGCAACTTCCTCCATGCCCAATGGACGCCACAGGAGGACGTGAGGACATGGCATGAAACTTGGCCAATTTATACCACGTTGAGTGGTATAAATCCAGCAAACCGTCAGCTCTGCCCTCTTTTAAGCTTTCCCAGCCTGGACCTCATCACTAAAAGGCACTTGGATCGACAGCCCACTCTGGCTCTAACTGAGCGCATTGTCCTTCAGGGCGTCTGTGGCCAGTGGCTCTCAAAGTGGGGTCCCCAGACCAGCAGCATCAGCATCACCTGGGGACTGGTTATAGATGCATATTCTCAGGCCCTCCCAGGCCTCCTGAGTCAGAAATTCCCTGGTTGGGGCCCAGCTCTGTGTTTAACAAGCCCTCCAGGTGATTCTGATACAGGTTCAAGTTTAATGACAACTGTCCTAGATTATAAGCCTTCTCATCACCCGGACTGCACGAGTCCACCCATGTGCTTTCTTGGTTTCCATTCAGGACACGGATGGAGACACCCCCTGCTGACTCATAAAGGCCAACAAGTTTGCTCTGACCCCTGCTCAGCCTCTCTGCACTGTCCAGTTCCCATCACAGCATCTCCATTTTGGGGGGTGCCGCACCGTGCAGCTTGCGGGACCTCAGTCCCTGACCAGGGATCGAACCCACGCCCTCGGCAGCGAAAGTGCGGAATCCTAACCACTGGACCGCCAGGGAAGTCCCTTGATTCCCACAGCAGTATCTCCAGAGGTTCTTCTTTCTCCCTAAGCTCCCATCCCTACCCACTCTCCCTTTCAATAACAATGTCCTCTCGTGTCCTGGTGAAGGCTGCTGGAGTGCAGAAAAAGGGGCTCCACACCTGTAGTCAGAAGACCTCAGCTCCCCCCTTCCTGTGTGTGAGCTGAGGAGATGCGTTAAGTGGGCAGCGGATGTAAGGTATCTGCTCACCAGACATCGCTGCCCGGGGCCACCCTCTGCTTCTCTCCTTGCCCTTCTCTGATCTCCTTTCCTCACCTTTTAATCAGGATGGTAAGACCTATGTCTTACAGGCCATAGTGTAATTCATACATAAAACAAGAGGATCAACGCAAAACCCTCTGTCAATTTCAAGCCTTGCTAACCAAAGTGGGGTCCAGCAGCAGTGGTACCCCAAGGGAGTGTGTGGGAAATGCAGAGTCTCAGGACCCACCCAGCCCTACCAAATCAGAATCTGCATTTCAGCAACACCCCCAGGGGATTCGTCTGCACTTAGAGACTGAGAAGTGTGATTGAAAGAACTAGGAAAGTCTATGATAAACATATTATTATCCTCAAGCCCCCATCGGCCTTCTTCTCCTCCCCACATCCAGGAGAAGGACCACCCCCTTTCCAAAGTCTAAAGCAGTCATTCCTAACCAGCTGGCACATTAGAATCATCTGGGCCAAAACCCCAGGCCAATTACATTAGACTGTTTTGGAGAAGAGCCCAAATCAGTATTTTTTAAATTCCCCAGGTGAGTCTAATGGAGGCCCAGGAGAGGCACACCCTACCCGCCAACCAGACTGAGCCTCCGTAACATGGATTCTATCATCTCATGGGGAAATTTGCTGTCACACCATGAGCCTTATCTCTCTCTCCAGAGCTGTGCCTCGTGCCTCTCTGCTTACTCCCTGCCCTCACTTTTATCCACTGAGCCCCCCTTCATGTCCCCACCCCCTAGCTTGCTTTTCCCTTGGGATCCTATCATTGTGCCCTGTGGCTCTCCCTTGACCAGAGTCCAGTAAACATTCACGGACGTGGATTTTTAGCTTTGCCCATGCACAACGCCGTCTTCTGGATGCGAAATCTCCCCTTGATCTGTCCTCCTTCCAGCTATCACCCTGCCCTGCTTTCCTCCCGAGCCAGTCACGAACCAGTGGTCCCCACCGCCCGCCTCTGCATCCTCAGCAGGGGGACACCTACCCACACGAAGCCGGATAACCTCTCCCACCTCCTCTGCGCTGTCACCACAGCCTTCAGACGCTCGGCTCAACGCCGGAGGACTCTGGAAAATGTGGTTTGTTGTTAAGGGTTCATTGCTAGTAGGTAAACAAGGGAGGATTCTTCAAGGGACCTCCAATTTCCATGAAACAATAGATCAAAGAGGAGCCAAAGAAAGAAGAAAGGTTTGCTTAGGTCCCACCTGGGAAACGCCTGCCCTGGACCGAGGCTCTAAAGGGCTCTTTTCCCTTCTGCGGCAAATGAGCTGCAAGGGAGTTCCGCCTGGACCCAAAGCAGAAGCCAGACGGGACCAGAAGAGCACACACACCGGCAGCCCTCGGAGATGCCACGGGCTGGGTTCCACACCATGTAACAAAGCAAGGATCCCAGCAAAGCAAGTCACACGAGTGTTTTGGTTTCCCAGTGCATGTAAGTTATGTCTGCGCTCTACTGTAGTCTACTAAGTGCCCAATAGCATTAGGTCTAGAAAAACAATGTACATACCTTAATTTAATATACTTTTTGCCTTAAAAAAAAAAAAGCTGGGGCTTCCCTGGTGGCGCAGTGGTTGAGAGTCCACCTGCCGATGCAGGGGACACGGGTTCGTGCCCGGTCCGGGAAGATCCCACATGCCGCGGAGCGGCTGGGCCCGTGAGCCATGGCCGCTGAGCCTGTGCATCCGGAGCCTGGGCTCCGCAACGGGAGAGGCTGCAACAGTGAGAGGCCCGCATACCACAAAAAAAAAAAAAAAAAAGCTAACCAACATCTGACAACACAGGGTTGCCACAAACCTTCAGTTTGTTTAAAACGCAATAGCTGTAAAGCGCTGTAAAACTCAGTATGCCTGTACTTCTTAAGGAAACATGGAGAAAAGCCCTGTGGGCTACACCCTGTAGATGAACAAAGGAACCAGAAACGTGTTGTTCTAGGAGTCATTAGGGCACTGGTAAAGCTGTGTGACAATCGCCTCCCTGCCCTGTACACTCACACACACACACACCTGTCGCCTGCAGGTGCTGCTAAGTTCCGGAAGCCAGTCTTGAAGATAAACCATTGCTCACGACTTAACCTTCAGTCACTCACTCACCAAGTACGTGATCTACGCCTTCTCGTGTGAGGTGAGAGGGACACACAAGGTCATTAGAGAAACACACAAAGTCATGACACAGCCCCTGACCCGAGGACTCCAAAGTCTAGAGGGGAAGAACGAAACATAAACAGATCACGAGATGACGCCAGTGGTTACAAAAAAAGTAAGTAACCAGTGCTATGGGACACCGGGTAGAGACCCACCCCAGGGGGCCAGGAGATAAGATGAGGTTTATGGTCCTGAGGCGACCAGAGCTCCAAGGATGAAAGCAGGGACTCACAGGGACTCACGCTGACCCCTTTCATCTTTTTTTTCCACTCCCCCTACATTAATTTACTGAAATGAGGAAATCAAAGACCACTGTTTTTAAGGTTTTTTGTCAGAACTCTGAAATGGTTGCACTGTTCCCACCAGAGACTGTAAGAACATCTATCTCCACAAACGCCAAAATACCTCGGGTACTCTCGTGGAGACACCGAGAACGCCACGCTGATGGGTGAAAACGGAATCTGCTGGCTTTGTTGATCTCTTCCATTACTCGTATAATTAAACACATTTCCAAGTTCAATGGCAGGAATCCATCTTTGACTTGCTTCTTCCTTCTTCACCCCCTCCCCCAGCCATGTTGTTTTTCCTTTGATGGTGTCTCTTTGCTTTGTCCCTGTCTCTGCATCTCTGATGTCCCTAGGCCCACGTCACCACTCCCCTATTTCCCTGGCCCCAGTCTTCCCCTCCTCCAGCCCACCCCCTGCATCACGTTTATCTTGCTAAAGCACCACTCTCATCAGATTACACCCCCCATAAGAAGCTCAGAGATTCCCAGTTGCACAACACTTGAGTCCTCTGCTCACTTTCCAGGCTCTCCACGGGGCCCCTGCCTGCCCTCCTCATGTCCATCCACCCCTGGTCTCAGCACGGCCCTCTTCCCACCCTTGCTGCCCCAGCCAACACTGCGCTCCTCGAAGGCATCACACTTCTGACCCCTCCATGAACCTTTTCCTGGGTGCTGGACAGGAAATCGACAACCTGTCTTTCTAAGTTGCAATGTAGTTCACCATCTGTGACTAAGAATCCAGTTTCCTAGAGAAACACATGACATGTTGATAGGCTGCCTCACCAAAACAACCGAAACCCAGAACAGAGCTGCACCACAGTACCGACGGTCCTGCCCCGAATTCAGGGCTCTGGGAGGCGTGCGGTACTTCTAGAAACGGCGCATCCCATCAGAGAGACCGCAGCTCTGTAAAATCCCTCCTCTACCAGCACGGCTCTGTGACCTTGGGAAGGTTAGCTCACTCTCTGAGCTTTGGTTTCCTTGGTGTCACAAGTTGGGGTTTCCAGAATGTAGATGCTGAGATGGAGTTTGGTTTGCAGGGTAGTTATTAAGAACGGACACCTGCAGAGAGGGAAATGGAGAAGTCAAGTTTGGGCAGAGAGAGATGCTGAACTTCAACAAAGCCTCAGCCCGCCCCGTGGGGACATCGGGAGCATATGTGGTCCATCAGAGCCGTCCCTTGGTGGCCAGACTTTTGTACTCCTGCTGGGATCCATTATTGCTGTGGACGGCCCCGGGTACACATGACATTGAACTAGAAGCTGGCGACTGGAGGCTCTCTGCTGACTGCATTCCCCACTGCTGGAGCTACCAGCCTTTCGTTGGAGGACCTGGGCAGCACATCTTCATGCCCACTGCACTTGGTTGTAGAAGGAGGATGATAATGATAGGACCTACCTTATGTTGTTGTGACATTGGAATAAGCTTCACATTCAGCACACAGCATACCTGGCACAGAGTGGGCCTCAGTACACGTTTGCTGTGATTACCATTGGCATCGTGGGTAGAGTAAGACTGGAGGAAGAGTTGTCCCCTTTCTTTAATTCATCTGATGCATACATATGGACCATACCACGTGTCAGGCACTGTTCTCTGACCGGAAGTGCTGGTCTGAGGATACGTGTGGTCAGTCGGTGGCCAGGGCAGTGCTCATCAAGAAGAGGACATTTGAGTCAAGACTCGAAGGAGGCGAGAAGCAGGTGGTGCAGCCACCTGGAGGGAGGTGGAGGGAGAGCGCCTAGAATGTTCAGGCCAAGGGTGGGGGCAGAACAGAATGATCAAGGGGAGAGGGGTAGGTGAGGTCAGAGAGGGAACGAGACCGCTTCCCAGGTGGGGTTTTGTGCCAAAACAAATCACGCTCGGATGTGGTCAGATCTCACCGCCAACCAGAGGTTCAGAAATGTAGGTGACATAGCAAAATGTTAAAAAACACCCTCGGCATTAGTCAGCACAATGAAGACTGTGGGAAACTCCACAGGAAAAATGACCTGGTTTCTTCAAAAACAAGCAAAAATTGAAAAGTGGCAAGGAAAAAAAGGTACAGGGGAACCTATAGATTAAAAAAGACAAGCGCGCTTCCCTGGTGGCGCAGTGGTTGAGAGTCCGCCTGCCGATGCAGGGGACATGGGTTCGTGCCCCGGTCTGGGAAGATCCCACATGCCGCGGAGCGGCTGGGCCCGTGAGCCATGGCCGCTGAGCCTGCGCGTCCGGAGCCTGTGCTCCGCAACAGGAGAGGCCACGGCAGTGAGAGGCCCGCGTACCGCAAAAAAAAAAAAAAAAAAAAAAAACAAGCATATCGGGACTTCTCTGGTGGCCCAGCGGTTAAGACCACACATTTCCACTGCAGAGGGTGAAGGTTTGATCCCTGGTCGGGGAGCTAAGATCCCGCATGCCCCACGGCGCGGCCGAAAAGAAAAAGACAAACGTGTCCACCGACCCCACAATATAAACCTTGTCTGGATCCCGATTCAATCAAGCAAGCTGTCTTAGCAGCAGCAGCATCCCTATGTTACAACTGAAACAACAGAAGCGCTGAGTAGCAATTTACTGATGATAAGGAATTACTCAGGACTGGCTCAAGTGGCCACATGATTTAGGAAAGGGACATGATGCGTCTGGAATCTGCTGCGAATTCAGGGCGACCCCCAATCCCAGAGCTGCAGACAAGTATTCAGATAATAACTGTTTCACGTTCCCAAATTCCTGTCCAATACGAGCAGGGAAGAGTGGCCCCAGGCCATCCCGGTCAAGACAGCCAACAGGTCCGGGAACGTTCCTGATCTTGGCCATCTCACCTCCCTTCCTTGTAATGCTGTGTGAGGACAAGAAAACTCATCCACCTCAAATTCCAGCCATGTGCAGGGCATGACGTGTTGCCATCAGTCCCTGCCTTTTCCCCCCCAACTCTGAGGAAACTCTGTCATCCTGCCCATATCCTGAACTGGGAAGTCCCAGCTTCGGCCTCTAACTTGACTTGAAGGCTGACTCTTTTTCTTTCCTTAAAAGAAGATTCACACTCCGTCTCTCCTGCAAGCCAAATATACTGCATGTCAGAAAGCGCACCCCTAGATCACATGCAGTATTTTCTTAAATGTGGTAGGAAGGCGGTTTCTGAAGTAGATGATTTCTACTGACACTTTACCGTGGATTCTGGAAGGATTGGAAAACGAAAATGCACAGGCCCTGGAAACTTCACACATATAACTTCACAATAGCGGGTCTATTAGCACCCCTCCCCCTTTTTAAAAATGAGAATACCTTTTCATCACCAACATATAACGCCCCTTTTTCCCACAAAACCTACTCATTTCATCCACTTGAAATATCTAAGAAACTGTGCTTTAGTTTTATGCCTGGAAACAGGGATCTTGCGGGCCATTCCCATGTGACTAATAAAGCTTACACTCCCTGCCAACAGACAGATTTGCATGTGCTTCCTGTTAAATTAATGAAGATTTGCTTAGAAGACACGATACCCAGAAAAGAATAACCCATGACAGTCTTCATAAACACTGCTTCATGAAGAGAGAGCAAACAGGAAAAAAAGATACTTGAACGAGAAACAATTTTCAGACTTGCCACTATCCAGCTATGAGACATCTTTTGCCTCTTGAGATACTAATTTTCTCATCTGTAAAATAAGGCATTTGGACAACATAATCTCCACCACCCCTTTCTGCTCCAAAATGCTGTGATCTCTCTAATTGACTACATTCTTTCTCACTCACCTCTCATCATTTATCTCCAGGGCAGTTAACAGGAATTGAGTGTATGTTGAAAACAAAAACATGTAATAAATGATTACAAAGCAATACATAGTAAAGATTAAACAAGTCAATTTTAAAAATATGAAAGATAGGACTTCCCTGATGGCGCAGTGGTTAAGAATCCTCCTGTCAATGCAGAGGACACGGGTTTGATCCCTGGTCCAGGAAGATCCCACATGCCGTGGAGGAACTAAGCCCTTGCACCATAACTACTGAGCCCACGTGCCACAACTACCGAACCCGCGCACCTAGAGCCCGTGCTCTGCAACAAGAGAAGCCACCGCAATGAGAAGCCCACGCACGACAACGAAGAGTAGTCCCCGCTCGCCACAACTAGAGAAAGCCCGCACACAGCAATGAAGACCCAAGGCAGCCAAAAATTAATTAATTAATTTAAAAATAAATAAATACTACAAAGGATAAATATATGCATTTCAGAAAAGAAACGCAAATAGCTGATAAATACATGAAAAGATGCTCCACCCCACTAGTAATCAGGAACATTAAAATTGCAATGAGATGCCATTTTTCCTCCATCAAGCTGGTAAAAATATAAAAGATCGATAATAAGTGTTGGCAGGGAGGTAGAGAAATGGCAGTATAATTCAGCACAAACTTTTTGGTGACAATTTCACGTTACCTATGAAAATGTGGACGTTGAGTATGCTTTACCTGGATTTATAAGTGCATACTTCCGATATTCACACACGTTACATCATTGTGTGTAATAAAAAAAAAAATAGGGGGCTTCCCTGGTGGCGCAGTGGTTGAGAGTCTGCCTGCCGATGCAGGGGACGCGGGTTCGTGCCCCGGTCCGGGAGGATCCCACATGCCGCGGAGCAGCTGGGCCCGTGAGCCATGGCCGCTGAGCCTGCGCGTCCGGAGCCTGTGCTCCGCAACGGGAGAGGCCACAGCAGTGAGAGGCCCGCGTACCGCAAAAAAAAAATTGGATGCAAACCAAGTGTCTTTTACAGGGAAATGGCTAAGTATAGTACAGCCATGCTCTGGAATACCATGCAGCCACTAGAAATTGATAGTAAATTATATTCAAGATACATTGTCAAGGGAAAAAAGCAAGTGACCGAGCAGCATGTAAAATACGGTGCCGTTTCTTTCTTTCTCCTCTCTCTCTCTCTATATATATATGAGTTGTGTGTCTACGTGTAAATATGTTTATATGTGCACATGTACATACATGTATGTGAGTACGTGGCTCGATAAAGACCTGGCCACATCGGAAGAGGGGAGTGGGCTGCAGGAGGCCTGCAGAGACAAGGTGGCCACGCACGGCTGCGTGGGCCGAGCACGGGGACATTCATACAGCAGATGTCATGGATTTGCATATTTATCGTTATATAATTTCCTGGCAGCCAGCAGGAGTGCCTTTTTCCTTCCTTCTTTTTTTTTTTTTTTAAGGAATGTCTTTTATTGTCATCTACAGTACTTTTTCCCCCGAGAGACAGCCCTATTGCCTCCTTTAACTTTTATTGATTTATTTATTTATTGCCACTTCGCACTGCTTGCAGGATCTTAGTTCCCCAACCAGGGATCGAACCTGGGCCCCGGCAGTGAAGGCACCAAGTCCTAACCACTGGACCATCAGGGAATTCCCAGGAATGCCTTTTTCTAAATTCACACAAGTGTACCACCTAGGCTAGTAGCAGTCCTATGAGGGGGCACTCTCATCTTTCTTCTGTATAGCTGTGCATTATTTTTACCACAAGCATGCATCACTCTTACAATTAAAATAATTGGGAAATCTGAACATTGACCTTGACTTCAACTGGCTAACAATCTAATAGAAAACTGAAAAAGAAAGGGACCAAAATCAAACTCTAGTCTTCTAACCTGATCACCCTCAGATATCTTTTGCTTTCTGAAAATCCTCTCTTCTAATTCTGGCAAAATGTGCGATTTTTAAAATCACAAAAATCTAACAGCTCCATCTTGATACATTACATATTCCCACAGTTTTCCAAAATCTCCCAACATCTCCAGACACCCTTTTCATCATGCCTCAAACTCTGCCACTACCCTCCCCACCCACTCTCCCCACTGAGGGGTCTCCCACCCACAGTCACCCATCTTCCTTGAAAGGACTCTGGTCCAGGAACACACAGGGTCAGGCACCAGCCAACCTGAATAAATACTCTTCTTAAAGCTTCGGCGGTCCCACCTGAGGGCCCCCCATTCTAATGAGATGCTTTCATATTTCATTCATGAATTCTCCCTCAGCCCATTCCATTCATTGCCTTATTGATTCGACACAAATAGCGACCACCTGCTCTGAGCCAGACCCTCAGCTGGCTGACTCACTCACATCCTCACCCTCAAATCTCCCACAAGGCAGTGATGCTGCAGTTCAGCCCTGGGGCTGCAGAAGCCCAGAGGAGTGACATCCTGTTTGGAAGATGCAGAGGGCTTCCAAGAGGAAAGGCCACTACGACCGAATGCTGAAGGATACGGAGGAAGGCAGGAGAGGGGACTCTTGGCAGGCGTGGTAAGAGCGATAGAGACTGGGGAAGAGAGTTGGAAACTGACCGCACGTGAAGGAGTCTGGAAAGGATGCAACAGGGGAGCCATCAAGCCACTGAAGGAGATTAAGAGGAAAAATCACAATCAGCTCCGGTTTTTGGAAATATAGTCACGGTAGTGGTTTGAAGGCTGCCCTAGAGGAAGCAGGATTAACGTCGAGAAGTCCAGCTAGGAGGCTGGTGCTCTAGTCTGGGCGCTTGGCCTTTCAATATTGGCTCAGACAGGAAATGATTCTCCAAGATGAGCCAACCTCATATACTCTGAAATAAACTGCATTATGTTGAACTTGCAATGCTCTTCCATTTGAAGCCAAGTTTGGATTTTAAGAGAATACAGAAATGTACCAAATGTTACTTTCTACTTGAATTTTGTAACTTACATTTTTCTGTTTTAAATTAATTTCATTTTACTTTATGTTTTTTAAGCCTAAATTCAAACTGAATGAAAAGTATATCCAATAATGTGGATGTTCACTATTATTCCTGGAGTTTACCTTCAATGAAGTCTTTCTGTCTCAGAAGATGTTGGAATATCACTCTGCTTTCTTTACTTTTTTTTTTTAAGACCAGATTCTTTTTTATAATTTTTTAAATTAACTTATTAATTTATTTATTTTTGGCTGCATTGGGTCTTTGTTGCTGCGCACAGGCTTTCTTTAGTTACAGTGAGAGAGGGGGGCTACTCTTCGTTGCCGTGCGTGGGCTTCTCTTTGCGGTGGCTTCTCTTGTGGCAGAGCACAGGCTCTAGGCACACAAACTTCAGTAGTTGTGGAGCGCGGGCTCAGTGGGCTCAGTAGTTGTGGCGCATGGGCTCTAGAGCGCAGGCACAGTAGTTGTTGTGCACGGGCTTAGTTGCTCCACGGCATGTGGGATCTTCCTGGACCACGGCTTGAACCCATGTCCCCTGCATTGGCAGGTGGATTCTTAACCACTGCACCACCAGGGAAGCCCTGTTTACATTTTAAGGTAACTAAACTGTAACTATACTTACATTCAACCTAGATTATACCTACCCTTGCTCTCCTGTTGCACAGGTAGTCACAGATGACTGGTGGCAATTGATTGCATGAAATACAGATGGTCAAAACTGCGAAGTGCTGTAACTGTGAAATACACACTGGGTCTCTAACATTTTGCATGAAAAAAGAATATAAATTATCTCATTAATAATTTTATACTTATTACATGTTAAAATGATCATGTTTTATATATACAGTTGGTTAAAAAAATGTCGTTAAAACGCAAAAAAATACGCCATAGATAACCTATATTGAATAAACTCTAATTTTCATCCATCGGGGGAAAAAAAAAGAAAATACAGAAATTTAACTCTGGTTCCAATTACACTTCCTTAAGACATCTACAGAAAACAGGAATTGGCGTGAATATGTTTCTTCCGAAGATTGATTAAAGGCACTTAGCTTCCCTTTAGGAATCTGCAGTTTGGACTTCAGGGTTTTTAAAAGAAGAAAAAAAAAAAAAAAGGTGAGTTCATTTTCTCAGCCACAAACTCTAATTTGCATTTGACATCAGCCTCTTAGAATTAGTAATTTCCCTCTTTCCTGCACCAAGCACATAGCTCACACTTTAATGTGGAAGTTCTTTTCTCCACCTTCCATACCATTCTTCAAAATGGTAGAGAGAAATGGGAAGGAAATCAGGCATGAAAAAAAGAGAAACCCCATGAAAAGGATCTCTTATGTCCGGAGTTGAGAGTTTCTTTCATGTCTGCTAAACAAACCTGGGAGCCAGCCTGAGAACTAGAACATCATGAACAGCTAGAAAATTCTGCGTGCGACCAGGTAACACCAGGCTGATCCTCAGTATTTCTTAGGGTCAAAAGAGCCCAAATGAAAGGGAGAAAATCCAGGTCACCTGCATCAGGAGGAAGCCTGGCCAGAAAACAAGTCCATCAGGACAGAGGGAGTTATTCAATCTTCAAGACCCGAGTTCTTCAAAGGGGGCGCAGCCTGGTGCAGAGAGCGGTGGGGTGCGCCGGGGGATCTCAATCACTACAAGAAGGAGCACTTCTAAAAGGAAAATAAGGGATTCAGAGAGTTTCTGAGACGGTACACACTTCTCACACAAAACACAAACTTTTACCTAAAAATCTGCTGCTTTTCCAAGTACATTGATAATTAACCGGAAAAGTTGTGTTTGGCCCATTCTCTTTCTACTGGGGATGTTTCAATAACCTAAAGTTTCTGAACATACTATTCTCTCTATAAATAAAAAAGAAGAAAGTCTATATAAAAGCAAGTAGAAAGTATTTTTATAGAAATAAACTAGATACACATTCTGGGCTGAAGAGTTAACCATTAAGTACACACACAAACACACACACACAGCATATACAGTGACCATTGCCAGGCCAACTAAACGTCTTTAACAATCCACGTCCTGGACGTTTGAACTTTTCCTCCAGAAGCCCAGTGTTTTCGCAAACACCATCCCATTTCTATACACAGCATCCCCCGGCTTTCACAGAGGCTGAGACTATCCCCATTTTGTAACTATAAAGAAGTCAGGTGCAAAAAGGCTAACTGACCTGCCCAAGTCACAGAGTCATTAGCCGGGACCTACGTGCCCGGCAGGCAGACAGACAGAGCTCACAGGAAACCAGCTATGCCTCTCCAGGCACTAAAACTATACTTTAATATTTCAACAACCATTTTGGACACGATCTTTCCCCCAAAACCACACTGTAATAGAGTTGTCTCTTGTGTCCCAAGAAGGCTCTTTGATGGTGCAGAGTTCAACAAACCTCTTCCTTCGCCCAAACTGGTTTGCCCAGCCCTCCCTACTCAACAGGTGAGAGGAGATGAAACCTGGGAACCCGGACCTGCAAACAGAGCCAACTCAAAGCAGAGTCCAGTCACCACCGCTGCAAGTTTCCCCAACCTGGGTATTTGACTAATTCCCATTCAGGACATAAGTCAGAGCCTTTACACTTAGGGTAAATAGCAACCAGCCGGGTAGGGCAACCAGCCCTAAGACACTTTCTCAATGTGCCCTAACGCTGACCACTCCCTATAATGCTCTTCAAGGTCGAGTCTCAGTTCTTGACCCCAACTGTCCTGAACTGACGCCAGTCAGGGAATGTGCCTCCTACCTCTGGGCCTACGCAGATGCACACTCCTGCTCTCCACCCCACTCACCCCCACGCTATCTGCCACTTCTTCCAGGAAGCCTTCCTGATCTCCCTAGGCCATATGTTTCCATAGTACCCTGTCCCACTGCTAGCATAGAATTTCAGGCAGCACCCCACAGGGTAACAACCTGTCCATCTGTCCTCATCCCCGACCTACACCATAAACTCCATGAGAGCAAGGGCTCGTCTGACTTTGCCTTTTACACCCCAGCAAACAGCAGAGTGTCTAGTTGTGAATAAGTAACTGAATGAAGGTTTGCAGTCGACAAGCAGGCATGGCTTACCGTTAGGGCAGGCATGCTGCTAGACCCTGAGGATAGAAAGGTGAAGTTCTATCTTCTGCCCTCAGGTCAATTCTGATCTATTAATCTATGATGCTTCCTATCTTTATTTTACAAAAACACAACTACACAATGGGTAACTGGTAGGAAGGGGCCCAGGGAGCCCTAGAGCTGGTTACAAGCAGAACAAGGATCTCCTTCCCTCTGGTATCAGTGATGTTCCTGAAATGTTGAGACTCAGATCTGCTTTCAATTGCTGCCTCGTGAGAACTAACAAAGAGATGAAAATATTCTAGGCCGCAAGGTAGCATCGTGCCTTGAGGCCAGCTGGATGGCCAGCTCCCCAGAACAATGAGATTCCAAATGCTCATCTGAACAGGGACAAAAGTAGAGGGAGATATGAGAGAGACACTCTGTTTTCCTTTCCTTGCGGCTGTCCATTCCAAAAAGAGCTGCAAATAACATACAGCCTCCACCCCTACCCCCTACCCCCTACCCCCTCTACCCACCCACCCCACCCCCGGCCAACTGCAAGGGAACAATCCTGACATCCTTGACCCTTCCTGAGCTGTTTCTAAACTAGCCCCCGCTCCACCGCTTTATACGGAGACCCTGGTCAGTGGTTCTCCAAGTGGGCTCCAGGGACGAGCAACGTCTGCATCACCTGAGAACTCGTTAGAAAGGCAGATTATCCGGCCCCTCCCTGGACACACTGAGCCAGAAGCAGTGGGGTAGGGCCGGGCCACACGTGAGCCTGGTGCACGCGCAAATGTGAGAACCACGGCCTGCCTAGTTCTCTATCTTCAGGGCGCTGACGGCTTGCAGAGTTCCCTTGTTTATTTACTTGCGCGCCTCATTTATTTATTGTCCTCTCTCCCTGGAATGAACGCTGCCTGACAACTGGGAACTTGCCCGTCTTGCTCAGGGCTCTGCATCTTCGGTGGTTTAGAACAGGCTGTCACATCGTGGCGCTCGGTAAATATTTGTCGAGCAAACAAACAAATCTTCCTCTTTTTGCGTGTTTTCCCCCAATTTCCCTGGAGCTGGCCATGAACAATCCCGAAAGGAGTTAAGCCACCCTCGTGAGTCATCTGGCCAAGCCTGGTTATCTGTCGGTGGGTGATAAGCCGGCAAGGACAGGAGCTGTGACACAACACGGCCGCACTTCATCAACCCTTTTGCCCAAATCCCCAGGACTGCAGTACTCGCTCACAACTGGCAGCATTCACTTTTCCAAATGTCAGAGGCCTGATGATTCTCCATAATCTAGACATCTCGGGCCCACCAGTGTGTGCGGGATCGGTTAGGAAAGCCCCTGCACAGGAGAATCAACGCTTTGGCGCTCCTGCAGCACTTGCGGTGAGTGGGTGCAGCCCAGCACAGCACCCCCTGCGTGGTGCTCCCACCTCTGTATACACAGCCACCCTCCCCTCTCACACCACCCAGGGAAGGGAAACCAGCCACCCCTTACCGTGCTTAAAATCCCATCTACAAGATTCATGGCAGAATTGTTGAGAAGTTCCCCTATTAGGTCAGAGTGGCAGGAAAGCCACATCTTGGGGGAAGAGGCAAGGGAAACAGTCATTCATGAAAAGAAAGATGATAGCTGCTACATAACCTGTGCTGTACATACTGTGAAGTTGGTTCTCCTCATCGGAGGCTCAGAAAAGAGCCCTCCCAAGGCCTCAGAGCCATCAACCATGGACCTTGACCTCTAACCCAGCTCTGACCCCAAAGCCCTTCTTAACCTCTGAAAAATCACAAACACACTGTGACCCTCGGGTCCTTCCCTAACATGGGCCAAGCCAGAGGCGGTGTTTCACTTAAATACCTGGGCAGCAGGGAAAGAGAAAATGAATTTCAGGAGGGATGGGCTGGACCATTTGAAGGGCCCTGGTTAAGAGCCCTCCAGGATCCCGGATCTTCCCATCAGCCCACCCTGGGATGCCACGCCCCCTCCCTGGGTTTGCCTTGGGCCTGCCTGGACGGTTAATATTAACCCCAGGGGATGAGCACCCTTGTGGGTTCGCGGGGCCTCCAGGGGAGGGCGGATGCTGACTCACTGCCTCTGGGGCAGCCACGTGTCTCCACAGCTCCCAGCAGGCCGGCGGGCTCCTGCGCTGAGCACAGGCGGCCCCTTCACCGGGGCGAGGAAGGGGAAACGCAGCTGGTTTTGTGTCTCCATCAGAGGGTGAAGGGAGCAAGAAGGAAGTTCCCAGAAGCTTAGCCCAAAGCGTCCCTTGATCGGCTCCCTACGGCCGGCCCCCTCTGTCTTCTGCCTCTCCAAAGGTTTATCCACTTTCCCCCAATCGTGCCAGCTCCCACGCAAGGGAGGGTGGGGCTGTGGAAGGACGATTTGGAAGAAGCTCGCTGGCACAAACAAGAAAGGGTTAAAGGCCCCTTAGCCCCTCCGCGTGGCTCCTGCGGGCTCCAGAAGCCAAGATCCAGTCTCCTCTTCTCTGCCCTGCCCCCATCCTCAGTCCAGGTCCTCCCTGCCCCGAAGACAGGAGCCCGAGGCTGGCTTCACCCCAAGCGCCTCAGCAAATCTCTGAGCCAGGATGGAGAAGCTGGGCATGGGGCACCTTTCTTTCTGTCCACGTGTGCCTCCCACCAAAAATCGAATTAAGTAAAAGGAAAAAGCTACGTGCACTTGAGGTTATGGAGACTGACAGCTTTATAAACTTGGCACACACATGGAAATAACAGGAGAGTGCGTAGGACCTACCGATTTTAAATTACAGTATTCTGAATGGAAGCGCTCACGCCCAGAGGAAGTTTGCCCTCCTGCTTCTCCAGATGCCTTTAACCCCCAAAATATCATGGCCAGGTTGAGACAGCTTTGGGGTTGCTGGGAAGAATACACCCACCCTCTCTGCTCTGATGCCTCTACCCCAAGGAGGTTTGAGACCTCAGTATGTTCCAAGAAAACCACTCTCCCCCCGGGCTGCTGGTAGTGCGGAGTGGCATGTGGCAGAGGTAAGGGGAGGGAGGCGGGGCCGGCACACAGAGCTAACCCAGCCCCAGTGCAGCCCTGAAACAGAGGCCTGGCCTCGGGAGGCTGGAACTCCCGCTCTTTCTGCTGCGCGCTGAAACACGCCTGGGTGCTGCATGCTTGTGGGGGCTGCGTGCTTGTGGGTGCAGGCTGATCCCGCCTTCTGAGCAGAGAAGCCCCCTTCATCGGGGCGAAGAAGGGGAGACGTGGCTGGCTTTGCGTCTCCATCAGAGGGTGAATGGAGCAAGAAGGAAGTTATTAAACTGGCGACTTGGACAAGAAGCAAAATCAGCCAGGGCCCAGCACGAAACACTGAAGAGTGCAGACTCAGAAGCCACGGACAGGCTGGATGGATAGGTAAAAGGCGTGACAGCCTAGGCAACGCTGCAGCTCCCTCCGGAGCCCAGGAAAGCCTTGACGGAGGCCTCGCTCCCTCTGGACCACATTCCCCTCTCCAGGGAGTCCCCGCTTCCCGATGCATCTCACCCAGCCCGCGGGGGGCTGCCACCCCTCACCAGCCTGCAGGTCGGAGCACGGGGCTGACACCGGTTCCACAGTCGGGTGAACCGCACGGGGGCCTGGGTCCTGTCCCTCCTGCCGTGACCCCAGTTGCAACAGTGGGTTAAAGTTCAGAAGCAGCCCGGTGGACACACCCACGGTGATAAGCTGCACCTTTGCTGGCGGATAAGCCCAGCAGGAGAGGAAACACTGGACAGCACCTCCGAGCTGTCCCTCCAGCTGGCCTCACTAAGGAAGGCCTCGGACCAGACTTTCTGGTGCTGACAACCAACTACAGCAGGATTAACGGAGTTTTAATATTTTTTCCAAAATAAACAATGAGTTCAGCGCTTTATTTTTCAACACGCTGCTTAAACATCCAGCTTGGCTTTTTCCATTGACGTATAGTTGATTTAGAATGTTGTGTTAATTACTGCTGAACAGCGAAGTGATTCTGTTATACATATATATACATTCTTTTTTCTTATGTTCTTTTCCATTATGGTTTATCACAGGATATTGAATATAGTTCTCAGTGCTAGACAGTAGGACCTTATTGTTTATCCATTTCCAGCTTATTTTTATTTGTTTGGGTTTTATTCAATTTATTTAAACAACAACCCCCCGAAAAAGTGTTCACCCATTCCTTATTTTTAGTAAAATAGACCACAAGTCCGCCAAGCGGTGTTTTCAGAGATAAGGCCACGGAGGTTCTCCTTTAAGGCTGCTCATGGCATCAGGGTTAGGGGTCACCACACAGACCCAAGGAATGTTGGTTCAGTGAGTCAGCCCCGAGCCCCAGGTGCTGACAGGAAGGACATGGGTGTCAGGCTCTTCTGAGGGGACCTGAACTTTGTCCTCTAGTCAAAATGTTCACCTGGGCCCAGAATCTTCAACTCAGCATCCCACAGCCCTCAGAGGGGGAGTTGTTACCGGGTTTAACTGATTTAGAGAAAGTGGGGAGAGATACGAAAATGGAGTCCCAGCCTTAACGAGCTTACAGAGGAGTTACACAGGAAAGTTAACAGAAGTACAGAGTGGCCCGACCCAGAAGGTCTGCAGAATTGTCATTGTTTAGGTGGAACACGAGTGGGTTAGACTTTAAAAGAAGGGAATAGTTAGGGGAAAATCCCAGTGGCCTGTGGGTTTGGAAAGGGAGCATGGGAGACAGGACTTGATAGCAGGATTCCATAGTAATGGAAAACAGCTGCTGTTCTCTGATCCATCCACCCCCACCCCCTCACTCTTTCTCTTTCCACCCACCCCCCTGGGCAATCTCACCCTCAGCTTCCACTACCGGCACTCACAAATCTTTATCTTCAACCCCGTCCTTTTCCCTCAACCCCGGATTCCAGGCATCTGGGAGGTGATCTCCCCGCTGTCCTGACTAGTGACTCTCTCTCACCATCTTTGTCTTCCCTTCGCACCTGCTCTGGCTCTCCTCCGCCTCCCAGCTCTGTGCACCTGCCCAGGGAGACGTCCAAACCAGACAATCTAGGCTCAGCTGTGACTGTGCCTTCCCCTCCCAGGCCGCCATCCCAGCCTGGCCGATTACACCTTCCGATGGGCCCGCAAGCCAGCCCCGCCTCCCCTCCCCAGGGACGTTGTGTATTGTTTCAGGCCCTCATTATTTCTGTTGCCTTCTACCTGGTCTCCCAGACTCTAGTCTTCGTGCCTCTGATGTTTCCTAGCGGGTGGTCTTCCACTGGACCCTCCTGGCCGGCTCCCGTGAGGCCACGTGAAGCCCTCTCGAGAGAGCACGGCCAGAAACAAAGAGCCCTGGGCTTTCCCGAAGCACCTAACTTTTCTGTGCAGCTTTTTGAAGTGATGATGTTTAAAGCTTAGCGCGTACTTAGCGAGACTAACTCGTGACAATGGGGAGCTGCCCGGCAGTGCACGTTGCTAATGGCGCCCATCAGTAGGCCACACCCAGGACAGCGTAGTTGGCTGTGTGGCACTGTTCCCCGTTGCCTACCCTGCCCCTCGGTGGTTAGTTTGCACCCTTCATGTGGGACGGTCAAGACCTGGCCCATTTACCTTCCAGTCTCCAGATGTACTGAGCTCCACCCAGTTTTGAACCACCTGAGAGTGTCCTACTGGGCGGGGCCCTCTCCCCACCCCACCCCAAGCTTGGGCATGGAAGGCCCTCTTCCTCTCTGATTTCCCTGGGGACTCAGTGATTCTCAACCAGGGACAATTTCGTCCCCCAGCAGACATTTGTCTACATCTGGAAGCATCTTAATTACTATAACCTGGAGAGGAGTGTTGCTACCCTGTCATCGAGTCCAGCGGTCCCCAACCTTTTTGGCACCAGGGACCGGTTTCGTGGAAGACAATTTTTCTACGGACTGGGGGTGAGGGGCGTGGTTCAGGCAGTAAGTAATTCGAGCAATGGGGAGCGGCTGATGAAGCTTTGCTCACTTGCCCACCGCTCACCTCCTGCTGTGCGGCCCGGTTCCTAACAGGCCACGGACCAGTACTGGTCCATGGCCCAGGAGCTGGGGACCCCTGATCTAGTGGGCAGAGGCCAAGGATCTGCTCCACATCCTACAAAGCACAGCACAGTCCCCACGACGAAGAATGATCTGGTCCAAAATGCCAACAGTTCCAAGAATGAGAAACCCTGTCTAGCTCCAGCCCAACCCTCACTCACTCTGCTCCCTCAAAGCCCTCCTTTTCTCTATGAAACAGAGAGAAGCAGCCTTTCCACATCAGGTCCAAACATCTACAGTAGCAATTATCACTGTTTACCCCTCCGTGTCTTCCCCAAGCTTCTTGAGGGCAAGGAATTTGTCTTCTTCTTCTCCTTATGCCACTGGAACCAGGGACATAGTAAGGTCTCAGGGACTGACATGCAAAGAGAAAAGAGGAAGTGAGTCTGATCCTAGCCAGAAAGCATTATTGCAGTGACCATAGTGTCACCACTCCACCACCTGCCAAGATTCACATCATCTCTTATTTATGCTGCCGTTGGTGGCATTTCACATATAAAGAGCACAATGTGCTCAGTATTGCAGAGAACATAGATTTTTACATGGACTGGTTTTTGCTTCAGCTTACACAATAAAAATTGCTGCTGAGCCAGCACATCAAGGTCAAAAGAGTATTTCAAATACCAACAATTGCTCTTAACCAATCACACACACACACACACACACAAACCTACGCACTCTCAGAACATGTTCTGCCTTTTGCGAAAAGTGAGGAAATAGAGGAAGGAACATCAGCCGTAAGAGCGAATTCTTGGAGAAATTGTAAAGAAGAAAAGAGCCCTCGGAACCCCGGAAGTTATTACCCTCCCTCCTGGCCACAAAAGCAGTGAAAACTTAAGTATAAAACGCGTGGAAAGAAAAAGGTAAACCCCCCCCAAAAGCAAAGCTTCCTCCACGCAGCTAACTTACTCACCCAGATTCCAGAAGGCTAAGGAAAGCCAGTGGTAGAAAAGCAAATATGTGAAAAAGTGAGGAAAACAGTTTTCATCTCTGCTTTGGTCCCACCCAGCTCAACCAAGTGGCTCCCTGACACCTCCCAAAAGATGCTCAAGATGCAGGTACCCGGACACCCTCACGACAGACCTGTCCTGCCGGAACACTCTTTATCCAGGAGCCTGACAACCACCCAGCCATCCAGAGAAATAAGACCCACAACGAGGAAGAAGAGACGTTAAGACCAAAAGAAGAAGTCCATGTAGGAAAAAGAGAAACAGATTCAACGCCATAGAAACTAGTACAGATCATGAACCTTCCCCTTTGCCACGCGTGGATTTCCGTTTTTCTGTCTGCAAAGGGGTCAGGAGGTCCATGCCAAAGGCATGTGTGTTAAGAACCTCAAGGTCACAGCTGACCCCCAGCAGCCCACACAGGGGCCACATAGAAGGGCCACAAGTGGGACCACCTGCTCTCCCCCTCAACACCCCCCCCCCCCAGGAATGCAGCTCTATCGCAGGACTCTGCCCAGGTGCTAAGGCCACACGTATGTCCCTTGAGTTTATTTATTAGAAGAGAAGGTCACCTTCAGTAGAGCATGAGGCGTTTGGTTTGTCCTTGATCAAATATTTCTATGTGTTAAACCTCCCAACCCAAGGCTTTTGCCCTTTCCATCTGATTGGATGGGAAAACGTGAAGGAAATACACCTTTATATAGCACATTATGGCCCATGTGCCATTGTGCTTTGTAGAATGTGTTTCTGTCATTTATTTATAGCTTTAATTGATCATCGGAAGGTGCCCCGTAAGTCACTACACCCGTGACAAAGATGCCCGCCATTGCGGGTAAGAGAGTAAAATGCTGCAGCCACTGTGGAAAACAGATTGGCAGTTCCTCAAAAAGTCAAACACAGAATTACCATACGCTCCAGCAATTCCACTTTTGGGTATGTGCCCAAGGCAGTCAGCTGTCAATGAGAGCTATGGGTTTAAAGGTCTGGGCGCGGAGGGTCAGGGCCATTAAGGGTCTGCTGGGTTGGTCTCGATGGGAGGAACACCCTCAGGCAGGCACCACCTTTCCCTTCTTATTTTTCTTATTTTGGCAAAATATACATACGTAACATTTACCATTTTAACCATTTTTAAGCATCTGTTCCAGTGGCTTTAGATACATTCACATTGTTGTGCTACCATCATCACCATTTGTCCCCAGAGCTTTTGCATCTTCCCCAACTGACCCATTAAATATTAACTCTCCGTCCCCTTCCCCTTACTTCCTGGCAACCACCATGCTACTTTCCATCTCTACTGACTATTCTAGCTACTTCACAGGAGTGCACAAAGGGCAGTATTTGTCCTTTTGTGTCTGTCTTATTTCACAGAGCATAATGTCTTTAAGGTTCATCCATGGTGTAGCGTGTGTCAGAACTTCCTTCCTTTTTCAGGCCAAATGATTTTCCATTGAATGTATAGACCACATTTTGTGTATCCATTCATCTGCGGATGGACACTTGGGTTGTTTCCACCTTTTGGCTACTGTGAATAATGCTGCTGTGAATGTTGGTGTACAAATATCTATTAGAATATATTTCATAAAGGAAAGAGAAAAGACCAGAAGAGGCCTTTTTTTTTTTCGGTACGCAGGCCTCTCACTGTTGTGGCCTTTCCCGTTGTGAAGCACAGCCTCCGGATGCGCAGGCTCGGTGGCCATGGCTCACAGGCCCAGCCGCTCCGCGGCATGTGGGATCTTCCCGGACGGGGGCACGAACCCGTGTTCCCTGCATCGGCAGGCGGACTCTCAACCACTGCACCACCAGGGAAGCCCAGAGGCCTTATTTTTCATCAATGAGTTAGTAACCCCAAGAGTGTCGATATAAGCCAAAGTGCGTGAGTAGCTGGCACACATTACTGATGGGACAAAGGATGCTTTCTTTCTGCACTCCAAGGCTCTCCTGGGTGAAGGTAGGAGATGGTCCCTCTGATCTCCAACTGTCTACAGTTCTTACTATAATTAAGAGGGAGACGCAGGTGTCGGTGTTGGGTGGGAGAGGATAGGAGTTAGTAGGGAGCAAAGAGTCAGGGAGGAAAGGCAGATAAACTCACCTACACCACTGGGAACAGCAAACCAGAGTGTAGCAATTGTGTCCGTGACTTACCAGTCCAAGACGTCACGGTTTCAGGCAGGAAGGAGGGAATTCGTGTTTCTGAAAATTCTTTCCACCAAACTGTAGACTCTTATCTTAAACCAGCATTGCACACCATTTATCACAGCTGCAAAAAAAAAAAAAAAAATTATATCAGTCCCAGAAACTCTAATAACATGCAGGAGGATGGAGAAGGGGGGATTTAGGGTAAAAAGCTTAAGGAGTTTCTTCTAAAGAATAGCAATTGTTCTGCACTTTTAGCTGCTCTGTTTATGGTCAGACATTTCCACCAGCTTCATAGGGGGCAAAGCACCAGGAAGACAAGACGCAAACTCACTCTTAACACTTCATGATGCAAAAAATGTAGGCATTTAAATAAAACAGATTTCTACACGCTACTTGAGAGTATTTTATTACCCTTTCAACAAAAAATAAAATTAAAAAGATATACAGGAAAACATTCTGTAAGATTTAAATGGCTGTGTAAGCACTGGTTTTCTTCTGTGCCAGTCAGCTTGGACTCTGCCATTACAAAGGACCACAGACTGGGGGCCTTAAACAACAGATGTTTATATTCTCACAGTTCCGGAAGGCCAAGTCAAGGTGCCAGCAGGGTTAGTTTCTAGTGAGGTCTCTCTTCCGGGCTTGCAGACTGCCACCTTCTCGCTCTGTCCTCACATTGCCCTTCTGTGCTCACGCAGAGGGGAAGAGAGAGCTCTGGGGTCTCTTCCTCTTCTTACAAGGGCAGTAGTCCTATCATATTAGGGTCCCACCTTTACAACCTCATTTAACCTTAGTTACTTCCTTAAACGCCCCATCTCCAAATATAGCCCTATTGGGGGTTCGGGCTTCAATATACGAATGGGGGGCGGGGAACACAATTCAGACCATACTGATTTGCTACCCTGTTTGCATAGAAGTCTACAGTTTTCAAAGCACTTTCACGTACATTCTCATTTTTAATCCTTCCAAAAAATCTGGAGATAGACAAGGTAGGCGTTATGCCATTGTACAGAGGAGGAACCTGAGGATTGGGCATTTCATAACTCACCCGGGGACACGAAACTGGCAAGTGGCAGAGCTAAGATTCAAATCCAGGTCTGTGGGACTCTGGGGTCCTTAACAAAAATAAATAATTTCACTAGTTCAATTAAAAGAATATATATATTTAGTGATTGCTATGACAGTTCATGGGGGAAGTCCAAAAAATGAGAGGCCCCGCATAGGGTAAAAAGCATGTGACCTTGGGAGTCAGATACATGCCTGTGTGTGCACATGTGTCTAGGGCATGTCTCACTTCCCGGGCACTCATCTTCATCCCTTCTGGACCTGGTTTAGGTAACCCCTTGTCCCCCAGAGCCTTGTAGCCCACAAAGAGCTTGCCCTCCTCTGGGATGTTGGTTTTCATCACTCTTTGGAAAACAAATCCCTTTATACCTGGAAAGTAATTCCACACCCTGTTTCCCCAGCCTGAGCCACTCCCACCTGTATACAAGTCCAATTTGGCCCTGCAGCTAACCCAACTACAGCAGTTTCAGATTTGTTTTTTAAAGTTTTCCCTGAATCTCAGTTATCTGCTGAGAAAGAATTATTTCACTGATAACATCTTACGTCTCAGTGACATTTCAATGTCCTTCTCCCAAGGATGAAAAAACAAGAAACAAAATGCTATGAATCTCCCCGTCCGTGAGTCGGATGCCACATTCTCCATCATCCAGGGTGCACATGTCTGCAGGAGAAGTGCTAAGAGAGTTTCCTCGTCTTGGTTTTTGATTTCTTCTCAGAGATTTTCCAGAATAGAGAGTTCCTGCTAGCTGGTACTTCCTGAGTATGGGGAGATGGAGAAAATGTCCCTCCTAGAGTGCAGTAGTTTGTGGTATACATTCTAGAAACAAAGGGCTGAAGCCTTAGTTATCTGACAATGTGTTAAATTCCAGATGTGAACCCATGAACACCTGGGCTCTCCAGGGAGGTAAGTCCTGTGTGTTTGGCCTCAATCCAGACGATATCAAATCCTGAAGCATTGAAAAAACAGACACGCAGCTAGCTAATACCAGAGATGGGCATGCTCTATAAAGGCTGGACTCTAAAAGTTATTCTCCTTTGGGTTGATAAACACACACTGAGATTTACAATATCATTGCTTCATCAGGTAAACTAAATATTTAATCACTTCTGATTAAACCAAATTGTGTTTTCAAAGTTGTTTTTCAGTTTTAGGTGAACCATCTACCCTGGTGTGCCTGCAGCCACGGGGTCTCCCAGGATGCAGGACTTTCCGTGTTTAAACTGAGACCGTCCTGGGCAAACCACATAATCGATCACCCTATGAGGTTTCGTGGAATGGGAACTCACTGTGGACAGCATGCCCTTTGGGGTGGGGGCTTTCTTTCTGCTTGTTTCATTTTTCTGTACTCATTCCTGCATTTGTCCTACGCAGGGACACTCTGACTAGCTTCACAGTTCTGTCATAGGAGGGAAAGTATTCAGTGTTTATGCGCGTGTGCAGCGTCAACACTTGGCTGTGTTATGAGTGGTAGCCCGCAGGTGTGATGAACAAGGATGCTGTTGGCTGCCCCCTTGTTCGTGCCCAGCACCTATGTAGTTTCACTTTGAAAGATGTCTATGCTGAGAGGGGTGTCATATGATGAGTCTTGGGGGCAAAGCTGAGGTCAGGGTCTGGGACACAAAGTTGGGCTCAGAGACACACAAACAGGTTTCAACACTGCCGTAGGAGATTGGGGTCGGTGCTGAGAATTCTAAGCAAGACGGTCCTAAGCAGTGCATGGGCCGGGGGGAGGGGGGGCATACGGATGGGGCCATAGACAGAGATGCAAGCCAGGCGGCAGTGGGCACAGAACCCCTGCAGTCAGAGTAGAGAGGAATGCGGAGCTCAGAGACCTGAACTGCACCAGAGGGTACAATCCAGGAGCGATTCCAACCACGCGGAACATCGCTGAGAAACTAGAAACGTGAAGGAAAAAGACCTCAGAGGAGCCCAAATCAACGTCACAGTCCCTCATGAAAGAGCCAGTCGCGAGACCATCCTCAGAGCATGATTCTAAGATGTTTAGTTATCTGAGTTCCACTGCAACACAGAAGCCAAAATCCAGCAAGAGGCACCATGTGAGAGGGCAGAAGAACTGGTGGAATTGGACATAGGACAATTGGGTGGCTCAGGGATAAATTTCAGTACAGAAGGAGTAACTCAGTGTCTGCTTTTATGGGGGCAGCGGGGAGAGAGAGAGAACGGGGAGTGTTGGGGAGAAGGAGGTCGTATAAACCACGTTCGGTATTAGCACAGTCACTGTCGTAGCAAAGGTGCCGTGCTCAGGAAGAGAAGTACCAACTCTCCCTTGTGAGTTCAGAGAAGCCGGCAGAGTCGGGAAGACCTTATGCGGCAGCTCCTTCCGCCTCCCCCTCCCACCCAGAGACACTCTGCCTCTGGAAGCAAGAAACACCCCTGGTCACATGGCAGAGCTGCCCAGCCTCCCTCTTGAGGTCTAGGAAGCTGGCCGCCCTAGAAAGGGACATGGGCCTTCCATGCGTGCAAGTATTTGTGCTGGAGGACAAGGTCAGCTGCATAGTTTCTAGGATCCACAAAATGAAAAGGCAGGGCCTCCTGTTTAAAAAAATCATTAAGAATTTCAAGACGGTCGTAATAGAGCATCAGACCAAGCACAGGGCTGTTCTCAGCTTTGGGGACCAGCACAAAGGCACAGGTTGCACGCCCATGAGTCAGGACCGTTTCGTCTCTCTGAATTGTAAAACTCTCCCCTGTAAAGTGAAGATGATGGTACTTACTTTGTGGTGTTCCTGGGAGGATGAAATGATAAACATGTGAGTGATGAGCCTGACTCACAGAGGAGCTTGGGGTCTGCTAGGGATTTTCCTGTCATTGTTCACCTCCTTTTGCTCTCAGAATTCACAATGGTCACCACACAGCAAGCCCTACCTCAGTCAACCAACCCGTCCTTAGAAAAAGTCAGGGGTAGGGACTTCCCTGGTGGCCCAGTGGTTAAGAATCCACCTGCCAGGGCTTCCCTGGTGGCACAGTGGTTGAGAGTCCGCCTGCCGATGCAGGAGACACAGGTTCGTGCCCCGGTCCGGGAGGATCCCACATGCCGCGGAGCGGCTGGGCCCGTGAGCCATGGCCGCTGAGCCTGCGCGTCTGGAGCCTGTGCTCCGCAGCGGGAGGGGCCACAGCAGTGAGAGGCCCGCGTACCGCAAAAAAGAAAAAAAGAATCCACCTGCCAGTTCAGGGGACACGGGTTCCGGCCCTGGGCCGGGAACATCCCACATGCTGCGGAGCAACTAAGCCCGTGCGCCACACTACTGAGCCTGCGCTCTAGAGCCCATGTGCCACAACTACTGAAGCCCACACGCCTAGAGCCCGTGCTCTGCAACAAGAGAAGCCACCGCAATGAGAATTCTGCACACGGCAAAGAAGAGTAGCCCCCGCTCTCCGCAACTAGAGAAAGCCTGCGAGCAGCAACGATGACCCAACGCAGCCAAAAATAAATAAATTAATTAAAAAAAAAAAAAAAAAAAGTCAGGGATAGTCCTGGTTTGTCTGGGAAAAAAAAGGTTTCAGACTAGGCACTCATTAAATGACATGCTTCAGACACTCTTCGCAAATATAGCAGCAAAAACAGGAAACAAGGCAATGTTAAAGGAAGCTTCCCTCCCCTAGAAGTCAACTTCCATGTGTCATGTTTGCCCACACTCTATTGCTAGCACTCATATGTCGTGCTATAAATAACGTATTCTACCAGGAACCCTTGGCTGGTACAGAAATGAAGAGTCTGAAAAGATTAGACAGATGTTGTATGTTGCAAATTTGTCGACTTTGTCTGCTGTGTGCTTATTTAATCCTTATGCAGCTAGGGCCATTGTGATGAAAGAATTAAAGAAACCTGTGTGCTTTTTTCCCCTTTCTTTAAAAACAAAAAACTGTTTACCACGTAGAAGCTTTACATTTTCTTTTTAACATTTGGGATAATGGGAAGCAATTTTTGCATGTGATGAAGCAGGGGTCTAAATTACTTATTTTCCATAACGATACCCTGCAGACTCAGCACCATTTTTTGAAAAGACAGTCCTTTTCCCCTGCACTGCAGGAGTCCTATTTTTTTAAATTTGACTATCATTTGAATCGTGGTTTTGATGTGCTAATTACTTTTCTCTTATATTATCTTCTGGGAGCTTTACAGTTTTTTCTTTCACATTTAGATCTATGATCCATTTTGAGTTAATTTGGGGGAAAGGTTAGGATCTGTGTCTAGATTCTCTTTTTTTTTTCTTTTTTTGGTATATGGGTGTCCAATTGTTTCAGCACCCTTGTTGAAACTAATTTATTTTTTAATATGTGTTACCATTTTTGTAATATATTTTTGTAATATATTATGAAAATAAGAAACGCTTAATCTGCATCAAACCACCTAAAATCATCTTATATATATTCCATGCTTTAGGAAACCCCACAGTGGGATGCTGAGCTCACAGCAGTGGATAAAGGAGGGTTACCTGTAGAAGTTTTCCCAAAAGTCTTTAAGAATTTATTATGTAAGAAGTCTGTACTTGTTTCAGAAACAATAGAAAATACAGATAAGTATAAAGAAGTAAATAAAAGTCATCTGTAATCCTCCTACCGACAGGTAAGCACTACCACCATGTTGATGTGTTGTTTTCCAGCCGCTTGCCCCATACACATATATATTGCATCTTATAAAAGGGAGGTAATGAAATAATACTGTTTTGTGTTCTTACATTTTACTTCATATGTTCTTAACAGGGACTTCCCTGATGGTCCAGTGGTTAAGAATCCACCTTCCAATGCAAGGGACGCAGAAGGAAGGAAAAAGGAAGGAAGGAAGAAAGAGAGAAGGAGGGAGGAAGGAAAGAAGAAAAGAAAAAGATAAAGCAAAACCAAATTACCATGGACAACATCGACAACAAAACTAGATGACATTTTCCCCACAAACCCCAAAATACAAGGTCACCAACTGTCACACAGTCTGCATGGTCTCAGCATCTATGTAGGAGAAAGCACAGAGAAGCAAAAGGGTGTCTCCTGGACCTGAGAACAGAAGGCCCAGTCAGCCAGGAGGCATGTAAAGGAGAGCTCTGTGGGACCATTTGAGAACAGCAGCTAAAACTACCAGGGCTTTGCCCAACCTAATAGTGGTTGAGAGCAGAGGGAGCTTTGACGAAGGACTAATGGGTCTAGAGAAGTCAAGCTCCCGGGAATTCTTGAAACTGTTAAGGCAGGTTCCACAATGAGGAGAAACTGCTGAGAGTGAAGTCGGACTTGAGGTGGATAGAGACAGAGGATAGGGATGCTCCAGCTAAAAGTAAAAGGGAAGGACAGAGGCAGGAAAGTTACATGAAAACAACAGAAGACAAAAGTTAGAAAGATAAAAATAAAACAGAAGATAAAAATTAGAAAAACTCTCTCAACTGTGCCACCCTCTAAAAGTTTAGGAGAATTAATTTTTTAAATGAGCAACATAAAAATATCAAGATCAAATCCTACATGAAATTATCATAAGAAAAGACAGATTAAGAAGCTGAAAAACATCTCTGTAGATCATGAAAACCCACCAGAAAGACAAGTCTAAAAAACATATCAAAACTGTAACCTCCTATTAAAAAATTTTAAAAACTAAAATAAATTTTAAAGGATACAAGACATAAAAGAACAGCATAAATCAGAACTAAGAAAAACTCAGAAATGAGATGACAGAACTCAGGAAAAATTGTATTTAGAAGAAGATATCATTTCAAAGATGAAGAGAAAATTAGAATGAAGAAACACAATAGATAATGCCTTAAGACAAACAGGAAAAAAATGTAAGGAAATTTTAAAATAAAAAAGAAACAAAGAAAAATTAAAAAGATCTGAAAGAAAGTAATAAATGTTGACAACAGGCAGAGAAGACTTAACACACAAGATAACAGGAGACACTGAAGAAGAAAACCAAAGCAAGGGAGCAGAATAAGAAAAAAACTAATTGAAACTACATAGTGAAAGAGCACGCAGGGTAGCTGAAAATACCAACCCAGAATGACTAACACCAAAATATATTCTAGAAAAAATTACTGGAGATTAAAAAACCCTTTGGGGCATCTAGGCAAAAACAGGTAGTGACATTTAAGACAAGAAAATTAAATTTTCATCAAACTTTCTGACAACAAGGCTGGATGCCAGAAGAAAATAAAATAATGTATTAAGATTCTCAAGGGAAAGAAATGTGATCCAAGGGTTTTGTATCCAGAAAAACTGGCTTTAAAGTATAAAAGGCGTAAACTTAGCATGCAAGAAACCAGGGAATATTGTTGCCATTCACAAGCGCTTTCTGAAAAATCTACCAGTGAACAAGCTTCAGACAACCAAAATGGCCAGAGAGACACTGACATAATAAGGACTGGTGATGAGCATTAAACGTACAGTTATTTGTGGTACTAACACTAAGTGAGGTTTAAAGAAGAGAGAGTACAGTACGCAATGACTCTGGTAAATTAGATACAGCACAACAATTTAAAAATGGGGAAAATAAGAAGATATGAAAAAGGTATTGAACCGTTCACAGTGATTCCATTTGAGGTGGTAGCAGTACTGTTATTCTGAGACTATTGTGTGTCCAATATGAGATCAAATAAATGAGTCATTGTACGATATTCTAATGATAGCATCTCTTGTATTTTTTAAGATCAGGGCTTTCGGTATGAAAGAAAGGATATATCGATTTAACATAGAAAAGTTTAAGTTGAAAAATACTCATCATCATAGTCATAAATATGAATTAGAAGTACCAGTTATAAACTCATGAAGTAGTTTATCTCATCTTTTATTTTACCTTAAAAATGTATATAATATTGCATATTATATATATATATATATATATATATATATATCTCCTAGTTCTGTCCACTGAAGAGACCTAGAAACAGTGGCCAACCCAGTATCAACAAACATTATTAATGGTCAGATCGTGGTCTTGAAATGCCATTTCTCACTAAAAGAAACCAGGGCTTCTTGGAGAAATGACTGATTCTGGTCTGAGGCACAAAATGTAGAAAATTGAAAACATTTTGTCAAACTAGTGAGGAGACAAAGACCACAAGGGTCCTGTCAAAAGGACTCAGGAGGCAAATTGAAGAGTCTTCCACCAGCAAAAGATAAAGGAACTGGAGCTTCAAAAATGATAACCGGGGCTTCCCTGGTGGCACAGTGGTTGAGAATGTGTCTGCCAATGCAGGGGACACGGGTTTGAGCCCTGGTCCGGGAAGATCCCACATGCCACGGAGCAACTAAGCCCATGCGCCACAACTACTAAGCCTGTGCTCTAGAGCCCGCAAGCCACAACTACTGAACCCGCATGCCACAACTACTGAAGCCCGCGCAACTAGAGCCCATGCTCCGCAGCAAGAGAAGCCCGCACACCGCAACAAAGAGTAGCCCCCGCTCCACGCAAAAGCCCGTGCACAGCAACGGAGACCCAACACAGCCAAAACTAAATAAATAAATTTTTAAAAAAATGATAACTACAATTGATTGAAACTCATCCAATACATTTTAATTTATGGAGTCATGATGAACGATACATATTTT